>NC_063205.1:31717036-32070932 GCF_017589495.1 Alosa alosa | reverse complement strand
TTGTCCATATGTATTTTAAAAATCCCCCATCAGGATGACATTAGGAGACATTGCATTCAAAGCAGTAAGAACAGTTGAAAGTTCAGGAATAAACAAATTTGATGGTTTAGGTGGTCTGTACAATACCGCAATAATGGTGGGTGTGGGTCAGAGCTAGTGAGCGGAGCTGAGCGGTGCGAATATCCCGCTCCTCGCTTAGGTGGCTGTTCACTCGGCCGCCCCTCCGCTCAAATTCACGTCAGGCCGCTCCGCTCAATTTCGCTCCCCGCTCCACTTCAAAATCCTTCTGCTCCAGTGAAATCGCTCCACGCTCGCTCCAATTTAAAAGAGGGAGAAATAATCTACAAGCCGAAATGTCAACTTAGAAAACTTAAATCCCAAAGAACTAAGAGAAACGGCAATTTCACTCATGGAACATGTATTGTAAAAGATAGCCTAATGCAACACCGACAGTGCAACAATGAACAAGCTTGGCAACGTACACATAAGCCTAAAACTAAAGGGATCAGTGGGATTAATTGCCTAAATAATACAGGTTTAGCATCCAAGTTTTACTTCAGCCTTACTTAAAGCATAGGCTATTCAAATTGCTCACGTTTTCCTTTGCTCTCCGTAGCACTCATCTTTCCGCGAAATGTGTCTTCTTAAATTCCAAAATAAATCTCACTGGAACAGTGTCACCACATACTTGTTCTTGCTCTACATTGTTTGTATGTAGTTGTTTTTTATGAAATGGTACACTTCTAAGCCCTATGACTTTCAGTTTCCTTTCTAAAATATTTAGCGACTTCATCCCCAACGAACTCACTGTAACGTCGGCACACTGGACTATGTGCTACGGACTCTGGGACAATGCATTCTGGGATACGGGGGAGAACTCTTGGGGTTGTTTCTGTGTGTTAATGCCTTTATTTAGTGTTTTAATGTCTGTGTTTTAGTGTAGCATGTTACCCTTTTAGGTCTTCCTCGTGTGTGATCCTTTTTGTGTGGGGGGCTGCGTCCACCCCTGTATGTGTAGTGTGTGTGTGTGCATTTGACCTGCCTAGTGTGTACTGTTTTCATGGTCTGCGTCCCTGCCCCTGTTTCTGATTGCTAGCCACTGAAAGCAGTCTCCGCACCAAGCTGCGGCTAAGCCCAATCCGTTACATTACTATGGCAAGTGTCTTTGTTTTGGAATATAATGGACTTGATTTCATTATGAAGACGTGAGTTCTGGGTGGATTTGGGCATGCTTCAGGCTCGTGGTGTGAGCGGTGCCGGGGCGAAATTGGAGCGGAACAGAGCGGTCTCTAAATTAAAAAGCGCTCCGCACTCCAACAGAATTCCATCCGCTCCGCTCCTTGCTCGCTCGCGCTCTGCTCTGCTCACTAACTCTGGTGTGGGTCCTCTGAGTTTAACAGCCAGCAGTTCAAAAGAGGTGTGATCAGGCACAGAGAGTGGTGTCAGTTTCACATTCTCGCGATAGAGCAGTGCGAGACCACCTCCCCTCCCGGATGAGTGGGATTTACAGATGTAAACAAATCCATACGGGACTGCTTGGTTCAGGTGGAAGAAATCATTGCTCTGCTGCCACGTTTCCGTGAGGCATAGAAAGTCCAGTTTATGGTCCACAATGAAGTCGCTGACGAGAGAAGCTTTGTTGGTGAGCAATCTTATGTTGAACAATCCAGCTTTCAGTCGGTTTGACTGACTGTGCACATCCGATCTGGGCAGACGGGCAAGCACAGTATGGTCAAATGACCACGATCAACAGTCCAGAGACAGGGGATTACCGTAAAACTCCAAATAATAGCCCGGGCTTTTATTTTCCCAAATCGCCAAACTGCACCGGCTAGTATTAGAGACAGGCGTCTATATGAGACAGGCCTTTAATTCCCTTTTCACAAACTTTTTCCTCTGAAAAGATGGAAAATATTATCGAATTAATTATTTCAAACACACTGAATGTCTACCTATATGACTAGGCTATCTGATGACAATTACGGATCATCATTCATTTAGTGTTGAGATGTTGTTCATTGAGTGAGATACAGTAAGATCCAAATAGCATAGCCAGAACAGATGAAACACATTTTAATTAAACGTAATCTACAAAGAGATATCGTATATCACACTGAAAGCTCATATTTTGTCACTAGCAAATAACCTAAATCGGTCCTTTGTCAAATACAGTTGCATTATCAGCCCTGACCAAAACCGTTCAGGAATTATGCAAAAGTGGAACGTGCTTAATGTTTCATTCTCCCTCCTTTTCAGCACGAATGAAACAGCATGAGAGAGCATGAACCATATTGTTTCTCCCGTTTTGTATTTGCCAAATTTGACAACAGTCTACATTCAAAGCATAGCCTACTTCCAGGCGCGCGGGAACATATTTTTGACCTGGGGTGCTGAATAACAAAATAATCATGGATGTCCGACGATTTCTCCCCCAGCATATGATTCGAATTTAGACAGCTAAATACGCCATTTCACCGCCGTGTATGAGTAGGTCTAATAGTGAGAAGTTTTATAATGCCTTGGGCAGCCACATTCCACTGCAACTATGCGCAGCACTTGCCACTCCGACTCATCAATAAAAACTGTGCGCGCACACACCAGTCCCATAGAAGCGCACTTGACTTTACATCATTAACCTATTTCAGTAGGTTATAGGCTATAGCCAGAGAATGTCCGTATAGACGGGCTTTGACATAGCCTAGTCTAAGGTAAATTCCTTTTCTGACTTCTTTCTCTTTATCGCCATGGCATTTAGAATAAAGAATAACGTTCGCGAACCGTTCTGGTTTTGTTGCCAGCATAAAAACAAGCTTACCATCGGCCTATCCGCAAATTTTAAACACAAGGGATGAATTTAACGATGACGGAAGTCGGACATATAGGCATAGTTCATATTGGAAAAAAAGTTATACAATTTGGAACTCTAGCTTTTCCCCACCTCAGTCTTTTAATTCCATCTAATCATAACGTGCGCAGTCTGCGCCATACTTAAGCCCAAATCAGACCCAAGATTCGCAACGAGATGAGCAGCAACTTGATGCAACATTCTAAAACCTTGCAACTGTGACCAGCCATGTGAATGCTTTGCGACGGCTTGTAACGACGTGCTGTTTTCTGTAACGGTTTCGTCTCATTGCAAATCTTTAAACAGACGATCTGACGGGTTTTAGAAGATTAAATACAACCCGAAACTAAAAAACAGACCAGGCCTCTACTGAGACCGGCCTTTAACCCAAACCTCTAGCCACGCCAGGCGTTTAAAAGAGACAGGCGTCTCTTAGGGACTCTGCGATTATTTGAAGTTTTACGGTATTTTGCCATCCTTGCGAGCCATGCAGATTTGGTCGCGACGAGATCCTTGGTGGACATACTTTGGACGTCGGAGAATGTCACGTTGACACAGAAGCTCCGCAGAAGGTGCATAGTTCCCCCATAGCCGGTGAAAGTTCACTTATTAAATATTTCCTCATCCTTACTCCAGCAGATGTAGCCAATGCAGGAATTTGTTGTGGGTAAGTAGGCCTAGTCCTAGAGGGCTGTTGGCTTAGGCTACTGCGATGAAGTTTAACGTTAACTGCATCCTCCGGTCAAAGACGCTAGGTCAGGCATGTCAGACTTCATCTCCGTATAAAAACAAGTACAGAGGAGAGATGATAAAATGTGTAGCTATATATATTATAACTATTGAACTTTGTTAATTAACTGAGCTGGCTTTGGTTCAGGCCACCTGCAGCAACTGTCACTTCTCAGATCCTGTTCAACTGTTTCCTCTGCCCACAACTGTACAATAAGTCCTCACTACAATAATTCCTACTTAAACAATTTAACAATTTAAACTATCCAACTATTTAACTGTTCAGCCATTCCAACTGTCAGTTATCATCAAATATGCCTCCAGCCAACTATATTAAACCACCACCTACCTAGCAACCAACACAACAGCCATTGAAATAAAGCATCTATGTCAGTTTCCATAGCAACCAACATGAATAACCTAGCAACCTGCATAGCAACCGCCATAACTAGCCTAGCAACAGTCTAGCAATCATGTCAAATACCCTAGCAACAACCTATCAACCATTTGCACAATGACAACCTAGCAACCAACATAGCAAACAACATGATTACCCTAGCAACCACCATAACTACCCTTGCAACAGCCTAGCAACCACGTCAAGTACCCTAGCAACAGCCTAGCAACCATGTTAAATACCCTAACAACAGCCTAGCAACCACTTCCAAAGTTACAACCTAGCAACCAATATAGCAATCAATGAGATAAACCTAGCAACCAGAATAGCAACCACCACAACTAACCTAGCAACAGCCTTGCAACCACCTCAAGTACCCTAGCAACAACCTATTAAACACTTCCACGATGACAACCTAGCAACCAACATAGCAACCAACATGATTGCCCTAGCAACCAGCCTAGCAACCATGTGAGTTACTATAGCAACCACCACAACAACCCTAGCAACACCTTAGCAACCATCTTAATTACCTTAGCAACAACCTAGCAACCACCACTATAATGCCAACTTAGCAACCACCATAACAACCAATATTATTGCCCTAGCAACCACATAGCAACCACTTTATATTGCATAGCAGCCACCATATGAACCCTAACAACACCCTAGCAACCATAGCAACCACGTTATTTTGCATAGCAACCACCATAAGTACCCTAGCAACACTAGCAACCATATGATTTACCTTAGCAACAACCTAGCAACCACCATTACAGTGTAAACCTAGCAACCACCATATCAGCCAACATGATTACCCTAGCAACCAGCATAGCAACTACTTTATTTGGCATAGCAACCATCATATGTTCCCTAGCAACATTATTGTAACTATCTCTGCATTATCTGTTTTTACTCTGTATGATATTTTACATCATATCTTTTGCATTTTCATGCACTGATAATTCCCTGAAATTACAATTTCTAGTTACAGTGCATGAAAATGCACTGTACTGTTCTTCCTAGGCAACAACTTCTTCTTATTATTATTCCGCTTACCCCTTTTTCCGTACGCTATTTCTCTTGAACAGTTTAACTTAGAAACTTCATTCAAACTTTGTAACGTAGGTATTCAAACGGACGAAGCTGCTATGTCTTTTCAACTTTGAAACTTTTATACTTTTTAAACTATTAAAGAAAAACTTTTCAAAAATCCCCATAGACTTAACATTGCCGATTGTGACATCATAAGCATGGCAGGTCTTCAGGCCACCTGGATCAACTGCCAGTCTCAGGCTTTAAGCATACAAACTGGCCCTATTAAGACTACACATCCTGTTCAACTGCTTCCTCTGCCAAAAACTGTTTCAAAATAAAAGTCCTCACTACAACATTTCACTGTTAAACAATTTAACCCTTTAAACTACTGAACTTTTTAACTGTTCAGCCATTGTAACTGTTACTTGTCATCAACTATGACTCCTACCCACTGTAGCTAGTTAGCATGTTAGCATTGTTAGCATTTTTAGCAAAACTACTAAAAATGATTAGCTAAGTTAGCTAAGTAACATGGTTAACATAGTTAGCATGTTAACATTGTTAGCATGCTAGTTAACATTTTTAGCAAAACTGCTAAAAATGATTAGCTAAGTTAGCTAAGTAACATGGTTAGCATAGTTAGCATGCTAGTGAGCATAGTTATCATAACTACTAAAAATGATAGCTAGGTTAGCTAAATCACATGGTTAGCATTGTTAGCATGTTAGTTAACATAGTTAGCATAACTACTAAAAATAAGCTAGGTTAGCTAAGTCACATGGTTAACATAGTTAGCATGTTAGCATTGCTAACATAGTTAGCATATTTAACAAAACTGCTAGAAATTTTTAGCTAAGTTAGCTAAGTAGCATGGTTAACATAGTTAAAAATCTTAGCATAACTGCTAGCAAACTATAGAGCCATTCCAACTTTCGTCAAATATCTACCTATACACATTCATTAAACTTCCAGTCTGTCAACAACTTTTAAACTATTTACCTTCAACTTTTAAATGGTCTACTTTTAAACTATCTATTAAACTAGCTGTCTATCAACAACTTTTAAACTATCTACTGGCTATCAACAACTTTTAAACTATCAACTTTTATTAAGCTATGCAGCCACCATGTCTATCCTAGCATCACCGTAGTAACCATCTCTGTATTATCTATTTTAACTATGATACATGATATTTTACATCACAACTTTAGCATTTTCATGCACTGGTAATTCCTTGGAATTGCATTTCTAGTCTATTCTTATTATTCCGCTGGTCACTTTTTCTGTGTGCTATTTCTCTTGAACTGTTTAACTTAGAAAGTTCATTCAAACTTTGTAGCATAGGTCTTCAAATGGACATAGCTGCTATGTATTTTCATTTTTGTAAACATTATACTTTTTGAGATATTAACAGAAAACAAGCTTATTTTTTCTCATAGACTTGCATATGGCATTACAATAGAGCAGTTAAGCAATTACAATCCGCCTTCAGGCCACCTGCAGCAACTGTCACTCTCTCAGGCTTTAAGCATACGATCTGGCTCTCTTAAGACTACAAATCCTGTTCAACTGTTTCCTCTGCCCACAACTGTTTAACTGTTCAATTTAACAATTTAAACTACTTATTAACTATTTAACTGTCAGTTATCATCAACTATGACTCCCGCCCACTTTTTTTCTCTATCTGATCTCCATCTTTTTGCTTGGATTATATTTTAAACAACATTTAACAATATTTTATTCAGCAGCCATTTTTGCATTTTCATGCACTGGTAATTCCCTGGAATTACATTCTCTAGTTATTAGTAGTAGTAGTAGCCTAGTTGTCATAGTAGTAGCAGTAGCAGTCGTAGTATCATTATTTGTTCTATGACCAAGTGCTCCAACTGCTAGAAAATGTGAAAGCAACATTGAATAAAAGTGTAAGCAACCCAGAAAGTATCTTACTTGATCAAGCGAACCCTGCACAGGCAATTGTAGGTGCTAATAGTAGAATCCAGCCAATAAAAGTTGGCACTAGTGTATGCCGCTAGTATAGACTACATGCATACATATATGTATAACAGCAACACATTAAAACATACCAGACCAGACCAAATAAAAATGTGTGTTTCTTAAAAATGTCACACTACCATAACATATTCTGCCAAAATTGCTATCCAATTTGACAAATGTAAAGTTCTAAGTTACTGCTAGTCCTAATATCAAACAACGTCATTACAATCATTAATATACATGATGATTAAAAAAACACAAAGGCCAATGTTTACTGTGAATGTCGCAATATATCAATACACTTACTCAAGAGGGTTCAGCGCAACTGTGTCCCTGCAAAGAAAATCTCCATATGACTGATATGATGACTCTCGTCTCGGCTCTTGGTGTACTGTCAAGTTCAACCGTTACAGTTCAAACGTTACAGTAAAGGCGCATCTGCGGAACCACATGGGTCCGCTCAGATCCGCTGTTTGACAGTAGAATTTACGGCGCTTCCCGGAGGTGAATCCTCTGGGCGGCGCTAAAACGAATGTAATAATCATGCGGGTTAGGTGACTTGAAGGCGGATCCACCTAGGAATCTCCTACTATGTGGGATGTGTCACAATTCCAGTGAAAATGCTGATACAAAGGATGATAATATATAAATGATTGATGATGATAAATATTGCACATCCCTATTTTCTATACATTTTCCACCAGTTAGAATGAAAATGGAAATATATGTTATTTTATGCACCCTCTTTCTGTCACTTATTTTTTAGTCTGTGCTCTTAAAGGGATATTCCACCATTTGGGGAATCACTCTCCCCTTGAGTTAAACAATTTATTTTTACCTTTCTCCAGTTCATCCAGCCATTCTCTGAATCTGGCAATACCACGTTTAGCTCCAGCCTAGCATAGATCATTGAATCGGATGAGACCATTAGCATCTTGCCTGCTAGCATCACGTTTGAAAGTGACTAAGATGTCTAAGATGTAATTTTTCTATTTAAAGCTTGTCTCCTCTCAAGTTAGAAAGTGTAATAAGACCAACGGAAAATGAAACGTGGCGATTTTCTAGGCTGATTTGACATGGAACTATACTCTCATGCAGGCATAATAATCCAGTCACTAACCAATTTGTCTGCTGCAGCTCAACCTTGTTGCTGGAAGTTAGCCTACGGGGACTATTTTCAGGTGCTGCATGATATCATTGTGCTACTGCGCCCATGGTGTTCCTTCATTATTACACTGGAATGAAAACAGGAAAATTACCGGAAATCTTAGTCACTTTTAAATGTGATGCTAGCAGGCGAGATGCTAATAGTCTAATCTGATTAAATGATCTATGCAAGGCTGGAGCTAAAAGTTGTATCGCCGGACTCAGAACGGCTGAATGAACTTGAGAAAGATAAAAATCAATTGTTTAACTCAAGGGGAGGTGGAAAATGAGTGTAATTCCCCAAATGGTGGAATATCCCTTTAACTACATATCTCTTTGTTTTTCTTCTCCACCTTTTGTATTGTGATTCCCTAATTGTTCTATCTCTCACTTTTGTATCTCTGCCCCTCTGTCTTTTTGAAATGTATGGAACAGGAATTGAGTAATGTGGGGCTTGAAGCATACCAAAGTGCTTTGGAGGAAGTTCTAACATGGCTTTTATCTGCTGAGGATGGCCTGCAGTCACAGCCCCCAATTTCTGAGTGTGTGGAAGAGGTCAAAGAGCAGTTCCATACACATGAGGTACAGCTCTGCCTGTTCTTTCCATTATTTATTTATCATTATTATTATGATTATGTCTGCATACAGTCGTTGGTTAGTTGTTTAGGTTTGATATTACCCTTTTTGCTTTTGAAATGAATCCTATGATGAATTTTACTAAGTGAACAGTATTTCAATATAGCCTAAAATAGAATATGACTGTAAAAAGTCCAGTCACCTTTGAAAATATGTTCATTTAACATTGTCCATGTCATGGACACTTCTATTCCAATTAGAAACGGAATAACAGCTCAATCGGAATACAAATTTTCATATAAACACCTCAATCGGAATGAAAGTTCCTGATCCGATCAGAATTTTAATCGGAATGAAAGAGGTGGTGTAGTCTGCTCCTATTCTAAATGAACACCCATGTATATGGTCATTCAGATTGACTGCTGTATCTTCCCAAGGAAAAGTAGGCAACAATGCCTATTCCGATCAAAGATTCTAAAGCGCTTGAAAGCACCTGATCGGAATAGAACAGCACAAATAGCACAAAATGTTCAATCAAAATAATTTAATCAGAATGACCAAAAAAACTGTCCATGTAAACATGGCTATTGTTATTCAGGGAATGCAGATTGTAATTTTGCAAGTCAGTGCACATGAAGATATACAGATGATGGAGTTGTAGATGATGGCTTCATTGTTTAAAAAAAGCAGTGGACCAACTGCCCAGCAGGTAAACCCCAAGTGGTCAAATAGGGAATGCATTTTGGGGGCAAGTTCTTGAGTCAATCAAATGTGCGAGTTGTTTGTGTTTTCATACATTTCATCTACACAAAAACAGTATCACCATCAGTCAAAATGTTTGCTGAACTTTTTACTTTTGTTAATGATACACTAAATTTTAACATGTGTATATATATATATATATATATATATATATATATATATATATATATATATATATATATATATATGTCTGTCTTCAGGGCTACATGATTGAGCTCACATCTCATCAAGGCAGTGTAGGGCATGTGCTTCAAATGGGAGGGCAAATTTTGGCAGAAGGAAAACTAAGTGAGGAAGAAGAGGGAGAGGTGAGAGAACAGATGAACCTCCTTAATTCACGTTGGGAACACCTGAGAGTAAGCAGCATGGAGAGACAAAGCAGGTATAGTTACACACACACACACACACACACACACAACATGCAGAATTTGAAGGGTTAGTTTTAGATCCATAGCTGGAGTAAAGTGTTAAACCTAAACTATGGCTATGACAAAAACATACATTTCTCTGTTTTGCTGGATTACTAATGTTGTTTATTAAAAGTATATTACAATTATATAGGCTAAAACAATCCAAACTTTATCCTTGAATACTATCATACATCATCATCATCATCACCAGAAACCCGACACCAGTATTGCTATAATCCATGTGATGATTATTCGTGGGCAGACATGGTGACTCGAGTCTGAATGACCTCCTTACACCAAACAACTTTGACAAGATTTGGGAAAGATTCTTGAAAGATTGTAGTCTTTTGAGTAAAGCTTGAATGGGTGACATTTGTTTTAAGACTCCAATCTTTCAAGAATCTTTCCCAAATCTTGTCAAAGTTGTTTGATGTTTGTGGCATTAATATTATACTTCCTTTCAGGCTCCACGAAGTTCTGATGGAACTGCAGCACCAGCAGCTGAAGCAACTCGCTGATTGGCTAGAATTAACAGAAGGCCGGATCAAACGGATGGGGACTCAGACACTTGGACCAGACTTGGAAAATATTAAGCAACAAGTAGAGGAACATAAAGTAGGTCTGATGTCAGTTTAGGACAGTACCACATATTTAAAAGCTAAGGGCCAATTTCTGCCAGTTTCACTGTTCAATTGGATGTAAAGAGTCACTGTATCATTGGAGTTTGGAAGTAAGTGTTTCTTTTGTGTTGAAACTTTGCCTAAGGACTCATGAGTCATGCATTTGGTTTTAATCTCAATTGTATTGTGACAAGGAGGTAGGCATTGGTATGCATGCCACTGGCATAAAGGTATGGTGGAAGAGGAAAGGTGAGTTATACAATTGATAGGCAAAGTGCAAAGTCTCTTTTCAGCTTTTCTGCCTTTAATTTGACAGCATAGTGTAGAGAGTGACAAAAAGCAAGTGGGAGATTGGGTGAAATCGAGAAATGACCCGGGTCGGACTCGAATCCGGGTCCCTGTGGGCAGGTGGATCTGACTGAATATGATATGGGTGCTTTAACCAGTTGCAGTACAGCACCCCCTAAAGTGCAAAGTATTAATTTAAGTTAAAGTTTAAGCCAAAGTCCTTTAAGGCAAGTCCCTCCACTCGGCGACCATATTGCAACGTATTTTGGGCACATATCGGGCATCTATTTTGGGCAGAATTGTGCGTGAGCAAGGCTTCACAACACCAACCTCACTCCAGTGGCAAGATCACAACAAATGATTGGTACAATGTATTCACATCTTCAACTTTTGGCCTCGGAAGGGGCAGGATCTGTGTAAACAACTGCCATATTGGCATTACGAACAAACTCTATGCCTTTCTATGGAGGATTTTTTGAGTGCTGTGTCTCCTAATTAGAAAGTCTCTGGTTTAGCACCATGGGCAATTGACACGTAACTAGGGCTGCACGATATATCTAAAATCTATCGTTATCGCGATATCACCGCTTGCGATGGACATACCGCAAAGATTACTTAAAGGAACCATATGTAAGATTGTGGCCAAAACTGGTACTGCAATCACTTTCAAAATACTGAAGAGCGGTGTATCCCCTCCCCCTCCTCCCTGACTCGAGGTTGCCAACCCTGATGGCGAAACACTACTGACTTACGTGATTAGTAGATAGGTGATTGTGAATTGCAGATTGTGAAGGATCAAACTACTTTGTAACTTTGTAACTTGTCGTAATATCAAAATGGTTATGCTCTGTTGCCAAGATATCCACTACAATTAGCTTGCAAACCAGCAAGTGCTGGGCCAGCTCTCTCACAATACAGTTTTATACTATGTAGGGCGTCTTTTTATTTGTTTGTTCATTGACATTCTGTAGAAAATATCA
The DNA here is from genome assembly GCF_017589495.1 of Alosa alosa. Taxonomy (NCBI): domain Eukaryota; kingdom Metazoa; phylum Chordata; class Actinopteri; order Clupeiformes; family Clupeidae; genus Alosa; species Alosa alosa. The sequence continues at coordinate 32,059,146 of NC_063205.1, read as the reverse complement.
CCGATTCATGCCCTCCAGATACAGATTCCAATGGCATTGTACATGTGGATGGATCTGAAAATGTTTTCTGCAGGGTAACATAGTACTACTACTACTACCCTAGATCAAGCTGCTGTCTGTATACATGACAAATGCATATAATAGTCAGGTGTAGAGAATAGGACATGGTGTTTAAAGCCACCTGAGGTGAAAGTTAAAAGAGGTGGGATGATTACATATCCGGTATGATAATGCATTAATCCTAATTTAGTGTCAGAAAGTTCAAATAGTCCAACGTTGGAATTGTCCAGGGGAATAGGAGTTGTCAAAGGGCATGTGGTGGGTCGGCAGTACGGGCCAGGAATCCAGGTAGGGGGACAGTAATAGGCGATGATAGGGCAGTCATAGGGATGGGACTTCAGGTGAGATGGGTGAGATGAGGGCCAAGCACACGGATGGCTGATGACTGGTTATCCTCACAAGTGGAAGAAAGAGAGATGTAGAGTGGGTTAGTATTACTGAAAATCAAAATGGTTAATGTCAATAAGTAATCAGTGGTACTAGTCAAAGTCAAATCTTGACCATACTATCCTGAGTAACCACAGGCCTATATCAAACCTACCTTTTCTGAGAAAAGTATTTGAAAAAGTTGTTTGTAATCAGCCTAATACCTTCCTCAACTAAAACAGTATCCTTGAAAAATTCCAATCAGGTTTTAGATCAAATCACAGCACAGAAACGGCCCTAGTAAAATAGTTAATGATCTCAGACTTGCTACTGACTTAAACAAAGTCTCAATCCATATTCTTCTAGATTTGAGTGCGACATTTGACACCATTGATCAAAACATTCTAATTCACCGCCTTGTGAAGTGGGTGGGTCTCATAGTTGGTGTGTTCCTTAAATGTATATTCATATAATCACAGCAAATACTAACAACATGCTAAGGCTAACAATCTGCATCATGCAACAGGACCTAAGCATACGCATTTGTTAGCCTAAGCATTTGTAAGCAAAGCCTATATGTTATTATTATTATTATTATTATTATTATTATTATTATTATTATTATTATATAATATTCTTAATTGTGTTAAATGTTCCAAATGTAAAGTACTTTGAGCTGCATTATGTGTATGTAAGGTGCTATACAAATCAAATAAAGCTAATTATTATTATTATTATTACTATTATTATTATTACTATTATTATTATTATTATTATTATTATATTATGATTATTATTATTAATAATATTATTATTCATGAACACAGTATCAGAGCAGGGAGCTGGTTGCCTATGTTAGCTAGTGTAACCTTTGTTGTGTTGAACCTGTGCGATTCAGCCTTGCAAATGCCCAGACTTGAAGTTTGGGAACTTTATCAGGATGTATAGTACCCTAGATCCATGAAATAACTGGCCTTTAAAAATAAAAATCTGCCTGCCTCTATGAAAATTTAACATAGGGGTATGAATACTTATGCCCGTGTATTTTAAAGGGATATTCCACCATTTGGGGAATTACACTCATCAACTAATCAAATAAACTAATGGAACTATACTCTCATTCAGGTGTAATAATCCAGTCACTAACTAATTTGTCTTCTGCAGCTCAACCTTGTTGCTGGAAGTTAGCCTACAGGGACTATTTTCAGGTGATGCATGATATCATTGTGCTGCTGTGCCCAGGGTGTTCCTTGATTATTAAGCTGGAATGGGAGTATAGTTCCAGTCAAATCAGCCTAGAAAATCGCCACATTTCATTTTCCGTTGGTCTTATCACACTTTCAAACTTGAAATAGGAAAATTACCGGATATCTTATTGTCACTTTTAAACGTGATGCTAGCAGGCGAGAATCTAATGGTCTAATCAGATTCAATGATCTGGAGCTAAAACTGGTATCGCCAGACTCAGAAAACAGCTGGATGAACTGGAGAATGGTAAAAATCAATTGTTTAACTCAAGGGGAGGTGGTAAATGAGTGTAATTCCCCAAATGGTGGAATATCCCTTTAAGGAAGAACATTTATTTATTTACGATACATTATTCATTCACAAAGAAAATTGGTGTCCTTAAAGGTTGGATATTTCCTCATTTTTTTTACTTAAAGTGAGACAGGGCAGGTGAAAACCGGCCTCACGGCCCTCGAACCCGCCACCTCAACACTCACCGGCATGGGAGTTGAACGCTCTAACCACTGAGCTAAAAGCCCAGGCTTCCAACTCAGCGGTAGAAGCGCTCTTAAGGGTGTGAGGATTTACACGGGCAACTAGCATGCTAGCTCAGTTCGCCTCTGTTACATTACCATTTATTCTTTCACACTACTACAACAAAAAAATCTCAATTTACACATTTAGGTGTTTATTTCATCACATTAAGTCTACTCATGCCTGTATATTTCTCCTAAATTCACAGAAAGTTGCCATTTTAACCTTTCATGCACTACCGTGATAATGATCCGAAATTGTATCAGCAACCAATCACGGAAGTTCAAAGGCGAGTCTAGGCTGAAAACGGAATCTCATTGGCTGTGTTTCAAGATTGGCTGATTTCTCAAAATGAGTTTCCTCTCCCACTCTAAGAATGAAACCTCCACTTCAGAAGCACTTACATACACCAAACCTTTCATTCTTATACCTAACTGTATTTACAAGACTTTTATTGAGGGGTTTGTTGATATATTTATTCCTAGCCTGATTTATATGACATTTTATTCCTAAAAACATGGCAAAAATCGATTTTTTAAGGCTAATGACAGTATTCTCATTTACAGCATAACAAAAGTAGATATTCATAAATCTCTCTGTAATTTTTTCCCAACTAATATGTGAACACAATGAAATAATAATGTTGAACCTGGCTTTATCCAAAGCTCAGATTTCTTGTTTTAAAATGTATGCAAATTAGCACATATTTAATTAGATAATGCTTAATTTGCATATTTAAACAATAAATGATAGAACATTTTTCTCATATTAAAGTAAGCTATCAACTGGGGAAGTTTTTATATCCTCTAACTGCTTAATAAGTGAATACAATTGTGTGTTATGTTTGTTATAATTACTGAAACAGCATCTCTGCATTCAAAGCTAATTCAGCTAGCTACCAACTCTCGGTCTGATAGCTTTTCGTCTGTGGCCGTTTTCACCCGATACTGTTTTGCCTGACAGAAATCAAATCTTTAAAGGAAATGCTGCACAATAGTTCAGTCATTTGTTTTGATTTTCTGTTGTTTTATAGACAATATTAAGGACCTTTCATTTTTTCATTATAGCTTTTGCAAGAAGATCTTGAACTGGAGCAGGTTAAGGTAAACTCTCTGACTCATATGGTTGTTGTTGTGGATGAGACAAGTGGAGATCATGCTACTGCTGCGCTGGAGGAGAAACTGAAGGTGAACAGTGTTTCCTTTTTTTAATGTTTTTTTTTTCTTTTTTAAAGTTCAACATTGTAGAAAAGTGCTACATACTCTATGGGCCATATCATTTACCCTGTCATTGGGGTAAAGGCAATGGCTCAGTAGTCGTTCAGGCATGAAACTGGTGATTGTTCAGGCATGGGGATAATGGTGAACTTTCAACATGTGGGTTGTTTCGCTGACGCCAGGTTAGACCATTTATGACCAAGACATGACCATTTATTGGTTCCTACAGCATCTTGGAAACCGCTGGGCTGCCATTTGTAAGTGGACAGAAGAACGTTGGATCCTTTTACAGGAAGTCCTTCTGAAGTGGCAGGATTTTACAGAAGTACAGGTATAATACTTCCAGTCAACTACAGAACAATTGCCACCCTTCATTGCCACTCTTCAATGTCAATTCATTATGTCACTGACCTTAAAGCGTAACTCCGGAGTAAAAGGAATGTTTGTATTGTAAGATTCAGCCAGATCTGCGCAGTGCTATGTCATATATATGTTACGCTATATAAGTCAGAGAGATGGGCCAGTTCAGCAAACAGTATATATATGACCATATTTCGTAATCTTGCAGTGTGTTGTTTCTGTTTTATCATTTGCTGTTTTATTGTGTTTGTGTGTGTGTGTATGTGGGTATCTGTCTGTCTGTCTGTCTGTCTGTCTTTACAGTGTGAGTTTGAAAGATGGTTAACGCAGAAGGAACAGCAGGTGAACTCAATTTACAGAATATCTGATTCGCAGAGTGATGCAGCAACCAGACTCAGAAACCTTGCTGTAAGTCTGTGCTTATTACTCTCTATTGCAAAACAGCTCCTGGTTGAGCAACATTTTCATGTAGTAGAAGTAGCCAGAACTTCTTTAAAAAATCTACGCAGCAATTTGCCATCTTTGATGTATGTTTTAAAGGCAACTTGTATTGCTATAATCATTGTCATTCTCACTTGCCACCTAGACTGTGCACAATGGAGTTATGTTGATAATATTTGAAAATGTAAGTGTTAAAACTGATGTGAAAAATGGTTACATTTGTCTTGTGCAGTTAGCTAGCCCAGACTGGTAACCCAAGCAAGACAAACTATTGTGTGATGGTTAGGCATTTCCCTTGTTCCCTTGCTCAATTTCATAGAGAAACTATTGAGATTTGCTTTGTAGTGGCACATGACTTAACATTATGGAAGAATAGAGCACTTCAGCCTTAGTGAGAGCATAGGGCCCTCGAGAGGTATGTGTATTCATGATGTTTAAAAGTGTGTATATGTCTATACAGCTGCTGAAAGCAGAACTGGAAGTGAAGCAGCATTCTCTTGACCATCTCCGCTCCTTGAGCCAGGCCCTTATCTGCAGTGTCAAAAATAAGGAAGTAGCTCAAAAACTGGAAGCACGGCTGGAAAACTTAAACCAACGCTGGGACTGCCTTCTGCAGCTGCTTGAGAAAAGTACTAAGCAGGTATTTATTTCCTCTTAATGAAAAGTGCTTAGCTCCGCGTTCCAGGTTCCACCCTGGCGTAAGACCATTTCCTTGTGGTAATACAAGGGTACTTCATGTAACAATGTCATGGCTCATTTTGCCATATGTATTATCAATGTCAACAGAGGTTTTGAAGTAGTTTTTAAAAGTCTGCACACAACTAACCTACTTAAGAAAGTGAAAAATGTGGACCGATAGCTTACTTATTTTATGACGTATTTTATCTTAAAAAATACTAAGGCCTATCATAGAGTGGACTGATTGAAAAATCCTTACAGATGTTAGTTTATATTTTCTGTTCATTCTTGCAAAACATTTTGGTCAATTTAATATTGACCAGAAAAAATCCAAATGCCCTCGTCTATAGACAATAGAGAGAGGAAGGAAAATGACATTTGTGCTCATGATATTCTGCTGTGTACAACCCACCAATGTAATAACTTCCCACCAACGTAATAAACCACCAATGTAATAATCCATTAATTATTAGGTGCCACTTTATTGTACTGGGTCCTTGTTCCAGTGTATCTACATAACAACCAATGTAACAATATGTTATATTGCATACTTATGTTGTCCATTTTTGTGTCCATTCCCTGTATGCAGTTTGCGGTTACACTTTACTTGACAGTGTCGACATAAGAGTGACATGACACTGTCATGAACGTGTCATAAACAAGTCATAAACGTTTATGCCATAACGCTTCTGTTATTAAGTGACATTGGTTTTTTTTATGTGTCATGTGTTCAGACTGCAAGGTCCTAAATTCAAACGAGCGATAGGCTAATGGTCCCAAATTTATCAACGTTTCAGAATGCCACACAGCTAGATCACGAGTGGCAGACAGAGCGACATGTCACTTATGCTACCAAAGGCTGTTTTTGAGTCACATCTTTGCAAATCTCATATGATGATGCATCTTTCTACAAAATGGGTTGTCTTCTATATCATTAAGCTACTCAATAGGGTAAACATAGCCTTACATCAAAGCTTTAGGCTTATGCCATTTCAATCAGCTACAGACAATGAGTGGCAGACAGAGTGTGTCACTTATAGGCCAGAGATTGTTGAGTCACATCATTTCAAATTTCATACGGTCATTCCACAAAATGGTATGTCTTCTCTATCAGGAAGTTATTCAATAAGCTTAACAATAAACATGTAGCCTTAACTCAAAATAGCTGTCAGGCTTTTGATCTGTAAAAATGTCACATGCAGCTATGCCTAAATTTGCTTAGCCTACTGCACAATAATCATAGGCTAATATATTGTAATATAATTTTCAGTATTCATTATTGAATGCTTAGCTGGAATAATGTTTTTCCCTATCCTATTTTTAAGCAGGTGTACCTGCGGGCATGTAATTGTGCAACCACAAAAGCAGTCAACAGTCAATATAGCTTAGTTTAAGGCAGGTCGTCCACTAGGGGGCGGCAGGGAAAAAAGATGCAAAAAGGTCCAAAAGCGGAAAAAAAAGGTTCTTCAGTCAAAAAAGGCCTATTCTTCAACCTAGGAGCACAAATAAACAAGATACAGTTTTCAAGCAAGTTTAACAGCACACTGGCTATTAAGCCAAATCCTTTGCATTTCATTTAATGTTACAAAAAAACAGAGGCAATCTTGCCTACAAAAAGACCCACAACGTACTGGTTAAACAAAAATATAAAAGAACAAAAGAAATAACAGAAATAATGGTTACAAAGGGAAAGCTCTCCCCAAAAACAAGGGGCGCAACAAACGTGACTTGCTCTCAGTTAATATTTACATTTATAGGCAGCCCGAGTGTCGGTGGAAAAGAAAATGTAGAAATTAAAATATCCCAAAAAAGAAAAGGATACCCCTAAGGAAACCTCCCCGGTAGTCTATATATTAAACTTATTTAAGTTGCACCGTTTGCAACTGAACAGTAGCGCTCATATGTGAGATTGCTGTTTATAGACTTCAGTTCTGCATTCAACACCATAATACCACAACAACTCATCTGCAAACTTGACAAACTGGGACTCAGTACCTACCTCTGCAACTGGCTACTGGACTTCAAGTAGTAAGTGTTGGCAACAATATCTCAAGCAGCATCACACTGAGCACGGGGGCCCCACAAGGCTGCGTGCTCAGTCCGCTGCTCTTCACCCTGCTGATGCATGACTGCACTGCAACCTACAGCAACAACCACATAGTGAATTTTGCTGACGACACAACTCTGGTGGGTCTCATCACCAAGGGCTTAATTTAGACTCAATACAGGTTGGAGGTTGACCTTCTGACCACGTGGTGCAGGGACAACAACCTCCTGCTGAACGTCAGCAAGACCAAGGAGATTGTTGTTGACTTCCGGAGAGGTCACACCCAACACCTGCCACTGACCATCGACGGTGCTGTGGTGGAGAGAGTGAGCAGCACCAAATTCCTGGGGGTGCACATCAGTGAAGACCTCTCCTGGACCACCAACACTGCATCACTGGCGAAGAAAGCTCAGCGTCAGCCTCTACTTCCCAAGTGAAACTCAGGCGAGCAAGTGCTCCACCAGCCATCATGACCACATTCTACCGAGGCACCATTGAGAGCATCCTCTCCAGCTGTGTGGGGCGGAAGCGGCACTGAATACAACAGGAAAGCCCTGCAGCGCATAGTGAACACAGCTGGAAGGATTATTGGTGCTTCACTCCCCTCCCTGAAGGACATTTACACCACCCACCTCACCCGCAAGGCGACCACAATTGTGAGTGATGCAAGTCACCCCGCTCACAATTTGTTTGATCTACTGCCCTCTGGGAAGAGGTACAGAAGCCTGCGCTCCCGCACCACCAGACTCACCAATAGCTTCATACACCAGGCTGTTAGGATGCTGAACTCTCTCCCCCCTCTCCCCCCTCCACCCTCAGCTACATAACATCCTGGACTTTGGACCCACAATGGCTGCGTTGCACTACTCCACTTGCACTACTCCACTTGTACACTTGCACACTTTGCAACTTGTTGTTGTTGTTGTCCTGTTTTCCTGAAAACACTTCTGAACACACTTCTGCTGCTCTTACATAACTTGCACCACTATGCCACTTGCATACTTAGGTCAAACAGAACTACCTCAGCCATTTATTGGCCTGACTTTTGCACTATTATATTGACTGTCTACTGTATGCACAATTGCACAATTTCAACCCAAATTTTGCTGCTCTTATTTCTTCATTGTATGTGCCTTCTTATTTACTTTTTATATTGTTTACTTGAATGTTATGTTTGTCTGTGGACTCAATTGGTAAAATATGTCTTCCTATGTGGGATAGTGGGAAACGTAATTTCGATCTCTTTGTATGTCTTGACATGTGAAGAAATTGACAATAAAGCAGACTTTGACTTTGACTTTAAATAAAGCGCAGAGAAAACAAAGTGGGTCTGAAGGCCAGCTGTTACAACTTCACTACAGTAAATGGCTTGCTGAAAAATTGAAAACAGTTCATTAACGCAAAGCGATCAAGGAGCTTGGATTGGATAAGTGTGAACCCTCACAGAACTACAAACAACTCCATTGTGTATCTCCTGCAGAACAATGGTAAAACAGTTCTTAATGCGAGGAGATCACGGAAAGCACAGAGTGCACAACAAAAGGACACACACAATACCTGTTGTCACGTTCGGAAGTTGCAGGGAAACGCAGGCGAACCCAACACACAGTGGACACAGGTAGGGTAGTGCAATTGTCTGGGGGAGGACGCTGTTGAAGGGCAAAAGTCTGCAGAATGTCTGCCTCCTTGTTGTCCTTGTCAAGGTTGCCATGGTCGTGGACACCTCAACAGGCACAGGCAAAGAGGCATCGGGTGAGGGGGCGGGGGGGTGATGGACAGAAGGACAGACATGGGGCGCTAAGTTTGTTGGTTGTCACCGGGATGTAGAGCTAGAGTTCAGTAGGGTGGCAGCCACAGGGAAGAAGTTTTCTTCTGAACCTACTGGTTCGGGTGCAGAGAGACCTGTAATGCCTCCCAGAGGGGAGTGGGGTGAAAAGTCTTTGATGATGCTGCGTGCCTTAAGCAAGCAATTCTTGTCCTGGATGGCCTCGTTTGAGGGGAGTGAGGAACCAGTGATGCGTTGGGCAGTTTTTACCACCCTCTACAGTGCTTTCCGGTCAGAAGCAGAGCAGTTGCCATACCAGACTGTGACACAGTTGGTGAGGATGCTCTCGATGGTGCAGAGGTAAAAGTTCACCAGGATCTGAGGAGACAGACTTGAATGACTTGCAGACAGCTCCGAACAAAGAGGAGGTCACGGGCCCATTAAGAGGCAAAGTTAGTCTGTGAAAACAAAATGTACTGTTAAGATCGATATCTATTAACGTAGCCTATCTATTTCCTTATAGCCTACAGCAGAATGAAAGCATAGTGCAATCTTACCATTGCTCCGGTTTGTAGCGCCTACGTGTCTCCGAGTGAACCCTGGTAGGCTATGGCTGGCTACCCCGGCTCTGATTTCGCAACAGCAGATGTCCATTCTCCTGGCGAGACAAGTAGGCCTAACCAGTCACCATTCCTCCCATCAAAGGGAAGTGCTCGTTTAAAGGTCCCCTCTTCTAGAAGGAATGAGCGCCGATGATGGCGGGCGCGTTGTTTATTAACCAAATTCACATCCTCATATATCCAAGTAACGTGAAGTAGTAGCCTAATCAAACTGTAGGCTAGCCTTTCAAGGATACAAAGGAAGTTTATTGTCACATGCATATAGTTACTGGAAGTAAGAAATGCAGTGAAATTATGTCTGGTGTCAGCCTATTTGTGCATTTATGGGGGGAAGTGCAGTAGAAGAAGGGTTTAGTAGATTAAGTGGCAAGGGCTGCATAAGAAAGGTGGGGGAGGATTGGAATTGGGGCGGGGGGGGGGGGGCACCAACAAGGAGCACCCAAGAGCAACAGGGGCAAGGGAAAACTCCCTACCAAGGAAGAAACCTTGGGCAGATCCACGGCTCAAGGGGCTAACCCAATTGCCAGGGTCTTGGTGTGTGTGTTGGGGGATGACAGGGGAGATGGGATAGTGTGCTGTGTGTGTGGGGGAGAGGGGGCAGTGTGCAATATGTGTGTGTGTGGAGAAGCTTCCTGGGGGGGGGGGGGCAGAAAGGCTAGGCAATCAAGGACATGGGTAGATAGATGGAGGAGAAATCAAAAATAATAAATAAAAAGTTCTATGGAGATGTGCAAAAGTTGGAGAATGTCAGGTGTGTGTGTGTGTGTGTTTTGATGTGTGATGAAATAAGAAAATAAATAAAAGGTCTGTAGCATAGGGAGAGGGATGTGAATGTGCTAAAAGTCATGTAGGTAGGTGTGTGTGTGGGGGTCATGAGTGCTGAGGAGTGAATGAGTGCAAATTCAGTAGTGTGAATTTAGAGTTGGGAAATGTTTGAGAGTGCTGAGGAGTGAATGTGTGCAAAGTCAGTATAGTGTGAGTTCAGAGTTCAGATGGCCTGGGGATAAAAACTTCTCCTGAGTCTCTCAGTTCTGGCTTTGTGACTACATAGGCGTCTTCTTGATTTCAGCGGGAGGAATAATCCATTGTTAGGATGAGAAGAGTCCTTCAGAATCTTTTAGGCTCTTAGGAGTACTCTTCTGGAATAGATATCTTGTAGAGCAGGGAGTTGAGTTCTTATAGTACGTTCAGCTGAGCGCACTACTCTCTGCAGAGTACTACAATCTCTAACTGTGGAGTTCCCATACCAGGTGATGATGCTACCAGTTAGAACACTCTCAACCGCACAATGTTATGAATGCATGGTGATATGTTTGCAATGTAATCTAACATACCTCACTATAGACGATGCAGCTCTTCTGTCAGATAAGCTCTCCTCTCCCGTGCTGCTTCTGAGGCATTTGGGTTAAATGGCATAGGTATGCAGTCCAACATCAGGTCTCCTTAAGTCCTGTAATATTTCCTAATTTATGTCATCAACACATCCATAATTTGTGGAAATATGTACCCTAGATTTATGCCTATTTTTTCAATTAATCTTAATGGACACCACAATGATTTCCCTCGTGTGGTAATGTTTTTCCTTGTAATTATGTATGGTTTGCAGAAATGGGAACTACTGTGTCTGTATAGATGAGAGGAGTAAAGTGTGCGTTGTGAAGCACACGCTACATTATGGCCAACCAAGCGCACCTGCAGGTGTAGCCTACTACGGCCGTACCTTACCATCAGGCAACTCAACAACGAGAATTAATTTCCTCTGTGTGTATTCACACCAAGTTGACCTAACTTTCCGACTCTGCACAGTATCCCATTAACTGCATGACAGTAGGCTATTTACAATATTATCTGTAAAGTAGAGTTTGTAAACATGCTATCATCAACTTAATGCATGCACCACTTTAGTTTGAGAGCACAGGCACACCAAACAGGGCGGGGTCTAAGACCTGCCAATATCCGTCACATATCCCCCCCCTTAAGACAGAAGCCCACCTAAATGGGATTCTGTAAATACTGTAACATAAAACATCCCTTTCACAAAACACATATAGACCATCCCAAATACCAGGACATACACAACCCACTCACCCAACACCGTGGTCACATCCACTCGACACTCACTACTAGGGTCAGATGTAAACCCCACCATGCATACCCTCACCACTCCTCACGCTCACCAACCACCAAACCTCCTGACCCACAGCAATTCCGGCGCCTGGAAAAGTAATCTAAGCGGGACAGGAGCAGAGATACAGGAGAGGAGAGAAATGAGTGAAACAGACAATCAACCTATCCCACCACACCCAGGCCGCGGGACAACGCATCTGCCAATATGTTATCCACGCCCCGAATATGGTGAATCTGTAAGTCATACGGTTGCAAAAACAACGCCCAACGCATCAGGCGTTGATTCGGATTCTGTAGTGAATGTAGAAATGTCAGTGGATTGTGATCTGAAAACACGACCACTGGATGAACTCCCCCACCCACATATACATCGAAGAGCTGAAGAGCCCACACCAAGGCCAGCGCTTCTTTCTCGATTGTCGAATAGTTGAGTTGGTAGCCATTAAACTTTTTTGAAAAGTAACAAACTGGACAGTCTATACCATTAACATCTGATTGTAACAGCACTGCACCTGGCCCAACCTGGCTGGCATCCACATGGATTTTAAACGGACAGTCAAGCCGGGGAGCAGCCAGGACAGGCGCAGTGGTGAGCAACAGTTTGGCATTATCAAAAGCGCATTGGCACTCGTCAGTCCAACAAAATTGAACCTTGCCCTTTAACAAATTGGTGAGGGGTGCAACCACTGTGGAAAAATTTGAACAAAAACTCCGATAATATCCGACCATGCCTAAAAATTGCATCAACTCTTTTTTTGTTGAAGGAGGTGGGAAACTGTCAATGGCCATCACTTTGGCCCGTACCGGTCGTACCTCTCCCTGCCCCACCACCTTCCCCAGATAAACCACCGTAGCCTGCGCAAATTCACATTTCGCTAAATTTACGGTATGGTTGGCCGCCAAGAACCTCTCAAATAACGCCGCCAATCTAGACAAATGTGAAGGCCAGGTATCACTCAAATGTGAAATAAACGGCAACCCTCAAACCCCGATATTACACGGTTCATCAAGTGCTGGAAACTTGAGGGCGTTAAGTAATCAAAACTCATAGCGTTGCGTACAGGCCCCTCAAAAGCAGAGATCTCCTGTGCCCGTATTACGAGATTTGATAATAACCTTTGGTCACATTTTGTAACAAATTTTGCAGAACCTACACGGTCTCGTGCTCTATCGGGAAAAAGTCGAGGCCCGTTACCATGTTCACTTTGCGATAATCTGTACAGAATCTAAAACGTACTATCTGGTTTTGCTACCAGCAAGCATGGTGGCTAGAATCTGACGGTTTTGCCAGACCATTCTCAAGCAAATACTGGACCTCACCGTCCAGAATTTTCTGTTTGGCTGGTGGAGCAAACCGCTAATTGGATCAGCCCACCAACATCTATATCGTGCTCAATAGCATTGAGTGCATAATCGGTTACATCGGAACATAATGATGAATAGGATAAAATCAGTGATTTCAATTCACCCCTCTGTTCAACGGACATATGACCCAACAGGCCATCAAGATTGTTCAACATTTCTGAATTTTTCAGGCGTGGCAAACAGTAAACATTTTCAACAAATTTTTGCAGAACAGTCTAACCTCATCTCGATCATTTTTGGGACGATGGAGTGTAATGCCGTTTTAATAAAATTGATATGACACAGCTGAGCCTTTCTTTGGTGTATCCTGCTCAGTGAAGTGGAAAAGGGCCGAAAACTGTGCACGGTCCCCAGGATCCCGTAATGCCTGATCCTCTGCATGACCTCTGCATGAAAACCTTTTTCATCCGTGCCTGAGATTTAATGAGGTTAGTTTTTGCACACTGCCCAGACAAAAACAACCTGCGACGAAAGCCATTAACATAATCAATGAGGTTAACTGGAGGGTCCGATTCCTGCAAACCATCTTTTAAAACGGACAGTGGATCGCGAACCTTATGTGCAAATACTAATTCATTCGGACTGGATCCCAGACTATCCTGCGAGACTTCCCGAGCTGCCTGTAATACCCGTTCTCTGTATTTCTTCGGCACGACAATCTGTAATAAAGTGTCAGTCAACTCGTTGTTATAAGAGACAAATTTACGCACAAGTAAGCCGTCAATGAGAAAATATCCCCGGTCTGCGCTCGGCATTTTCTCTTCCGATAAGGCCCCACCCAATAGCTCTGCCAACCCATCATCCTCTCTCTGGGCCTGAACAAAATCACAGCGTTCGAACAACGATGGCAAATTAGGTAGCTGTGGGCATACACGTTTAATGTCGGAGAGCTCACCAGAACCATTCACTGCCTGCGCGCGAAAGACTCCCGTCTACGACATTTCCACTCGAATCATCCCGTATTTTACCTTCAGCAATTAGTCTTAAGCGCTCTCTTTGAATGTCGTTTTCCCTTTCCTCCTGTCGGTCACATAGTTTAATCTTTTCATACTCAAACTCGCGCTCCTTTTCCCTTTCAATGCGCTGTTGCTCTAGTTCATATTCTCGACTTTTACGCTCTGCTTCTATTCACTTCAGCTCCACTTCATGCTCCTGCTCACGTTCTGCTGCCTCTAAACGCTTTTGCTCCAGCTGTAATTTCAAGAGCTCCATTTGTTGGTCAAAAGTTAAAGCATTTGGTTCAGAACGCGACCCTTCATTTGAATGGGTAGGAGTAGAGGCCGCTGTTGGAACTACGGGGTCAGGGGCTGAGCCTATCTCTATAATGGACATGTTTTCCAATTTTGATCTTCCCTGATCTTTTAGTTCTTGTTTTTTTAATTCTTTCGGCAGAGTGTCGTCAAATTGGTAATGCTCCGCAACTTTGCGCAACTGAGCTATAGTTAACCCATCCAAACATGCCTCCGATGGACACGCAAAAAAACTGTCCAATGTTTCCATTACTGCAATTTTACCCTGAACTGCGAACTGGATTAATTTAACGCGCTTATATCCCAAAAATGCCTACCAAATCAGATTTTCCTTCAAAACATGGCTCAGACGCAACAGTGTACAATCCGCCGATAATCTAACACAGGTGCAGATAACCACCCCAATAACCCACAAGACTAGAGCTGCCCCGCATCTAACTGAAAACAACAGCCCTGAATATTTCCACTGCCTAGTCTTCAGTGTGCCCTCATGCAATTGAGTTGCAAGCAACCCCAGCGCGTTCGACACACCAAACACAACAAACACATACACAATAGCACCCAGCGGTAAGCGCTCTTCACCTTGCGCGGGGGTTTCACGTCTGCTCAGGTAGGCTCTAACCTACCATCCCCCCCAATCAGCAACTAAACTACACCTGCGCCAAATTACCACAGCCTGCACGTCTTACCTGCAGTGAAACGTAACGAAAGCTGCAAGCAGCCCCTAAATGGCTCTCCTCCACGGCAAACCAAACAACAAAACCTCAATCAATTAGATCGCCAACCGAAATCTCAGTAAATTACCAAATACTAACTTATCAATTGAAAAAAATACAATTTCAGCGCGTGTCTCCCCAATTTATAATTAACTGCACAGGCAATTTACGCTTGCCAGTAAGGCCAATGCAAAACAGTGTACTTCATGGAAAATTACCTTACCAAATTCCGGAAAAAATCACGGAGAGTCCCCATATGTGACATGCCAGCTCAATGCATGAAACATGAATGGGGAGACCACACGCTGATTCCGTAATAATAAAGATAATTTATTAAATAAAGGTAAATTTAACAGAAACTAAAAGGAAGCCTCGCTCGCTGTTGTGGATGCAGGCGATTTATAATCCTGCCAATCAGGCACACCTGAGCACCAACACCTGCTCAACAGGAACAGAGAAAGAGGGGTAGAGAGCACAGGCACACCAAACAGGGCGGGGTCTAAGACCTGCCAATATCCGTCACATAGGGCTGTATAAAGTTGTTCAAATGAATGTATCATAATTAGGCGTTGTTGTTGTAAAGATATTGCATGTGGATGTTGTACTACTTTTTTATGGCTACTTTTTAGGTGACCAATGGACAAACAAAACCTGGAAACGGACAAATATTATCAAGGCTTTGAATGTTTCTGCGTGTGCACGGGGTGTCTGTAGATCGGTGTGCATTAATTCCTGCAGACGCCCCTGTGGCCATGCATGCGCCCTTAAAATAGCATCTGAAATTGCTCCACTGACTTTAGACCAGGATTATTATTATTGTTTTCTGAAACTGCAAAATATCAACATGAATGTTTGCGCCGGAACACGCCTCCTCTTTTCGCTGAACGGCCCCCTTGGGTGCAATTGCATTTCCTGATTTACCAACTGTGCCTGTGGAGGGAAAATTCCAATATGCGCTGAATGCAAAATAGGAAAGACATAAGCGTCATATAAACTGCCACAGGATAATCGTGGCTTAGCAACCTGTCACTAGGCACGGGAGGTCTGACAAGCTTTTCGAGTTTTGCCATGTTAACCTGTGGAGACTGAAGGCCTGTTGGTAATGAAGGGCACTTATTTTGATGTGTGGTGCCCTGACCCACGTAAAGACACAGTGAAATAACATGTTACACTATAGAAATATGATATAATTGGGAACACACACAAAAATGGCATATTGCATGATATTTCCATAACCGCGAGATACACGCTTCACGATAACGGCAAGAAGTTTACCAAGATGTATAGCCCATCAGCAATCTATTTAAAATAACACCTATTTGAAGTACCATTCATGATATGTTGTCAAATATTGAAGTTGTGGTAAGTACTGTACATAGCTTAAATGGTATGTTTCTTTCGTCCCCCATGCCTGTTCCATTCATTCTGGCCAGGAGAGTCGAATGAAACAAAACGCACATTCAACTTCTGCTTAAATAACTCATGAACGGTTTTGTTCAGAGCTGAAATTCCAACTGTATTTGACAGAGGACAGATGTAGGTTGCTAGTGAAAAAATATTAGCTTTCAGTGTGGTACGATGTCTTTGTAAATGACATTTCATTGAAAGTCCCGGTTCTCCCCCTATGTAATAGACGTGCAGGGTGGTAAAGCTTGTCAGACATAGAAACAGTAACTAAGGTGGGCGGGACTTAGTGAAGGGTGAATTGCGCTTGAGTGCGCGATATGGGCCAAGGTCTCTTCTCTTTATCTTGGCTTTTGGCTCTGACTCTTCCCTGCTCCCTCTCTCTCTTTCTCACTCTCTCTCCCTTTCTCCCTCTCTTTCATTCCATCTTCCTCTCTCTCTCCCTCTCATTCCCTCTCTCTTTCTATGCTTTAATATTTGGGTTTGTAATCTTATTTCGTATACTGTTTCATCTGGTGTATCTGTTATTCTTAACTTGTTATTTTGTTAAGTTTAAGTTTGTGTCTTGATAAGCTTCCTTTGTTACTGTTTGCTACTTTGTTACTTTACTTTGTTACAGTAGACTATGTGAGTTTACTTTTACATTCAACTGAAGTGATATTGATTACATTTACCTTTTAAGGCTTAGTGCCAAATAAATTGTTCATTTGCCTACCAATCGTATTCTTCAATTCTCGTAGTATGCCATGCCATGCTCTTCCATAGCTGATAAACTAGTTACTTGGTAATTGTTTCGAGTTCGAGTATTAATTAAATGGAGCCAGATTAATCGAGTTTGTAATAATAACAGTTACCAATTAACTATCCACTCCATTCATTTGTCCATTGTTCATACACGCGATCAACAGGATAACGGCCCAACATATTTTTCATTCCACGTGAGGGGCGCTGTGGGCCTGCTCTCTCTTTCAAGTGAGGATAGCCCGACATTGTCAGCGGCTTTTTCTCAAATCTTACAGTGTTCACCGCCAACATTATTGCACCATATCTTACAGGCGGAAAAATGGTTTATTACTATGGTACTAAGCAACAGTTATTATGTTGGTGGGAAATTATTACGTTGGCAGGAT
Source organism: Alosa alosa (assembly GCF_017589495.1). Lineage (NCBI taxonomy): Eukaryota > Metazoa > Chordata > Actinopteri > Clupeiformes > Clupeidae > Alosa > Alosa alosa. Next base: position 32,041,839 of record NC_063205.1, on the reverse strand, counting down.
TATTACATTTGAAACATGCAGAGTTTTATTACATTGGTGGAAGGCTATTATATTGGTGGGTGCTACAAGCACTCATGCATTTCTGATTAAGAAGACATACAGTTATTTTTCTTTTCCCAGATTTCACCATCTGTCAGATTACAGACCACATCACAGACAGAAGTCAAGCAAACTGTCATGGCATCTGTAACTAAAGTTACTACTCGAGAGAAGGTCATGATGAAATACTCAAAGGAGAAACTGCCCTCCTCTCCTCCCCAGAAGAAAAGACAGATTGTAGTTGATGCTGAGCTCCAGAAACGGTATGTGAGTTTTCTTATATCACAAGAAACTACCTACTACTACTTCTACTGCTACTACCAGTGCTTGAAGTGGAGGAAAAGGTGCCAGTACTTATCAGGGTTCACATATATCAGGCGGTGTAGCGTTTCTCAAACTATGGTGGAGCGAAATTATTCCTGGTGCTCCGTGTAATAATTTGCTGCCACAGACCAACAGAAAAAGAAAATAAACGTTTCTGCAATCAGGAGGAAATACTTGCTAATTTGGTGTCATCAAGTGTTGCTATGAGTAATTCAGTTCAATGCATGCTTGTGCGTGTCTGCGCGAGAGAAACTGAAACCACTTGATAACGTTGGAAGCAAAACTCTGCTTCAACCTGTTGGAAGGCTATTTAATTATGTAATGGCATTTGATAGAACGACGTGGATTCTTCCATAAAAACAGCTTATAATTGTCATGGTAAAACTATATAATACACTTTTTAGCATTTTTTTTCAAATTTGAATTAACATGGCCAAACTAGACATAAATAGTCTTCCTGTTAACACACCTTAAAAAAGCGTATGTGATTTTGGGAAAAAACGTAATATTACGTCTTTGATGAATGGAAATAGAAATTATATGATTTTGATCTGTGAAACTCATGAAAACGATGATCAAAACTCATGAAATTTTAATCTGGACATTTTATCACATTTTATCATAACGGTTGCCGCTTTGGGTCGAATCAGTGACGCGTACACGCCAGGTCAAAACCAGGCCATTTTCGTGGTCTATCACTAGGTGGCAGCCTCGCCAGGTCTCGCTGATCACTTCCCGGAAAGTTCACACAAGTAAGTAACAGGCAACACTTCATATTTCATGAAAGACGTTATATCTCCATTTCTGGAAAAAAACAGCGATTTTGATGAAAACTAGCCACTGTTTAGCTTGGGATTTCTCAGGAACAGAGGTGTGTAGAAATACACGGTTTGCACCCACCGAGAGCTTAAAGTCTCACCTTTTAATCGAGCTATTGTATGTGTTCATAGCTATAACACAGAATATGCTGTGGCTGTACAAAAATAATCAACAATGGTGTAGATTGCTGGCACTCTAGGACAAAGCTCCCGAAAACAGCTTGGCATTCAATGAGCTAAAGATTTCAAGATCAGTGATTTACACCTATCATTTACCATACACAAAAGCTGGTATTGTGTTTCCTGAATCCTTACATTCAGGCGTTCAAATTAAATTTCATTAAAAAGCATGTCAATATTTTTTTCCATTTGCCTACCAATGTTTATGATGCTTGCATGAGGGAAACATCCCAAAACAATGGCACCCATGTATGACAACATGAACATTTTTTTTTTTTAAATGTTTGCAAATGTATTAGAATTAAAGAACACTCATATAATATGTACTGTACATAAGTATTCACAGCCTTTGCACAATACTTTGTTGTGGCACCTTTGGCAGCAATTACAGCTTCAAGTCTTTTGGAATATGAAGCCACAAGCTTGGCACACCTGTCTTTGGCCAGTTTCACCCATTTCTCTTTACAGAACCTCTCAAGGTCCATCACGTTGGATGGGGAGCGTCAGTGCACAGCCATTTTCAGATCCCTCCAGAGATGTTCAATGGGATTCAAGTCTGGACATTCACAGAGTTGTCCTGAAGCTACTCCTTCAGTGTGCTTAGGGTCTTGTTGAAAGATGTACTGTCCCAATCTGATGTCAAGAGCGCTCTGAAGCAGGTTTTCTTCCAGGATGTCTCTGTACATTGCTGCATTCATCTTTGCCTCAATCCTGACTAGTCTCCAAGTTCTTGCCGCAGAATTTTTTCTGTACCCTTCCCCAGATCTGTGCCTCGAGACAATCCTGTCTCGGAGGTCTATAGACAATGCCTCCGACTTCATGCTTGTTTTGTCGTCTGACATGCACTGTTAACTGTGGGACCTTATATAGACTGGTGTGTACCTTTCAAAATCATGTCCAATCAACTGAATTTACCACAGGTGGACTCCAATTAAGCTGTAGAAACATCTCAAGGATGATCAGTGGAAACAGAATGCACCTGAGCTCAATTTTGAGCTTGACCACAAAGGCTGTGAATACTTATGTACAAGAGATTTCTTGGTAACACTTTACAGTAATAGTACATGAATTATCATGAATTCATGCATTAATTAATTAATGATTTATGTATTACTTAATTCCTAAATATCTCATGAATCATCAGAAATGTACATGAGTTCATATTCTGTCATTTGTGACCTCATACATGAACAACACATCAACTGAAGCATAAAGTATGGTGGGCACATCATTATGATTTATGATTTATTAAGAATGATCATGATGATTTCTTTTTCTGCCAAAGATGTGGTCATCACTACTCAAATTCTGATTTGAGCACAACTTGTGCAGTTCTCTAAACACATGCCATTGTTAACACTTTAGTTGAGGGGCCACAAACATGATGAACTCATGAGCAATTAACCTTACATTCATGCAATCCTGATGATCATGCTTAATAAATCATAAATCATAATGATGTACCCATCCACCCATGTACCTAATGCTTTAGTTGATCTCTTGTTCATGCATGAGGTCATGAATGAGAGACTATGAACTCATGCCAATTCCTGATGATTCATAAGATATAAAGGAATTAAGTAATGCATAACTCATGAATTAATTAATTAATGAATTCATGATAATTCATGTATTCTTACCGTAAAGTGTTACCAATTTTGTTTTAACTCTTGTTCTTTAATGCTTTTATCAACTATTACTCTTCAGTTTTGTTTGTGTCGCAGGACCAGCCAAACTATGAAAAAAGTGTGACTTATAGTCCGGAAAATATGGTAGTAGTAGTAGTAGTATTATTAAATACGGTAGTAGTAGTAGTAGTAGTAGTAGTAGTAGTAGTATTCTTCTTACAATGTGAATGCTGACTTTTATTTCTGTTGAACTATTGTCAAACTCTATATTGTTATTCCAATTCAAAAAATGAAGTTGAGGTGTGTATTAAGCATCAGTTTCTGGACATTGTCTGTTAAGCTGTTAATGCTGCTAAATTAAATAGAAACAGCCCTGTTACTGCATAATTGAAAGTAAATCACTTGTTTCTGGGTAATTACTGAAACTATATACACTACTGTATCTTACCATTTCATGACTTTATTTGAAACTTCACCATTATCTCATTACAACAAAGTAATTGTAAATGAACTCCCAGATATTACCATTTTGTTACTGATTTATTTCCACAACAAATGGTGGATTATTGTTTTGAAAGAACAAAGAAGCTACAGTACTCTTTCGGTTTTCAGCACTCTCGGTTTGCCTTTCTGAAACTTCTTTGACCTGTGCCCAGACCCAACCCCACACACACACACACACACACACACACACAGACACACACCCAGTCTAAGGATGGGCTCAGAAATATATCTATATGGGTACATAAAAGTATCATTTTGATAATCAATATTACAACTATTATTGTTATGCTCTGTTGTTATCAGTGTTGCCACAGTTACCTTGAAAAAGTAAAAATCTGATTACTGATTACTCCTTTAAAAAGTAACTTAGTTACTTTACTGATTACTTGATTTTAAAAGTAACTAAGTTAGATTACAAATTACTTTATTAGTTACTTTCAGCAGCTGCCGACAACACCCCCACCGCCTCAACATAAAAATCTAACCTACTTACAGTAGATACTGAAATTCAGATGTTTGTTCAATAATGTCTAGTCAGTACACCAAATAAGGAAGGCCTATTGATAGAAATTGTGATAGTAAAATATGTAGATTTTGGTAGTTTGGCCTTTTCATGTAGCCTTGGCAACTAGCCATCTAGTATAGGCCTGAGTAATATGCAAATGAAATTACACTTGTTAAACTCACCTCAACAATTCTTTTGCAATCATTTAACCCGCCGTAAAACAAAAATAAATTCCACTCACATGGTGGTGTTGCTCCACAAATTAGTTGTAATAAGCTGTGCTCATGGACCTACTGTTTATGTCACAGACAGGTCAGGTAAGAATCTGGGGCAAGATGTGTGGATTTGTGATATTAGTCATATCATATGAATATGGATCATATATCAGACATATGAGGCTACAAGCACATTTTACAGTGGCCGGTGTATAATACCACAAGTTGCAAAACCATGGCAGCCACCTTAAGAAAATAAACACCAAATACACACCAGTGTTGCTAATGTGGAAAGAATAATACTGTTATGCATGTCTGAAACAGCTTTTATTACTACTACAGTGTGGGCAAAAAACAATATGCTGTTTGACAGGTTTGACATGGACTTCACTGAGATTCACAGCTTCATCACTCGTGCAGAGGCCATTCTCAAAAGCCCAGAGTTCTCTGTGTCCCGCAAAGAGAGAAATCTGGCAGACCTGCAAGATAAAGTGCTGGTATGGATATTTATGCACAGTGAAGCACACATTCTATATGCACACATACACTTTATTTATAAAAGTAGCCTACACAGTACTAACATCCACATGCAAAATCTTTACAACAACAATGCCTAACAACAACCTATTCATTTGGACAACTTTAGACAGCCCAATAAAGGATACCGTTCACGTATGGCTTTAAACAGCTGTAATGCTAGCCTAACGTTTTGGCAAGCACATCAATTTTCCCATTTGAAATAACTCCTCTAGCTTTGCTGTCTGTATCCATCCTTTCTGTTTTCGTTGTTTAAAAAAATGTGTTATATCCATGATGAGTCTTGAGTTAGTGAATTAGCTTATAACATTGTTTGCTGATAACCAGCATAGATAGAAAAAGAAAACAAGTAGCCTAGCCTGCAACTTCTGTAGCGTGCGTGCTCCTGCTCAAACAAAAGGTGCGCGCGTGTATATAGTTTAGCATTAAGTTGATTTTGATAATGTGTTTACAAACTTTACTTTACAGAAAATTGTAAATAGCCTACGGTCATGCAGTTAACTATTGTTATGTCTGGCTATTGTCAGAATAATCTGTCAATAGAATAATTTGTCTGTTTTTGTCCTGCAAATTTGGTCAGATAAGATAAGTAGTGTCCAATTTCCTATATAAAGATGTATATGTCCTCCGAAGGGGTACAACCCAGTGGAGAACACTCCCAATGTAAAGGTAGGGTGAAGGGAAAAGAAATGTGATTTCCCTCAATAGATTGACATTTCCCTTAATAAAAAAGTTGGACTCTTGATAAGGTGACCACTGCAGCTAATTAATTGATTGAATTGAATTATTAGATATTTGAAGGAATGTTTATATACCCTCATCTGTGCTCATTATCAGGCAATAGAACGAGAGAGACCAGACAAGTTCCGGAAGCTTCAAGAAGCTACACGGTCAGCTCAGGCTCTCATGGATCAACATGATGAAGGTAAGGTTACTAGAGCAGCATTTGTACATGTTCCCACCATTATCTCTGTAGTAACTGTCCCTGAAATAAATAAAAATATATTAAAGTAACAATATTTTCTACAATATTATTGGACAGAAAATAAATCCAAAATAAGTCACACCCATGCACTTTGTCATAGATTTTTTCAGAGTTAATGCCTCTCCAACTAAATCTGTTTCTGTAGAAAAGAGGGCCAAGAACATCGTAAGTTATGAATATAACTAATGTTCTCTGAAGAAGAGCACAAAACATTAACTAATTGTAATTCATTCTCAGATTCAACCAACCATTAGTTTTAGGTTTATGGTTCTGAGCAGACACCGAGCGACTTTCAATGACATCAATAAACATTACATTGTAGTTTAGTCTACTTTAATCAGCAGCGAACATATTTTGTGGATGCCATAAATCTAACATTAGGCTACATCACGAGAGCCTTTCCAAACTAGGCTACATTCTAAACTAGGCTAATTCACTTGTAGCCTGCCATGGTGTCCTGATGTCTTCAACTGTGTTTTTTACTGTCATGAACACATTGCTGTGCTGATTTTGATTTTGATTTTGACATTGATTCTTTGACTCAGAAGTTTTGTACATGTGTATTACATTTTTGTGTATCACAAAGTTATTTGCTACTGTGTAAATTATTTGTACAAGTGTCAATATTACTAATATGCACTACACTTACAAATCTGTTCTACGGATTGGTTTTACAGCTACAAATCATCCTACAGTTGTATAGTGCACACATTTCTCTGTTACTACCAGACAAGGTTGAAGCAGAGCGGTCAGTAAGCAAGAATCAAGAATCTTGTTACTGCTCCATGATTTTTATTGAAAACAATGGCCAAAACGATATACATGGAATTAATGTAACAACATGAAATATTTGCTTTCAGTCTTCTATGATTTTTCCTTAAATGCCGTTAAATTAAACTAGAAAATATTTCCAAGGAACTGCAAAGTGTGCTTGCTAAGATGCGGTTCACCAATGGGAGCAGGTAGTGGAATAGGATGCGTTGAACCTCATTTTTCAACATTGGATATACGGGTCAAATGTTACGGGCATTAACGCACGTCTGAAACAAAACACATTTTTGCTAGTTGCAGCGCCCCCTAGATGTTGAAGGGCATAACATTTTGTGTGCGTTGGATTCCATGTACCATGTTTGGTTTTGATACAAAGTGTTGTTGAGATACAGTGGGCAGTGCTTCGACTTGGCCAGCTTCACTCGCGGTCCGCGCGTGGGATCACGCGGTATCACGCAACTTTATTTTGTATTTTTCCAGTGAGACGCTGTAACAACCCAAACAACCGGTAGATGGCTCAAGTGAGCAGGGTGTCTCGTAAAAAGAAATGGAGCCTGGAAAACCCTACACAGACTTCACTAGACTTTAGCAGACTGGTTTAGAAATAATGTAATAGCCAGAAATATGCCTGCCCTGCCCTAATAAAGAAATATTTGGTTAACTGCGAGTGAATCCCGTTTGCAGCCGTAGAGACGCAGGACAAATTAAACATTCTGGTTTTCTCCAAGTGCAACGATGATAGACAGACATCATTTGGACAAAATATAGAGTATTAACCTCCGTTGCTCAGCCAAATGCCTTCCTGTTACGTCCTGTTATCACGGAGTTACAGGCGATAAATGATTTTTGATGGTCACAAGTTTACTTCATTAGGGACTGTTCGTTATTTATTTAAGGGGCTACCGGAGGAGTTTTGGGAGCATTAGTCCAAAAAGACGTGACCCTCCCTCGCCAGCAATACATTTTTCTATGACCCTCCAAAGTGATTATGAAAAAATCACTGTCAACTTTTTCCAGGTTTATCGCCTACTGTATTTTAACGTTTTCACACATTTGGCCATAAGCCGTTTATCATAGGCTATCACGAAACCAAACTACAAAGGCGAACACTTTAACGGGGGAATTAATTGGGCATGAATCATGCTGAACGCTATTTCGCTACCTTAGAATAATAAGGTTCTATCTGCGTTTTGAGTAGGTACAACTGGGACGATTGAAACGGGGACGAATGAAACATTCCGTTTTCTCCGAAAGTGCAACGATGATAGACAGTCATCATTTGGACAAAACATGGAGCATATTAACCTCCGTTGCTCAGCCAAATGCCTTCCTGTTTTAATGTCCTGGTATCACGGGAGTTACAAGCGATAAACAATTTTTGATGGTCACAAGTTTACTTCATTAGCGGTTTATTTTTTTGGATTATTAAAGAGTGTTTTTCATTTAAAGGTTTGACTTCATGCTTATTCAGTAGAGCATTTAGTGCTCTCCCCAATCCCAGACGTTCACATTGCATGTTTGTTTGTAATGGATGCAACCCACAGATAGGCTATCGTTTGACAATGAGTTGTTAACAGAACCAAGACATATAGCCCAGCAGCAATCTAGGGACTGATCGTTATTTATTGAAGGGGCCACCGGAGGAATTTTGAGTGCTTCAGTTGGAAGTTGCATGACCCTCTCCTGCCTGCTAGAAATTGTTCAATGACCCTCCGACAGAATTGTTAAAAAGACATGACCCTCCCCTGCCAATTGTCTTCCTCACCGCCACAGCCACACACTTTGTGATAACGTTCTTAAATCAATCTTTCCCGTGAGCTTGCATGCTACCAGTCCTTCCTTTTCAAATGTGTTTATGCCTGTTTGCACAATTTCACAAATAATCATATGTGATTAATAGTATGACAAATAATCCCTGTGCACGGGGACGAAAACAATGCATGCCAACTTTTTCCATGTTTATCACAATTTTAACTTCCCCTGTCTTGTCTTTTTAATGTTTTCCGTAGAATATCCCATATTTTAATACTCTCATAACAGCCCTGCCATCGGGCCTGTCTCTGTGTTGCCCTGTTGCTACCCCCTTGCCCTTCCAACGAAACAGATGTCTTCAAATCATCGTTTTCCTTGCTTGAAGGCTTAACTTAGAGTGATGTTAACCTATTTAAGTTTAACGGCGCGATTGTCGTGAAACCACGATTCATTGGCGCTTGCATGTTCGGCCTTATGTCGACGTGCGCACCTGAGGCTACTCTCAGCTGCAAGAGAAATAATTTCCCTGTTTGTATGTTCACTGCAAGTTGGCCTACCATAACTTACCAACTCTGCACTGTAGACTGGCTATTTATATTTTTCTGTGAAATAAGCAAATGTATTTGTTCAACTTTATGAAGCAGAATTACGCATAGGGTACTTGGAACATAATACATTTGACAAAGGACAGATGAATGTTGCTAGTGACAAAATATTAACTTTCAGTGTTTTACGATGTCTTTGTCATGGGGAAGTGTTTCCCCCCCATGCATTTATTCTAGGTTACTGTCAGTGACTGCCGTGAGAGAAGCGGGTTCTGTGTTTCGTTCATGTCAGTGAACAGGGTCTGTGTTGTGTTGTGTTGCGTTGCGTTAATTTATTTTCATTGGGAAAACCGTGCCGTGCCGTCCACAGCTCTTCAGTTCTGACAAAGCCAAAATTACTCCTTTTGAAACAATGAGTGCAGGAAGCGCGTTTGTATGTTTATATTGCTTGACGGGGTGTCCCAAGCAGCTTTCAGCCATAAGGCTACTTTGAGAACATTTCAATTCACCCGACACTAATATGCAAAATGTTGAAAACTATTTCGGCATAGCCTATAAAGCAGTTTAATTAAATGGAATGTTAGTTGTAAACAAACGAGCTACTTGGTGAGGCTTGGCCTCAGATGCGCTCGTGCCTTAGATGGCAGGAAAAATCTTCACGATAGGCCTATTAACTAACCACCCGATTCACGTTGGCTGGGGGGAAGGGGGGCCATCAGACAATTGTGCCCAGTTAATCCGGCCCTTCCCCCCAAAAAATCACACCTTCCCACCTCAGCTTAAAAGAAGTCAAGAGGACTCCTTACTCACAGACCTATTCACAAACCTGCGGTTTTGAAAATCCTATGCAGCTACAGGAGCTTCCAATCGCGATGAAGCAATTTTGCATTGTAGGCATAACTAACATGCAATAACGCCGCCAACAACAACCAAAACTAGGCTAATCATTGTCAACATGTAAATTAAATGTAACATACTCTCCAATCCATACTCCAATCCATACTCCAATCGCGAGGGAACAATTTTGCATTCATAAAAGGGATGCAATAACGCCACCAACAACAACCAAAACTACTCATTGTTAACATGTAAATGAAATGTAACGTTTCATTGTGAATCAAATTAAAATGTTCTCCTCTTTGCAAACGTAGGCTAGGGATATTGTGACAGATTAATTTAATAATGTTGTAAAGGTAGGCTACTGCATCAATCCATAGGCCTATGTTTCATTAGGCTACTAAGCTATTTGTTTTGCCTTCTTTATTCATTTAGGCTAGGCCTTTTTATTCAGTTATTAATCATCTTCCGTCCTTCGCACTACTTGTGTAGCGCACGCATTCTCCGACCTGTCACCTGTCAGTCATCATCGGAAGAGAGGTGTTTGGAATTCCCGCGTTACAATCGTCAGCCAATCAAGGTGGTCACTTCAGTCAAGCTCGTGCATGAATAATGACGTCATCCATAGCCACGAAGACTCAGTTTAGGAGTTGTCTGAAAGGCTTTGTGAATAACTTTTAAGAGAAAACTCCAATCTAAAATCTTTAAGTGCGATTTAGGAGTAGCCTACTCCTAGTAGTAAGATAAAAGCCTTTGTGAATAGCCTCACGGCCCCAGTTATTCATCATCTTCCGTCCTTGTGTAGCGCACACATTCTGAGACCTGTCACTCATCATCGTAAGGGAGGTGTTTGGAATCATGCCCGCGTTACAATCATCAGCCAATCAAGGTGGTCACGCTTGCCCATTTACCCAAATTAATGGTCGAATATTACTGATGATCATTGTTATTTAAGAACATGCAGTGTGCATAGGGTACCAAAAACATCTTGCTCGTAAAAAAAACATCATAACGCACATTCTGGCGGGTCTGTTATTTACTGTAGGCTGCGCAAACCACATGCCTTTATTTTGGGCAAGCCTGCATTCATTCATTCATTCATTCAACCTTTATTTATTCTCGAGGGTCATTGAGGGAAGCCCTCATTTTCAATGAAGCCGAATTACAGAAGCCGAAGCAAAAGCTCCATAAACAAGACAACATTGAGGCCTTCTGTTGAATTTTATATAAAGCCTGCGCTGACAGTAATCCTCCTGCCCTGATAGGCCTACCACAGCTGTGGATAGTGTGGAATGTTCAAGTAATAACACAATCCAATGTGTGTCTCAATTGTCCCCGCTGACCACCTCACACATTTCTCTAGATTTTGCAACTAACTTACATGACACAATGCCATAAAATATGCCAGTTTTAGGACACAGAATAATGTTTGTAATGATACCAGGTAGGCCAGGTATTGTCGAAGGTGCATGGTGAAGTGAAATTCTTACTTTGGAAAACAAACATTTGCCGATATCATCGCCGATCATCAGAATATTGCAACAGATTCTGTGTTCTGGACTGTAGGTAACTTGTTAAGCCAGTGGTTCTCAAACTTTTATTTCATTCCCCACTTTAATCAAAGGGCATGACTGATGATAGTGGAGATAACGTGTTATCCCGAGGCTTTTGCAAGTCAGCATCTTCGACGGTAGTCTATTAAAAATATAAGTTTTCGATGTCCCAAACGGAGAGCCATACTTTATTGTTTTTAACGATCTCTATGCTACTCACAAAAATGTAGGCATGGGGACATGATGAAGTAGGTTATCCAACTGTCGTGTGTTAAAGTATTGTGATTACGAGCCAGTGGTTTTCAAACATTATCGGACTTCGGACATCTAACTAAATGCAACAGGCTCATTTCAGCCCTCGCATTCGCAAAATGAGGACCAGTGTTTTGTCAAATTGCAAATAGCTATTCGTTTTAACTATTTTTTTTATGATAGTATGAAGTGCTTTTTGTATAGGCTACTATCTTAATCTTGGAATATGGGGGGGAAGTGAAGCGTCTACAGTCAGCCAAATATGAATGTAATTCTGCGGCATAAAGCAGATGTATTAGTTTATTGTACAGAAAAATAAAAAATGACATGTCAAGCAGTCAATTGACTACATTGCAGTCAAGAAGTAGGGCAAATTAATTTACGAAACCAAAACGTGGGTCATAGTTGTCTAAGCCTCTATTGCGTAGCCTGTTAAAAACGTCGCCAGATAGTATTAAATCGGCAACAACATTGTTTTCTGCAGAAGCCTACCTACCCAAGGCTACAGATTAATTCTGAACAGTTATTTATCTACTGGCTCAATTATCACACCACTGTTTTGATTTTATGAAGTTCGTTAACCCCAACACTGACAATAATGTAGACAGCAAATTTCGATTTTGATTTTCGTGTAGTCAAGCCTTAAGCCATACCCAAGTAGCCTAAATCGAGGTAATGTTTAATTATGCATGATTTATTTTGTTATTGAATTCGTAGGCTGGGATTACTCTCGGCAACAATTATGTAAGGGACGGCAGGCAGAGCGATGTACAGTGGCAGAGCGACGCACAGTGGCTGAAAGTGGTACTAAAGCTTCACGCAGCTTCACACCGCGTAATGCGCGAATGAAGTGGTCATTTGAAAGCGATGCCCACTGTATGTGACCCTGCCTGTGATAATCTAGCTAAAGTCGTTTTGTAATGTTATGTATTTTTTTTACATCAGATCATTCTACACAAATTCTCCATGATATACCTAATATTGACTTGGGTTAGGCCATTTCAAAGATTTGGAGAATTTCGAGCTCTGAATTTTAGAGTTTTGAGAAATTCCAATTTGAAAATAAGTGAGCAGTGGCGCTGCATACAGTCAGACAGTGTCCAAACACCGAATTGTTTCAAGAGGTAGCATGCATGACACGTCCTTAAAATAGGTTGGTTAGATTCACAACAAGTTAATCTTAAAATCAGTTCTCCTGAAATGTCTGTTGTGAAACGAAGCAATCCATTGAGAAATCTATATCCGGGTTAAGTCACAACTTTCCTGCCACACGGAAGCAGTTGCGCTGCATACAGTCAGTCAGTGTCTAAACACTAAATTGTTTCAAGAGGTAGCATGCACGATACGTCCTTAAAATAGGTTGGTTAGGCTCACAACAAGTTCATCTTCAAGAAAATAATCAGTTCTCCTGTAATGTCCGTTGTGATGCAATCCATTGAGAAATCCATACCCGGCTTAAGTCAAAACTTTCCTGTCATACTGAAAACAGAGCTAGGTGATGGTACTGCGCATTGATATTATGGTCTGTATTAACTTTCTAATGGGAAAGAAGAAGTTCCTGAACAAAATGACACCCAAATTATAGGGTGTTTATCCGCCAACATTAAACTCACAGCCGATTGAAAATGTGACATTGTGGAACTAACTTCCGGTATTTCTCTGGGAAAAAGGTAATCGTAACGTCAATAAAAGCGTTAATTTTAATATTTATCATGTCAGAAAAGATCATTTAAACACTACATTTCGAAACATTAGTATCTAAGCTATCATTTAAAAGTATAAACAAACATCCCATATTTTTGTCATTTTTTTATGACTAGGACTACTTAATACTATTATAATGTTGCTGTCTCCGTACTACAGTACAATGGTACTGTTACCACACTGCACATAGCTGTACATACTGTACATATCTGTTTATATGGTTCATACTAAATATCCTTATTTATTCATTTTTTCTATACTATATTCTGTTAATACACTGCATTACTACTACTATAATGGTACTGTCACTACATTGCACATATCTGTACTACATTGCACATATCTGTACATGTTTGTCTTAGCTAATCCTGATCTTTACTGTACTGTAACACCATCCGGCCTGGAGGATCAGTTGTGTAATATGGATTGATGGTAGCTCTGCAGGAGGGAAACTCTATAGGCTCAGAATTACGTTTACACAACCAGATATGTGACAGAGAGCAAACCGGTTTGGGCCTGAATTTTTAGAGTTGGAACCGTGTTGATAGCTCAAACGCTTTTAGGAGGAGTAGGTGCTCCAAAAAAATGGGCAGATGGAATAATATGAAAACTTAAGAAGAACAATAGTGGGCTTGCTTGATCAACCCACTAATTAAAAGAAAACTTAAGAAGTAGAATTGTGTGCTACACAGTAAACATCTGTATGACATCTTGCAGTTGTGCGTATCTGGCTAATTCTTACAGTATAAACAATCATCACGTTCAGCCAGATCTGCACAATGCTGGAAGAAGTTGAACACACCCACTGATTTGACGCTAACAGAACAGAAGTAAGGCAGTGTGTGTTGCCCTCAGAAATCCTCGTTGATATAGCCTCTTTTTTCACTTTAAAATTTGCAATATTTTAGTTTATCTGTAGGATACCATTGGACACTACCACCGAAGTGTAAGGGTATTTTGAACTTTGTCAGTGGACATATGCCCGCTGCAACATGCTATAAAGCATTTTGTTGCTAATGCAAATAAGGGTCTAGCTCAAAACTCCTAAGATGAATGTAAATTTGCTTAAATTGGGTCATTTATGTAGTAGAAATGTGAAGTCATTGAAGTCAGTGCTTTCCTGAAAAATACGTTATTATGTGGATGAAAGCCAAAAATATGTTATTATGTGGATGAAAGCCAACAACTCCCAGATTTCCTCACTGCTCTAGTTGCATTAGTTGTGCGATATTCCCCGCACCGCTGTTACAGAGAGAAGGTGCCCAATCTCCTTCCCCTTCTCATCTTCTGTGTGTGTGAGACCTTCTGCACAGGTGTCTGCACGCAAAATATATATTTTTTTTTTAAAGTATATTTTTTTGGGCTTTATGCCTTTAATGAAAGGACAGTGGAGAGTGACAGGAAGCGAATGGGAGAGAGAGCAGGGTGGGAATGGGAGAGAGCAGCTCTAGTGCATTAGGATCCAGAAAGGACCACAGGGCAGGAACCTTCTGCACCTGGGTATATTTTTTTTGGGCTTTATGCCTTTAATGAAAGGACAGTGGAAGTGACAGTGGGAGAGAGAGCAGGTGCCCCAGCCTGGGTTGCAGTGCAGGTGCCCCAGCCTGGGGGGGCCCAAAAATAAAATTTAACCAAGTGTTATTAATCTTATATTAAGATAACAAAAAAATCTTTTTGGTATTGTTTTTAGTATGAAGATGCTTACCTACGGCTCTCTCGAAAGATCATTTTGACTTAATTTAAGAACGCTTTTACTTATTTTAAGAAGTTTTATCAGACAAATTTACTTAACGCCCTGGCAGACAAATTTGCTTGTTTTCAGGATGAGATGTCTTAAAATAAATCAAACTCTTCTTAAATTAAGTCAAATGAGTTCAAGAGAAAGCGCTAGGTAAGTCTCTTTATAGTGAAAACAATACCAACTAGATTTTTTGACCTTGATATAAGATTAATAAGACTTGGTTAGATGTTATTAGATAAGCAGTTTTTGCAGTGTGCAAAGTGCCCACTCCCCACACAGTCACATATGATTGACTTCATGAACGTTACAAAACTGATTAGTGCAAATGAGCACTCGGCAGCTGCCCATAGCCTAGCCTACTTTCCCGTATGAAAAAACATCCTTTAGAACAGGGGTTCCCAAACTTTTCAACCCGCGACCCCCAAAATAACCGTGCCTTAACGACAACACAAAAGAACAGAGCAGCCTGTTATGATTTTACATATAGAAATTTACTATATGATAAAAGCAGAATACCTTAGTCAAAAAATAATATCCATGTAACATGAGTGCACATTATTGCTGTCGTGCAAACTTAGTTTTGAAACATTACTTTAATTTCCATTTTAACAGAAGAATATCTCAGTCAGGGTAATATCCACAAACTGTTGTAAACATATGTACATTGTTGCTGCGCAAATTTACATTTTGGCAACTATGTTTCAGCGTTAATCTCTAACATCTAATGAGATGGATGCACGCTATGCGCGGAACACAGCAAGTCCATTCTTGGTTTAATTGTGGAGACGGCCACACGGAGATCATCCTCCACATTTAGACGCGATCTGTATTTGTTTTTAATATATGTCAGTGCAGAGAAAGTTTTGCAGTCGCACAGGTATGTGGAGCCAAAAGGCGTCAGTACGTCCATCACGGCAAGCGTCTTGGAATTAAAATCTGTCTTTAAAGTGCGGTCAAGTGACAGCTCTTTTATTTTTCCCAAATTTATTTGATTTATGGAAATCATTTCGCGACCCACCCCTCGGCGTCCCGCGACCCCCCAGGGGGTCCCGACCCCCACTTTGGGAACCCATGCTTTAGAATGTTGTAGCCTGAAATATCGGATGGCACAACAAGGCATTTCATTCCCTTAAACAGCAAGCAGTGCAACTTCAAACACTGCATCGGTATTTTGATAGTCAGTGGCATTTGAGGATGTTGTAGACTAAAATATCCTCATTTAGGATGTTGTAGCCTAAAATATTAAAGTTGTAGGACATTTAGAGCCCTATTTTAGCAATCTAAAACGCATGGTCACTACCGAATAGCTTAATTAAATTTAGTGGGTTGTCCAGTCCACATTGGGAGTGGTTTTGTTATCAAACGTTATCAAAAGTCAGGCAGATGGCGCAACAAGCATTTCTATATTTCTTAATAAGTCATGGGTGTGTTTTGGGCGTAACATCCTTTAAACCAATGAGAATGACATGTCATTCCCTTTAACAGCAAGCAGTGCAACTTCAAACACCGCATCGGTATTTTGATAGGCAGCTGGCGCATTTGAAGGAATCTGATTGCACGCGAGACCATATGGAACAGGTATTCCACTAAACCATGCTTTACTAAAGCCTAGCAGAGTATAACCTACATGCATCTGCACTCGTCTATTATTTTAACTCATTGGCAAAGTGAAACTAACTTCACAGTAGTGTCAGTCAAAAACAGTTATGCACAGTTAATTACTTTCACTAACTTTCACTGTTGACTGACAATAGGTTACCATTGAAAGCCTGAAAAAAGCCAGACTTACCCCAATAATATTCAAATGATTTAATAAAAAACCTAAGGACATTTATCCTGCAGAGGAATTGCTGCTTACATCTCATGACAGTGTGACTTTAGCTGTGCTTCATATGCGTCTTTCACTATAGATCAGGTTTTTCTTGGTCATTGGTGTAATGCTTTTTAGATAATGTAAGATAGCGATTTTTAGATAATGCTCCAGACCCCACCTTAGGTTGTTAATTGCCACACCCCTGGGCACAAAGCTTAATAAAAGTGAAGTGAATGATGCAAAACTCGTGTGTAAAATAGTAATAAACTTTAAGTCGGGATGATAATCCGCTTTGCACCAGGTTTTGCGTTGCGGAAATAGGGCTATAGGGATAACGTTATACAGAATTAATGGACGAGGGGGAGGCAAAGAACTCCCAGATGCACAGCGGACTCCTCCTGAGTCCATTAATTTCATATAACAGGACACCTCGAAGGCCTTTATCCCGCTTATCACCCTGGTTGCCACTATAGGTAATAGTCATACCTTTATAGCACGCAAAGGAAACAAGCGATTCCATTTAAAAAGAAGCCAACTTTGTTTTGTTGTACAATTGTCTTTGCCCCTGACAGCAATAGCATGGACAGTTAGCTTGTTTACAGTTGATTCCATTGTTACGAAGCCTGCTTCCAGGCTCAACCGTCGTCTTACTATGGTTGTTATAGTTACCATTCATAACCATTGATATGGAATGGTGATTAAACTTGTGTTTTTACCAGATCTACTTCATAGATGTGTCGTTATTCAGAATTAATAGCCACCCCACCAGCCAATCAGAAAAGAGTATTTCTTCTCTCCCCGTGATAACATAGGTCAAACTACGTATGTTTAGCTTCAACTGTAGCCTATGTATATTTTGTCCTCTATGCCTGTTTCATTCTGGACCATCAGGGCTGGAATTAAACATTATGTCGTCAACCTTTTTTCGGAATTGCAATCACTATTTCTCTAATAGGCTACTCTAATGGAGCAACATCCAACATGAATTTGAACTTTTAATTAAAAAGAACATACATTGTAGGTGTGTAGGTTTAAGTTGAGTTACTGTCACTCTGAAATTGTGTCAGTAGTGTGTAGGTGTAATTGAGTGCCTGTCATTCTAAGACGTTTGTGAGGGAGGAACCCTTGCAGTTTTAACACAGTTAAAAGGCAACTCATATGTGTGGATGTTATTCATAATGTGTTTTCTATGTAGTTAAATAATAAAACATAAAGGTTTGTACCTTTATTATTTTACCTTTATTATTATAATTTCTATGTAGTTAAATAATAAAACATAAAGGTTTGTACTTCTTCTCCTTGGGACAAGCACTTTTGAGTCTTGGAAAACACTTTTCCATTTACATTGGGATTTTGCAAATAATCAGTGAGGGGTTAGGTGCCTTGCTCAAGGGCACTTCAGCCGTGCCTACTGGTCGGGGTTCGAACCGGCAACCCTCCGGTTACAAGTCCGAAGCGCTAACCAGTAGGCCACGGCCGCCCCTGTCAACGTATGGGACACTGCACGGACATCAGGTTTGCACACCGGATCTTCTACTACCTTCTGACATCATCGTTACTTTACATTACATTATTACATTACATTTGGCTGACGCTTTTTTAACCAAAGCGACTAACAACATGGTAAACAGTTTAAGTTTTAGAGCAATTCTCAACAATTTTAGGACATTAGAGTACAGTAAGAATAAGTGCATCAGTGAGTGCTGTTTTTAACAGTTACTTGTCAGTTTAAGACGGCTGGTGAGTGCTAGGATCAGCAAGACTTGTTGTAAGTGTTGCTATGAGAGGAGATGTTCTCTAAAGAGCTGGGTCTTCAGGAGTTTTTTTGAAAATGGAGAGGGATGTCCCTGCCCTTGTAGGAACTGGCAGTGTGTTCCACCAACGAGGAACAACAGATGAGAAAAGTTTGGATTGGCCTGAGCGTACCGGTGGTAGGGCTAGACGTCGTTCGTCAGAAGAGTGCAGTGGTCTGGAGGTAGCGTATATCTGTATGAGGGCATTCAAGTAGGTGGGAGCAGAACCGGAGACTACTTTGTAGGCAAGCGTTAGAGCCTTGAATTTGATGCGGGCCGCCATAGGTAGCCAGTGTAGCTGGATGAGCAGCGGGGTAACATGTGCCCTTTTGGGTTGGTTGTAGACCAGGCGTGCCGCCGCGTTCTGGATCATCTGAAGTGGTTTCACTGCGCAGGCTGGGAGACCTGTCAGGAGGGCGTTGCAGTAGTCAAGTCATGAGATGACGATTGCCTGAACCAGAAGTTGGGTAGCATCTTGAGTCAAGTAAGTCCTGATTTTCCGTATGTTGTAGAGTGCAAAACGGCATGACCGGGCGACTGAGGCAACATGATCTGAGAAGTTTAGTTGGTTGTCGAGAACAACTCCTAGATTTCTTGCAGTCCTGGTAGGTGAAACAGACAGGGAGTCAAATTTGATGTTGATGTCGTGGTGGATGGTAGGTTTAGCTGGGAGGACCAGCAGTTCAGTCTTTGAGAGGTTCAGCTGGAGGTGGTGTGCCTTCATCCATGTAGCTATGTCTGAGAGGCAGTCCGAGATCCGTGCTGAAACCAAGAGGTCATCAGGTGGAAAGGACAGATAGAGCTGTGTGTCGTCTGCATAGCAGTTGTGCTACTTCTCAGCTTTCTCCGCAGAGCCGTTAGCTTAGCTTAAAAGAAAGATAGCGGACACTATTTCCTCATTCTGGGAGTGAGGTCACACCACCGTAGACAGTAAAAGAAAGCCTACCCCTTATGGTTTTTATGGGAGGCATTTTTTCAGACAAAAAATATAAATATCTTGGTGGGCACTGTACTCTGATCCGCATAGCCTTCCCTAGCTCAACCTGAACCCTCTGTAGCTCAGAGTGGAATAGACTGCTAGCGTGCTGATGAGTTTAGCAGTTCGAGTCAGCACTGTACCCTCTGTCCAGCTTTAGTACTAGTAGTGTTGTGATTTTTAGGAACCGCCCTAGAACTAAACCTGTGTCATGAGAAAACAAGTTAGTCATTCTCTTTAACAGCCTATATTGTGGGTATATCAACCAACTACGGATATTGATATTGCATTGAACTGAAACTGAATTGATGCACTCTCTGATGCAGGAGACCGGGGTTCAATTCCTGCTCACTGCAACAATTTTGAAGGTGCATTTCTCACAGCTAAACCAAGCTAGATAGAGAGATACAGTATATAGAGAGATAGAAGGTTGGGCTTGTGAACTATAGGCTACATGGTCCTCGCTTTAGATTGGGGGGCTGCAAAATGTACTACAAATAGGTAAGAAAGGTCTTATAAGCGTATTAGTTATCCACCTCTTTGTCTTATACACCATTAACAAGCATTAATAAGCTGCTTGTTAACACTTACAACTTTTAACAAATATGCTTGTAGTAACTTAAAAGGCTGCTTATTAACACTTACAAGCTGCATGTTAAAAGTTAGTTAACAACTAACAACAGTAACTAACTGTTAGTAATGAATTGTTACAACAGTTATAACAACAGTTAACTAACTGTTAGTAATGAATTGTTAACTGCTTATTATGCACTGTTAATACCTAATAAGCACATGTTATTCTAAAGCGTTACCGTTTAAGTCTTGTACAGTATGTGCAGTGTCCGAAATAAACCCCAGGCTAAAAGCCAAGCTCATTCATTTGCTCACCAGAAACGGGATTTTTACCCAGACATTATTTATTTTATAACGTCGGCCATGGAGGTAACGAGTCTCTCCTGGTTTTCTGACCATGGTCGGAAACGAAGCAATCAGGAAAGGTTAACACTAGCAGGTTACGGAGACAGGTTACACTAACAGAACGGAGCCTATAAAATTATGTGTTTCTCCTGCAATGCATCTCTATTATTGCGCGGGCATAAATTCTCAGAGTTTTGCGGGTGCAGGTGGGAGTGTAACACGCACGTTGCGGGAGTGGGCGGTAATGGTCAGAAATTCAGTGGGAGCGGGCGGGAGTGGGATGTAGAAAACAGTCCCGCGCAGGGCTCTAGCGGAAAGTTTCACGATTTCCTTCAACCACTTTCAGTTCCCTCATTGGTCCTGAAAAGTGACGTCATTACAACAGGTCCACCCAGGTTCGAATCCGACCTGCGGTCATTTCCCGATCTCTCTCTCCTACTTACTTCCTGTCACTCTTTGCTGTCCTGTCCAAATAAAGGCAAACAAGCCTAATAATATACTTAAATAAATACAGATAATATACAAAAAAATACAGATACAGTATGTCTTGTCTCAGGCTGACATGAGGAAGGGAAGCTCACTCGTTCGTTCGAAAATACTACCAGGTTTCTACTGATACAAAGCTTAATGCTAATCGTTGAAGTATCTCTTTAAATACCTGATTGGCTATTCAAACAGGAAGCATTAAATTTGTCTCAAAGGTGTTCGTAAAAACTATCCGTACAGACATTTTGTGTTTTGATAGTTTAGTTTGATTTTCCTTAAGATGGCATTTCAATTCAAATGTGAAATTTAACTCTCCTGTGTCATCATGTTTATACACGTCAACTTCAGTGTTGTTCTCTTATCTCTCTGCAGGTGGTTCCATAACAGAGAATATTTATCTGGCAGCACAACAGCTGAGCAGTCGCTGGGAGGCATTCTGTGCCCTGTTAGTTGAGCGACTTGCCTGGCTAGACTATCAGAGCCGTATTCTGGCCTTCTACAATCTTTATCAACTACTGGAGCAAAGTGTGGCCTCTGCAGACAGCTGGATAAAGTTGACGCCACTGCCTCCCAGTGAACCTGAGCCGATCAGAAACCAGCTTGATCGTTGCAGGGTAACAGTGACATATCTCTACATTCTGCTAGATTTTATGGTTTTAAGCCCCCAGGTAGCGCTGCATGGAAGGCACTAGGGTTAGGCAAGAGTTAAGGTTAGGGTTAGGGGTTAAGGTTAGGGTTAGGTGCCGTGAAGTCGACGGTCGCAGTGCTGCCTTGAAGTCGACGGTGGGGGCTTAAATCACCATTGAGCGTTCTGCTAGAGGAATGCTGAATATGTGTCTCCACACGTGTATCCACATAAACATACAATCTACATGTGGATTTGGAACAATTACTGTGAAAACCATGGACACTATAGATAGATATATAGATAGATAGATAGATAGATAGATAGATAGACAGATAGGTAGATAGACACTTTATTGATCCCCAAGGGGAAATTCAAGAATAGGATACATAGGATCTCTCAAAACATTAATCAGTGACTGAGCATGCACACCATTTTATTTCATAGGGAAAACAGGGGTACAAATAAACAAAAAAGATATTTCCAGAGAAACAGGCAAAAATGCAATTACTCTTAGTAGAACACCCTAGATTGCACCAGAGCAGCAAACAGAAGAAAACAAATTGAAAAAAATGTGTGCACTGACATATGTACTGAACAAAGAAAGTACTGTAATACAATTAACTTGATATGAACACAATACCATGGCTGTCATTAAGTGTTCTTAATGTCAATTTAATCAGTATTTCAAATTTATTGTATACAGTATTATGTTTCTGGTACACAACACAGTAATAGTGCTTCAATTAGTTCAAATTCTATATATATTATTTATCGTACATCTTATTTCACTATTAAAAAAATATTGAATCACCAAGGTGAAAGTGTGTAAGATTTGATTTTAAGATTTGTAAGATTTGCAGTTTGCAAGGAGTTGCAAGAGTAGGGGATAGGGGGACTTAAGAGAGATGTACCTTATTTTCTTTACATTGTATAGAAGGTTATGACACTATATGGTGGTCATATTACACATTGCTATGAAGAACTTCTAGTTGAATACTAAACATAGATACAAAATAACCATTTAATTCAGCATGTTTAGATGACACAGCGATCTTCTGTGCCAAAAGAAATAGATATTACAACCAGATGATGGCACGACTGATAGCATCACATTGGCGTTGGTTGCTGTAGATGTCAGGATTTCAGTTAGAAATGGGAGCTGGATGTCTGTTAATTGACATTTTTTCATATTGTATTTTGACTTATATTTGCCTTTTTCGCAAATGTTTCACAGGATGAGATTTCACGTCTCACAGCTTTGGAGCCATCTTTGGATCAGCTGAAGGACCAGTTGGATGAACTGAAAGGCACTGAAATGCCTTCAGAGCCTGTTTTCTTTGACACGGATATACCAAGTCTAACCGAACATTACTATAATGTTCTGGAGGAGTTACGCAAACGTGAAAAACAGTTAATTTTGGGTAAAGAATTCACAAGATCACTATGCATACAGACCAGCCTCTTTGTCTGCTTGAGTGAGATTCATACGATTTAACTAGATCTCTTTCAAGATGCCCTTTAAAGATACTTTCAATACTATATACTTTCTCATTTGTTAATACTCTTTTATTCATTCACACTTATATGGAAGGAATTATCTATATATTTAACCCTCAGAAAACAGATCCACAAGCTTGTTCGAGGACATTTTGGTAAAAAAAAGGTCATAGTGTTCTAGGTGTACGGCCTGTAGTATTCCAGCAATTTCACAAGTTCACATTATAGGCTGAATAAAGGAGACATAATGATTGATATGATGACTTTTTTTAATGAACTCAAATGTCAACACACAAGATTAGATCATGATAATGATAGCAGTAGTTATCACTACTGACTAAAAGTTATTGACTGCTACAAATGGCTGATTATAGCTTGATTTAATTAACATACATTATATCTGTGTTACATATATGGATGCAGTGCAAGAAAGTTTGCCCCCTGCACGCTACAAGGAAACTGTGGCAACTCTTCTGTCCTGGCTGCAGCAGTGTGAAGCTAAGCTTGCTGCCCCATCAGCTGCTGTGACAGAGCTGCCAATCATGGAACAACGACTCAAAGATATACAGGTTTGATTCTATTGGTTCCCTGCCTACTTTATGTTGGGCTTATGTGTGGAAGTTGCAACAGTAGGTCCTATTTCAGTTCAACTCCTACAAAGTCTAGCTCAAATCTTGCTCTGAAAGAGTTGTTGAATGAAGAGGAAAGCTAGGTTATACACTTGAACTACACTGCAAAAAAATAAATTTAACCATGTGTTATTAATCTTAGAATAAGGACAAAAAAATCTATTTGGTTTTGTTTTTAGTATGAAGACTTACCTACGTACCTACAGTAGCACTCTCTCAAAAGATAATTTTGACTTAATTTAAGAAGACTTTGACTTATTTTAAGTAGCCTTATCAAGACAAATTTACTTAACCCTTAAAGGTGTAGGTTTTTGAACATTCTAAGTTCCGCAACAATTGAAGGTTCTAAAATTCTATGTTGAATTCAATGAACCCAGATATTCTTTAGAATGTTAATTTCCCAACATTCCTTTAAGGGTTAAAGGAGAATTCCGGTGTGATATTGACCTAAAGTGTGTTGAAATATGATACCGAGTGTGAACGTGGTGTCACCTCCCTAGGTTGTTAATTGCCACACCCTGAGCGCATTGTTTAAAAAAAAAACGTGCAAAATAAGAAAATAAACTTTGCGCCGGGTGGAAAACGAGTTTTACTGTCGTTAATAGCCCTTGGAATGTGCCTTATATCCTTGTAGAATGGAGAGACACAGAGAGAGTTGGCCTAGTTGAGCAGAAAGCAGTTGATAAAGGGGCAATCAGTTTAATTGGCTCTGTTAGGGGGCCTAGTTCAGCAGCTGGCAGTGGATACAGGTGCAAATCAGTTTGATTAGCCCATTGTGATGTCATAGTGCCAATGCAAAGTCTATGGGGAAAAATAAGCTTGATTTATGTTAATATCTCAAAGTATAAAGTTTACAACAACGAAAAAATACATTCCTCAAGTGTCCTTTTCAAGACCTATGTTTTGAAGTTTGAAGTTTGAACAAAGTTTCTACGTTAAATGGTTGAAGCTGAATTAGACGCAGAAATTTGGTGGGAAGAATAATAACTAGAAATGCAATTCCCAAGGAATTACCAGTGCATGAAAATGCAAAAAATATTATGTAAAATATCATACAGAGTAAAAACAAATAATGCAGATATAGTTCCAATAGTGTTGCTAGGGTACATATGATGGTTGTTATGCCAAATGAAGTGGTTGCTATGATGGTTGCTAGGGTAATCATGTTGATTGCTAGGTTGACATTGTAATGGTTGCTAGGGTAAATCATATTGTTGCTAGGGTACTTATGGTGGTTGCTATGCAATAAAGTGGTTGCTATGGTGGTTGCTAAGGTAATCCTGTTGGTTGCTAGGTTGTTGCTAGGGTAATTAAGATGGTTGCTAGGGTAGTTGTGGTGGTTGCTATAGTAACTCAAGTGGATGCTAGGCTGGTTGCTAGGGTAATCATGTTGGTTGCTATGTTAGTTGCTAGGTTGTCATCATGGAAGTGGGTGATAGGTTGTTGCTAGGGTACTTGAGGTGGTTGTTAGGCTGTTGCTAACTTAGTTGTGGCCGTTGCTATGCTGGTTGCAAGGTTAATCTCATTGGTTGCTATATTGGTTGCTAGGTTGTAACTGTGGAAGTGGTTGCTAGGCTGTTGCTAGGGTATTTGACATGGTTGCTAGGCTGTTGCTAGGGTACTTGAGGTGGTTGCTATGTTGGTTGCTAGGTAGTCGGTGGTGTTGCGTTTTGTGTCCACTCTGGTGTCTATGGGGCTCCCGTAACACAGTAGAGATCGCTACTCCTGTAGGTGTGGGTGCATTTGTCTTCGGAATGTGAGGATTTCACAGGGTAAAAGAGGAAGTATCTTTCAGTGTGTGTGTCTGGTGCGGGAGCCCCTTTTCGATGGGTTTAGGCTGTACAAGAGGATTGATTTGATGGAGAGGCTCTCCCTATCTGAATCAAAATCCCTAATTTGGGGTTTAGGGGCTAAGGCAAATAGACCACTTCAGAGTCTCTCTCTATCTCTTAGTAGCTATTCCCTGTTCCCTTCGACTTGTACTTCAAAATGTGGTTAACTTCACTAAAAGAGGAAGAAATTCAGAGCTGTATTTGCCATAGTTGTTTGTCATCAAAATCTGAGAGAGGGTAAAAACTCACTACAGACATTCATCTGTCTGTCTAGATCGGATGGAAGATCAACTACCCTATTCTTTTGGGAGCTTTGTCAAATTGAAATTAAGGCTGTAATATATAAAAACTTCAATTGACCACATCGGATCTATAACAATTTAGATTCTATCTATAAATACACTTATCAGACACTAAAAATACACTTAAAAAATAAATACACTTTATCAGACAGATTTCCGTATCCTCGCTTGGGTGTGTGATGTGCATTCAGACCACAACGGGTCCTAGACTTTAGCTTCACAAACAATTTGTCGCGCCAAATAAATTTGCTAACAAAGCCTTTTTGTTTTTTTGTCTGCCCTGGAGCATAGGACTATCCTTCCCAAATGCCTGGCTGAGTTCGCTACTTCTGTGTGTGTCAGTGCAGTGTTTTTTGCCCATATACAGTGTCTTAGAAAGTAGCCCTCAAACGGATGCCTTACTTACCCGGAGCGAAGTCAAATCTTTGGAGCAGGAGGCCCTATTGCAAGGTATCCGGGGTTCTCAGCAACACAGGCAGAAAAATACGGGAAAAAAACGCTAGACGGTCTTTTTACAAACTCCCAATCAAAGGTTAGGATTTTGACTTTTATTAAATACAAACAAAAAATACAAGGAATGAAAACTGTCTAAGTCTAAAGGCTAAATGCTTGGTCCAAAGAAAATGAAAAGGAAAAAGAAGAACAAAAAACCAAAGAACCCTGAACAAGGGGCCGTTCTCTTTTTATACCCCTCTCAGTCAGGCAGAACATGTCCAAGTTTGGTATTATGTCTTGCCATGAAATATTGGTTCTGCTTTTTTTTTTTTGCTTAGTTTCCAGTCAGCTTTTTGTTTTGCTGACAAACAGTTTCTTACAACTGGTACATTATGTTCTTACATTCTGTCTTTACATTTTGTACAAAGCACATGTCATTTAGCATAACACACTTTAATTCTAACACAAACTTTTTATATCTAAGCAAACACATTTTTGTAAATATTAGCAAAACACTTTAAGTTTTATAAGCAAACTTTCTTATATGTTCAAGAAAAACACTCTCTACATTTAAGCAAAATCATAACAGGTTATTCTAGCAAAAACAATTTATGTTTTTAATTAAGAAAATACACTCCAATTCTAAGCTTCTAAGTTTTTAAACATTATAAGTCTAACTTGTTTCACACTGGTTGTCTATCATTATCTTGCCGCATTTGCACATTTTTATTTGTTTTAGAGCAAGCTGGATTTAAGCAGTTATATGACTAAAAGTCTTTTAATAGTAAATTATGATTCTGATTATTCATTATCACATCTTCATATTGTAAAGTCACGCTACAGTGGTTTAAAGGAGAAGTTCGGTGTGATGATTGACCTAAAGTGTGTTGAAACATGATACAGAGTGTGAACTTTTGTCTCATAGCTAATCTCGGCTTGTCCCCTGCACTTCGAAATCTGGCTCTAGTTAGCCGATGCTACCTACAGGTTTTCGATGGGGGTTGCTGGAATCCATGCATTTCCATGGAATTATTTTTGGAATCTGATCCCTTATCATACCTGTACTCGTCGCTTGACTTATCGTGACTAAATTCAAGATGGCGGCGAACGGTAAACTTCCTGAAGGTTTTAAATGTCAGTGGCCGGTTGCACAAAGCACCTTAAGTTTTTTCCCTTAAGTATGACCCTTTTCTCCTTAGGTAAGGGATTTACTTAAGGGTGTTAACGATAACGTTAGCCTACGTAAACTACACAATAACAATACGGCATGTTTCTGATAGAAGCTAGGCCTATTTGACAGAGTAAGCATATTAACAGAGAGGTTTTATTTTAATTATCAGGTTAATATACTTCATTTATCAGCATCAATTCAGTTAATAATATGGTTAAGGTATAGTCAGATGTCCCTTAGGTTTTTCCCCTTAGTTAGACTACTAAGGTCGTTTGTGCAACAGTTGAAGGGATTTCTTACAAGATAAGGACAAACCCTTAAATACTTAACCCTTTAGGCGCCAGAGTTTTTTTTTCGAAACGTTCGATTTTGACATCTTCATTTCAAAAGGCTATATCTTAAAAGTGATAAGAGATACAGACTTTCTGTAAATTAGAGAAATATTAAGGATGACCCAAAGTTTATGTAGGGATTAAATGTTTATATCTAATTTGCATATTATGATGTCATATGGTGGCGGCCATCCTGGATTATAGAATTTTCATGAAAAGTCGCATGTTTGAATGATAAAATGCACCACTTCTTTCCCCCCAAAATGTCCCTTACCTTCTGTATGCTATATTGCACAATACTGAATGCTCAGGTAAATAGTAAGTAGTGAACAAAGTGTGTAAATCATTACTAATAAATGGCAGAAACAAACCAAATGCATGTAGCGGTAGACTGCTGTAGAGATTTTCCATTTACTACATACAGTAGGCACTCTGATTCCATGTATGGGGCACATATATATTATTCAGATGACACACAAACACAAGTAGACAAGACCTGTTTAGTTCAAAAGCTCATTTGCCACGGCAAGGCACAGATCAGGAGTGAGATGACGAGACAAGATGACGAGACAAGACAAGAGACAATGTTAGTATTTTTTTCTTTTTGTTGTTTTTGTTGATTTTTTTTGTTTTTTTTCTTAGCTGACAAAGACACACACATCACAAGGACATGAACACACAAAAAGGAACACATAGTGTATGTTCTAAATGATTAGGGAAATAGATAGCAAATCAACAGTGTAAATCATTACTAATAAATGGTTGACTTTTTTTTTTTTATGTAGCAGGCCTTTTGCTGTAGAGATAATGACTCCCTATCCCTATCCATACAGGGCCGGCATTCCCATCATCTTGTGATAGACTATGCATGACATTTTTTGTGGAAATACATAGCCTACATGTGCACTAGTGTCTAATAACAACAGACACAGTTGTTTGAATTCATTTTGGTTTATATGCATAAACCATTTATTTGTATATGAATCATTCAAAAAGTTGTACATTATTGAATTAATATATTAATGATTCATAAATAGGCTACATATCAGTCGGTCTACATGGCTAATAGTTGGTCGGTTTGTCTCATGATGGTCTGTGCAGTGGAATAACTTCATGATTGACCATAATGACACAGAAAGTGTTTATGTAATCACTATTTGAGTATGTATCCTTTCCACTGCATAAATTACAGATTTAGAAATAGATTTTTATTACCATGATGATCTTGGTTGGAAACAACGTGAGTAAAATCGCCAAAATAGCCTAGTGACTCTTTTACAATCTAGCAAACCAAAGTTTATTATGTCCCTTTCTTTGGGCTGATTTCTGAAATTGTGTTCCTGAACATTTCTAGCATGTGAGTTAAGAGTAAGAGTTACCTTTGATTCAATACTGGAGGCTAGGGCTGTCACTTTTGTGAAATCACGTTAGATTTTTGAGACATAGATGTTCATTGAATCGATTGTAAAATCGATTTTCTGTGTCTAAAGACGTTTCCATTTTCAACGGCAAATATAGGCCAATCCACTGACAACTAACAGGCATTAGGACGAACGTAAAGAGGGAGCTTGAAGACACACAAGCCAGCAATATTTCTGATGATTTATTGGCGTGAAGTTTCGTGCACAATGACAAACAGGAGTGCAGCATTCTCGAAAAACAATAAGCAGAGTGGACTTCCATAACATCAGTGAAAAAACTGCAGGCTTCAACGTGGCTGTTTACAATTAAAAATGTCAAACAAATTTTGCCAACGTAGGAACTCACGACTGCACAGTTTGCATACCGCTTTGTCCTTCTCCATAGGTCACCCAAAACCCGAAGTGCTTCCATATTGAACTTCTCAAATTATTAGGGCTTATCAGTCGCCTCTCTCATGTCGCACAGGTTGATCGCGTTGTCCTCCATTTTTTGGCAAAACACCAGCAGCACAGCAGCCGATTGAAACAGCTGTTTCCGGTGTGTGAAATTGGTGGGAATTTTCTTTTTAGCTTTTGCAATGCCTACTGCACTTTAAGAATTCTTTATTTTCTTTTGCTGCTTGTGTGGTCAAAAATATCCAGGCAACACTCAGGCCCCCTACTACAACCGCTGGTAGGGGGCCCCAAGCAGCCGCCTACCTATACCTCTATGTTAAGACTGTCACTGATATTAAGTTGTCATAAGCAGCCTTCATTGGTTTGGAAATGGACATGTGTAATGACATGTTGCTTCACATTTCTGTTTCTAATTAAAAGTGAATTATGAGCCTGGTAACCACTTAGCTATCTGAACGGAATGCGTTTCAGTCGGCTCACATATCATGTGCTTGGAAACAAACATGCTTACATGCTTGGAAAACAAATTATTGAAGTCTCACCAATTCCATGCTGCAAAGGCAAAGTAGTAGACTAGTCTTTATATTCTTGTCCATGTACCAAATCACATTGATTGCAGCCTATGTTAAAGAGCCCTCTCACCAATCTTGAGTTTAAAAATGGTCAGTAGTGGGAACCGGATAACTCTCTTGTGTCTCTCCTCCGCGCGCAAGATGTATTCCCAATTTAGTGGAGTGAGTAAAGTTAGATTTGTTACGTAGTGGAGATTAAGAGAACCCAAAAAATATCATCCTTGTTTGTAACATGGTGTTGGTGCATTTTGACATTGTAAACATTATCGAGGAAGAGTGAAACGCTGTTTGCAGTAAAGCTACTATTATATATTTACTGTATTGGTTGAATGTGGATGACCCCTCTGTCCTTTGGTGCCCTACACACAGTGCGTGATGCACGTGGTGGGAGTGGCGGCACTGACTACATAGATACAACAAACATACAAGGTACATAGACAAGGTTACATAACAGACAAAAGAAAAGAAAACACATACTGTGGGTGCATGGACAAAGCAGAGGCAAAGCTAGAGACATGAGCAATGAAAGGGAGGGGAAAACTGGGAAAGTCTGTTTAACAGGAAAAAGCAAGAAAGATGGTAAAGATGGTAAGGTCAGGAGAACAACTTTTCTCTTACTGCATGTGAATACACTGTTTAAGTTAGTAAACTGGAAGACTTACTGTGCGAACACATCGCTTAGACGGACAAACTTTATACTTACTACGCGTGAACACGTGATTTAAACTCGTAAACTAAAAGACTCACTGTGTGCGAACGTTTACACAAATGTCCGTATGTTTTCGTAATGAACTTAGGCATAGGCATCCCTGCACACGTGTGTGGTGAGGAATCTTTAACTGCACAAGGCATAAAGGCGACTAAAGCCAATCATCCGCGTTTGTTTTCTAAACAAAGCAATATCACTCACGCAGCCAAGACTGAAAGCAAATATTCCATCAGTGTTGTATTAATCCCATGCATATAATTTTGGCATTGTACTGTATTGTTTTGAACTTACATATCTATTGTCACATAATAAAAATCACTATTGCCTCTAATGCAACTCTATGTTCTATGCTGAAGTTATGTGAGTGTGGTAGGTGCTGAACTGCTTTTGGCTAATGTCTGTTTGATGGGCGGTGCTTAGCGATAGTTCAGATAATGACACTACCTCAAACTATTTAATATATTTGATGATTTTGAACAATAGGTTATCTTTCAACCATGCAAGATTAGATGATCTACATCATCTAATGAGTGACCATAAATCCTATACAGCAATTGTTATCCTGTTAACCCAGCATGTTATATAAATGTCAATAAAGAGACTTTAATGTGAGTTTGGTCATGGTTCTCTGACTAAAATTCTGTACGTATGTGTGTTTAGGGGCTTAAGAGTACTCTGCAAGACCACCAGACTGAGGTGGACTATCTGACATCTACAGTGGAGCAGGTGTTCCAGAAAGCTCCTCCAGAGATGTGTCAGCGCTATCGTAACGAGATGGATGCAATCATGACCCGCTGGAAAAGCCTAACTGTGCAGCTAGATGAGCACTCATGCAAGATACAGGAGCATATAAACCAGCTGTCACAGTTTCAGGTTTGTGTGTGTGTGTGGTGTGTGTGTGTGGGGTGGGGGGGGCTGAGATCCTGTCTCTTTCAGTGAAGTTACTAATGCCCTTGTGCCATAAGCGGAGGGAGCGGGGGGGCAGGGGGGGGCGGTTTGGCCAAATCTATCTTGATTCATTTTTGTATTTACGATGCTTATTTGTACTGATTGCTGGGGGAAAAAATAATAACAAAATGCTTCTAAAGATGCCACTGGTCCGTAATATAGAGTGCGCTCACAATGGGAGTTAGTCTGTCATGCTGCTAAATAGCCCGCACTTTCTTCTTCTGTAATTGCTGCGTGCGTTTGTTGGGCTATTATTCTATCTCCTGCTCAAACAAAAGATGTGTGCATTAAGGAGATTTTGATAATGTGTTTACAAACTTTACTTTACAGAAAATTGTAGATAGCCTATTGTCGAGCAGTTAATGGGATACTGCGCAGTTGGGAAGTTATGGTGGGCTAACTTGGTGTGAATACACAGGGGAAATTCTCTCTCTTCTCTCTCGTTGTTGAGTTGCCTGATGGTGCGCACAGTGCGTACGCCGGACACCTGTAGGCGCGCCTGATCACTAAAGTTTGCATCGTTGCAGACCTTGGCTGCCCCGATGCACAGACTAAAAGGTAAAAAAGCCTCTACCTTATCCGAACACAACACGCGAAACACAACTTCAAGAGACAAGAAGATAGGCTAGGTCGACAGGACATTGCCTACGAACACTGTTAGTGTCAGCAGAGTTACTGCTTCAGTGTGTTGCCAAATCTTGTAAAAAATAAATAAAAGAAAGTTTAGCATGCATGGACAGTCCTCTTTCAACCCAGATAAAGAAAACAAGATGCATCAGCCTCGAATAAGCACAATATGAAGTGGACTAAGTAAAAACATGATGTTGGGATAAACGCTGACAGTATATAGGGCTCCCTCTATAGTGAACCAATAGCTCCGCCCCTGCTTGTGCTGTTAATCCCAAGAAATGCACTGCCGATGATAACTTATAATAATATTTCTTCTTAGTTGTTCAGGGCCCAGTTTCCCAATAACGACGGAGACGCGCTCTTACGAGGGTTTTCTACGATTCATCATACGATCGTTCGTTTGGTTTTTCCGACTGTTTCCCAAACATGCTTGTAGCGTGAAGATACTCTTAAGGGGAGCTGTCCACGTTAATAGTTCTGAAATATCCTCTAATTTGATGGTGAAGACAGGTGACTGCACGTCACAGATATAGGCCTACCGCTTAAACTTCGGATCTACACATTAATTCACATCAATACGAAAATAGAAACACTTTGACATCTGCATGTAAGCATCCCAAGTAGGTTATATACCACACACAGACATAAATAATTGTACTTATTTAAGATTAGATTGTTGCACCATGCAATAATTTTTCGTGTGTCACTTAAGAACACGTTTGAAGATAAGAAAGAAGTCAATAAAGAAAGTGAGGAAATGTGTAGGCTTAGATTTTGATGCAGTAGGCTAGGCCTACAGAGTAAACCACATTCCTTTCCAAACCACATTCCTTTCTCTGCTTTTACCTCATAGGCCTAATAAAATATAGCCTTCACTTAGCAAAGATAATGGCAAACTATTCTGGTAACGTCTCGTTTCATAACTTGATTGCATTTTTGTCCGCTTTTCATCACATTATTATGACCATTAAATGTAGGCTATGCTATTTTGCACGCTAAAATCTGATTCATCACAGGTAAACACAATAAAGAATGGGAACGTAAATTGGATTATGTATTCTAAGTTGTAATTTCTCTGTATGTCCTGTTGGTGACCTTAGTGAGAAGTACTGTTTAGACGCTCTTAGCCGGTAACGAGAACTCTGGAGCACTCGTAGATCTACGAGTGTTTTCACGACGCTCTTAAGCTACGATGGTTTCGGGAAACAGTCGGCAAATCTTAAGACGTTCGTAAGAGGGACTTTACGACGCTCTTAGGCTTAAGATGCTTTCGGGGAACTGGGCCCTGCTCTTCTAATTGCTGAATAAATCATTTTTGCATACTGTTGTGCATAAGACTTGGAAAGCTCCTTTCCTACATACTGGAGGAGAAATTAGTGACCCAAATAATGTAGGGTAACGTAGCTCTCTTTATACTGAAAACAATACCAACTAAATTGTTTGATCTTAATATAAGATAAATTAGATTGGATTCAACTTTATTGTCATTGTGCAGAGTAAAAGTACAAAGACACCAAAATGCATTCAAAAAAGCAGAAAAGTGCAATGTGATATATGAAGTATAGACAGGTGGTGCATAGACAGTACAGGATATATAGTGCAGTGTAGACAGTAGTATACAGTTGGTTTACAGAAGGTGGTTTATAGTAATATAAATTAAGTAGAAATGCAATTCCAAGGAATTACCAGTGCATGAAAATGCAAAAGTTGTGATGTAAAATATCATGTATAGTTAAAATAGATAATACAGAGATGGTTACTACGGTGATGCTAGGATAGACATGGTGGTTGCATAGCTTAATAAAAGTTGATAGTTTAAAAGTAGACCGTTTAAAAGTTGAATGTAGATAGTTTAGAATTTGTTGATAGACAGCTAGTTTAATAGATAGATGGTTTAATGGTAGTTTAAAAGTAGACTGTTTAAAAGTTAAATGTATAGTTTAAAAGTTGTTGATAGACAGCAAGTTTAATATATAGATAGTTTAATGATAGTTTACAAGTAGACCGTTTAAAAGTTGAATGTAGATAGTTTAAAAGTTGTTGATAGACAGCTAGTTTAATAGATAGATAGTTTAATGATAGTTTAAAAGTAGACCGTTTAAAAGTTGGATGTAGATAGTTTAAAAGTTGTTGATAGACAGCTAGTTTAATAGATAGATAGTTTAAGGATAGTTTAAGAGTAGACTGTTTAAAAGTTGAATGTAAATAGTTTAAAAGTTGTTGACAGACTGAAAGTTTAATGAATGTGGATATTCAAATAGTTTAATGGCTGTGTATAGGTAGATATTTGACGATAACTAAAAGTTGGAATGGCTCTAATGTTTGCTAGCAGTTATGCTAACAATTTTAACTATGGTAACAATGCTAACCATGCTACTTAGCTAACTTAGCTAATGTTTTCTAGCAGTTTTACTAACAATGCTAACTATGTTAACCATGCTACTTAGCTAACTTAGCTAATGTTTTCTAGCAGTTTTGCTAAAAATGCTAACTATGCTAACTAGCTACAGTGTGTAGGAGTCATAGCTGATGACAAGTGTTGACATAGTTGATGACAAGTTAAAAGTTGTTGATAGACAGCTAGTTTAATAGATAGAGAGTTTAACCCTCTATACCCCGTAGCGGCCGTCGACGGCCGTTCTATATTCTCCTGTAACGGTCGCGGCCGGCCGCAATTCTTAAAGAGACATCTGCTTCAGCGTTAGTGGATACATAAACACCAGACTTTTATTTTGACACACTTAAATGGCTAGGTCGCTATTGACATTTCTCCGGTATTTTTGAGTTTAGCCTGTTAACTGACCGGCTGAGGACTTACGGTGCCTCTGAAGTTATGGCTTCTAACATTGTTAAACAAGCGTCTGCGTCTTTTCTCATTAGATGAGATAGTATTGATGTGCATCCACCATGTTTTGATGTAAGTGACAATCATATTGATGTAAGAAAATGACAAAATAAAAACATGAAAGTGTAATATATTTAACGTTAGCATCCTCCCGTTTGTCATGACTGACTTAGCTGCCTCTCTGGCATAAAAAAAATTGTATGGCTGTCACTGAAAGTCAGTTTGAGTTTAGCTAGCACCAGCAAAATATAGGCATAATTCAGTGATGGGTCATGCCTAATGGCCTAACAATAAAGTTTATGATAAACCCATGCCAGGCTTATTTGCAGTTATATCTTAACACATAACATTAACATTACCCCTTTCTGGCATGTACAGTGGGCAGTGCTTTGACTTGGCCAGCTTCCCTCGCGGTCTGCGCGTGGGATCACGCGGCATCACGCGACTTTAATTTGTATTTTTCCAGTGACGCTGCAACGACGCTGCAACAACCGGCAGAGGTGTCTCGGAAAAAGAAATGGAGCTGGAAAACCCTACACAGACTTCACTACAGACTTTAGCAGACTGGTTTAGAAATAATAGACATCATCGTTTAGACATCATTTGGACAAAATATAGAGCATATTAACCTCCGTTGCTCAGCCAAATGCCTTCCTGTTACGTCCTGTTATCGCGGAGTTACAGGCGATAAACGATTTTTGATGGTCACAAGTTTACTTCATTAGCGTTTATTTTTTTGATTATTAAAGAGTGTTTTTCATTTAAAGGCATGACTTCGTGCTTATTCAGAAGAGCATTTAGTGCTCTCCCCAATCCCAGACGTTCACATTGCATGTTTGTTTGTATGGATGCAACCGCGAGATACACTTATACCGTGGGTGCTCCGTCTCTCGGGCACCCACTGAAAACATTGAGCACCCACGTGTGCCAGCTTACAGTCCCGGCTAGTGTTGCACGGTGTATCGATACTAAAAAGGTATCACAATGCCTTCACGCAAAAAACGATACGATTTCCGACGTTTTTAGAATCGATACTTTGTTAAAATAATAACGTTCTGTGTCCGTGAACTGCTGCTCTCACTGCTCCTTGCACACATCTAGGCAAGTGGGCGTGTCAAGCAGGCAGCTCTGAGTGAGTGAGTGCGCAGGCAACGTCAACATAGTCTTTCCCGACAGTCTTCGGCCTTGTGGATAAAACAAAAGGTGAAATCTGGAACTATGTCAGATAGCCTACATCGCGAATAGTGAAGGCAAGCCATCAGGTACACAGAGGCCCGTTTGTAAAATATGTTTCAAAGCAGTAGGCTACGCATGGAACTTGGCTAAACACCTCGCAGACATATCCCAAAAATGATAAAGAGTTCAAAGAACGACAGGTTAACGGATATAGAAAACACGACTCGGTTAGTGCCAAGTTCTTCTCTTCTGTTTTAGTCTAGCCTAAGTGAAACGAGTATGGTTCTCTGGGATAAAGCGAACCATCCTTCATCAATGAATTTTGACGTGCCATATCAAGCTGTAATCATTTTGACGAGACATAACGAGCTGTAATCATAGGGTGCTAACGTGATGAAAGCGCAATGTTCACGCCAGAATAACATTACCATAACTTGTAAACAATCTATTTCATGTTCGGTCAGTACTATTGGTAATATTTGTCATGGCATGTAGACTGCAATTTGTTCAATAATTATTGCCCAGATGTAGGATAGGCTACCCG
Organism: Alosa alosa; assembly: GCF_017589495.1. Classification (NCBI taxonomy): domain Eukaryota; kingdom Metazoa; phylum Chordata; class Actinopteri; order Clupeiformes; family Clupeidae; genus Alosa; species Alosa alosa. The sequence continues at coordinate 32,004,896 of NC_063205.1, read as the reverse complement.
AAATGCACTAAATAAAGCCCACAGCATATAATACCACCAAAGCGTGTTGGGTCCTAATAATAATAGTGGGTTATTGTTACGTGAGCAAATCATGTTATCAAAGAAATAGACGTCATGTAGGAATGCACACATACATATTGCATATATCCATAGTACACTGGGCGCAAAGAAGATTATCCTCACATTTTTTCCCTAAAGTTGCAACTGTCAAGGAAATCAGGAAGGCCTAGGGTAGACTATACTGTACATCAGATAGCCTAAAGATTAGCCCCCTCTGCATAGCATTCAGTGATTTGCATACAGTAATTTCAACACTGACCTTGATCTAGCCTAGTTTGGCTATTTAAAGCTACTTTATTGCCAAAACACAACACAATGTAAATGAACTATAACAAACAATAAAGGACTTAGTCATACAATGTAGGCCTACTATTTTACTGACTATAAAAAATAATAATTATGTAGGAAGTTTAGAACCCAGAATTGACCTGCACACTACAAAAGTGCACGGAATTCAACACAAATGACTCAATACACTTGGAGGAGGTATGAGTCCTTTCTTTTCCAGATATCTTAGGATTTCGCCGTAGTATCGTTTCAGTATCGAGCATCGTGATATTTATGGCAGGTATCGTATCGAAGTCATAATTTTGGTATTGTGACAACACTAGTCCCGGCTAAATTTATATTAATTTAAAATCAAACATCGCAGTTTATGTTAAATTCAGCATCTCTCATAATGTGATTGGATATGTTGCTGTCAATTCCCTACTCCATATACTAACCACCAATGAGAGCGGCCTCGAAAATTCCTGACACTTCCCATCTGAAGAATTAACGCTAAGGCTTTGTCGGGTCTTCAGCCCCCAATGTTTAAAATGTATATAGCCCTGAATATCATTTTAAAAGTAGTCTGACAAAGCTTATTGTTTTGTGACACAGCTAAACACTGGTACCTCATAGAACGTCTATAACATAGCCTAGGTGGTCGCAACTCACAAAAGTAAAGCAGATAGAAAGAACTCCATGCGCACAGGTGCTTTATGATTGTTGGCTTCTGATGGTATCTTGCTAATTCACTGAACACACAAATGGTATTGCCTCCTTGTCTGAGCTACTACCAGGCCTATGGTTTTTAAAAGTCAGATGTTTCCTGACAAAGACATTCGAAAATTAAGAATGTCTATGTAACGGGAGCAGGAATTATGCTACTGACCCTTGAGGTACAACAACAGACACACTGGATATATATAAAACTCAGTTTTATTACAACATTAACAAAAAGGCATATAAAAACACACACAATACATATATGTATAAGTAACTAGGTCCTGATGCTTCAAACCAGTGTGGAAGATCTAGAGAAAGTAGCTAGTTAACTACTTCAAACCAGTGTGGGGGATCTAGGGATGGCAGCTAGTTAAATGTCAGCAGCTACAAAATACTGTTTTAAACCAGTGTGGAAGATCTAGGGCTAGTAGCCAGTTAACTACTTCAAACCAGTATGAAAGATCTAGGGATAGCAGCTAGTTAAGTGCAAGCAGCTACACAATACTGCTTTAAACCAGTGTGGAGGATCTGGCGCCCTCTAGAGGGGAGAGAAATCATATAGTCACAGTTACTCTAACGCAGGTAGGCCTATTACTAGCGATTCACACTCGTGCACAAAATCACATCACACGCACCCACAAAAGATCACACTATTGTGAAAACAAGGGCAGAATAGCCACAAAATGTAAATAGTAGAAGTATTCAATCGAACTAGCACAACACGTTAATCCAAAGGGTGACACGCACACACAGTTAATTGCTACTACGTTAAAGTCCTGTTTACACAATGGATTTCCCCACCCTGCACACACTCCTAAAGAAACTGTAGCGAGCAGCCTGACATTCTATCTTAACTATGGCCAGCCTAGTAACACACAATTGTTTGTACAGAGGATGAATGAATAGTCCAGCAACCACTCACCAACCCCAGCCCACAGTTCGTAATCCACAACACAGAACCAGGAAGTCGCCACGCCTCTCGCCTCCTTGTCACTCGCACTGAAACAGGGTAGCTTTGGCGCCTCGTCACGCCAATGCTCCTTCTTGAATGTCAACAGTCGGCACTCCACCTGAACTGCGAGGAGGAGGAAGTGAATCAGCAAAGTAGCCACAATAAATCGCGGGGTAAAACCCACTCACAAGACAACGGCACAATTACTTTCCTTCACGTGAAGAATCGGGTGCGTTGGATAATCCTTTCGCGGCCCTCACGGTGTCCGAACGGATGTTTGGTCAATTCGCCGTTGTAGCTGGGAAGTCAGAGGTGGTAATCCCGACGCCTCGCTCTCGTGGGTTGCGGTGCGTGGAAGTATCCGGGCGCCTGTTGCAGATAAAGGAACGCACCGATGAGAGGGCCCAGTCAGCTTTATCCCTCCAGCCACCAATCACGGGTCTTGTCAATTGTCTCCATTATCGGCAGCACCTGTGGAGGAACGTCTCACAAGCATACACACACACATGCACAAACCCCGCCCCCAGACAATTCATTCGACATTTTGACTGTAGAGCCCCGCTACATTTATTAACTTGAAAAATACACTAATTTTTGCAAACTCCCTTCATTCAACCCTTGAAGACATCGCGGTCTGGTGCGCTATCAGTGTTGCGCGGGTTTGGTCACAAACCCGACCGCAACTCAGACCGCGAATATTAATTAGGACAAAATTATACCCGACCCGCATATTTACAAAATGTGTGCTTTTGGTTATAGCCTGCATGCAGTGTGACAGTAGTCCATTTCTGTAAAACAAAATAATTTATTTCCGAAACTTTATGCAGTAGAACTACACGCAGTAGGCATGCAGGACATAATGTTTGCGCAGGAGAAAGAATGAGAATAAGAGCGCAAGCACGCACGCAACCACCAAGGATTAGAACACTAGGATAAGATTTGAAGGCCATGGACTGGACATACATCTTTCTTTTGAAAACAGAAATGGTGAGGCAAGGTATAGGCAAGAGAGATACATTGCTGGTCAAAACGTTAGCGTAAGAACTGGTTTATAATGCTGAATGAAGCACAAAGCACATTTACTAAAGCACATGCACTGTTTAAAGTCACAAACACAACAAACTAAGGTAACTTTATGCATGCATAACCTATACATACCGGGTAGGATATGGCTGTGTAGTCTGTGCCATAACATTTATTCCTGCAGGCTGCCCTGCTTTGGCTGTCAAACTTTTAAATGGCTTCGCAAGAAGTAGGTAGGCATACATAGACCATAACTTGTACTACAGTCATCTTCTTTAAGAACTTTTCCCAATATTTTCCCATAGCCTATATCGCTTCCTGAAGGGGTGTCTTTATTATTTTAACCTCGCGTCTTCAGCTTCTTTACTGTTGACTTTACTGTATTGATGCTTTACTGTATTGATGCTAGCCTTCTTGTGATATTTTAACTAGGCCTATTTGTAGAAAATATATATTTAATTAATTTTAACTGACCCACCCGCAAATGACCCGAATATCATTAAAATATTTTGTTTATGACTCATAACATGGGTGACCAGGTGAAGACCGCAACACTGTGCCTATGTAGATCGCTGCATTATTTAATTTCTCAGAATTTAGGTCTACTAGGCCTACAATAATGTCATCACCAAATACATCTTTTATTTTTAGTTGACTAACCACAAAGAGTAGCATAGGCCTACTGTGCACAGTGCACTGACGACTGTAGCAGCCCAAGGTAACCAGTTGTTGTAGATGAGAGGCAACCCCTTGTTTCAGATAGCCTGGACAACATGTTACCTGGGTGTTGCCTACGTTATTAATTAATAGTAGCCTACAATAGTTAATTGATTCGCTTAACATATTAGTTGGCTCAAAGAGTAGGGAATCAGGATGGAGAGAGTCTCGCGTGTGTTGCTTTTGGCGGATCAATCCAGTTTAATGCTGGTTTTCAAAACATATATTTTTTACATGTCTTTTGTCCGAAAGGGCTGTAATGTAGCCGAAGCCATGGCATATGAAAAAGTTTACTTCAAACCGCCTAAAACAACTTGTTTGTGAATGTCTGACAACTGCTGCAGCATGCACGCCAAGAAGGAAACCAGTAGGTGGAGAAACCAGAAGGCACACAACACCGAACGATTTTAAGGCTATTTCGCATAGGCTACTCAATGGTGCTATTTCACACGCATTATATTATGCACACCCCACTCATCGGGGGTTAGGTGGAAGGTGTTAATAGACGATTGGTAGCCTACAGTGGACTAGGGCTGTCAAAATTGCTCAAAAAATGACGCTCAATATCCCCTCTAAAATAAACACATGTATTCGAATATATTGGAATATCTAGGCTATATTATTTTATGCATTATGTCAGTGACGCCGCATCATGTCATCTGTATTTAACTTTTTGTATGGTTATTGCTTGACAGGGGGGATCCCAAGCAGCTTTCAGCCATAAGGCATTTCCTAATTCACCCGACACTGATATTCAAAATGTTGAAACTATTTCGGCATAGCCTATAAGCAGTTTAATTAAATGTAATGTTAGTTGTAAACAAACGGGCTACTTGGTGAGGCTTGGCCTCACAGATAGGCCTATTAACTGACCACCCGATTCACGTTGGCTGGGGGGCAGGGGGGGCCTTCAGACATTTGTTCCCAAGGGTCTATGAATTGTTAATCCGGCCCTGCCCCCAACTAACGCAACTTTCCACCTCTGAGACAGCTTAAAAAGAAGTCTAGAGGACTCCTAACTCACTGACCTACTTTACTGTAGGCTGCGCAAACCACACCACAGGCCTTTTTTTAAGCCTGCATTCGAGGCAGGCCTTCTGTTGAAGAATTTTATATAAATCCTGGGCGCTAACAGTAATCCTCCTACCCCGCCACCACAGCTGTGGATAGTGTGGCATGCTCACGCTTTATGTCTCCTTCTTGCAAACTAGGCCTATAGCCCAACCATTTACGCCTTCAAAAATAACAACTTGCCAGATATGCCTTCATATCTTTGGGCTTCATTCAGCATTTTGTTCTTCCACTGCAAATTACTCTTCTATATTTGCTGCCTGCTGCATCCTTTCTGTTTGTATTGTTTAGAAAAAGTTGGATCGCCTTGAGTTAATGCATTAAACATTGTTTGCTGGTAACCAGCCACAAATAGCCTACAGATTCTTGCGTGGCGTAAATTCTCTATTCTGTCCAAAATGTGCCCGCTTCTATAGGCTGGCCAAGTGCGTAATTCTTTATGCATAAAGCAGATGTATTTGTTTATTGTACAGAAAATAAAAATAACCTGTCAAGCAGTCAATTGACTTGCAGTCAATAAGTAGGGCAAATTACTTAAACCAAAACGTGGGTCATAGTTGTCTAAGCCTCTGCTGTCAGGCCAAACCCATGAACAAAGACGATTGATATCGGCAATAGAGTTTTTTTGGCTAAACAAGCTCACAGCCAAACGAAGTCATAGCACTGAAGGGAGAGGCAACTGGCATGTGATCTCCCACGGGCCAATGGATGTACAAGTTTTCTCCTGTTTTGTTTTGTCAAGTTGCAAAATGCTATTCGCTTTAACAAATTTTTATGATAGTATGAAGTACTTTTGTATAGGGTACTATCTTAATTGTTTTATACTCAATACTTGACCAATGGCTATTGCATCTGTCTATTGAAAGTGAGAATGTGGCATGTGATCTACTGTGTAGGCTTCATAAAATACAATAAACAGATTGCTAATGGCCTACATGGGGTGCGTTTCCCGTACAACTACGGAGGTTAGCTTTTTACTAACAGGATGCATCGTTCAACTAACCAACATGTAAGTTACGACTGTTTCCCAAAACTGTTGTACTTACATAGTACTGTAAGTTTAGACCATGATAGTTTCCAAACTTCAGTAGTCTGGTCTAAGGTGGTTAATGACGTTTAGTAGCACGTGAACGGGCACCTGCACATACTTCTGTGGCGCATTGCGTTAAAGCCGGCAGATGACAGCCACCGTTGCACAGCAGTTACCAGTCCCCTGTCCAAGAGTTAGAATCTGACTGATTTTGACAACAATATTGACATCGTTGTTTACCTAAGTTTATCTTTTGTGCAGATCATATTATCAAAATCAGAATCCGCCTTCTTGGCTTGGTTTGCGTAAACTCCATGAAAATCAAAGGCTACATATTCTCAGCTGACTCGTCAAAAAAGTGCACCACCTTATTATTATCTGCAGTGTGACTTTTACTTACGCGCACATGGCTGCAAATTTACTTTTAATTTATGTATTTTCTGCCTTGGGCATTTTAAAATATGGATATATGGTGGTTAGAAGTGTAAATATCAATTAGAAACCTAAATATATTTATAATTATTAATTTGCAAACAAATAACTGGCGTCAGTGACGACTTTGACATGAAGATCCCTGGAACTATGCTTCTACTAGCATTCTACCACAGGTTGAGAGGTGTAGTTGTAACTACACAACTTTACGATAGTGGTTGCGAACGTTCGTTGCTACTATGGTTTTGGGAAACACTAACGTAGTGTAACGATGCATTGGACTAGGCCTATGTAAGTTCCACATATGAATGTAATTCTGCGGCATAAAGTAGATGTATTTGTTTATTGTACAGAAAAATAAAAATGACATGTCAAGCAGTCAATTGATTACATTGCAGTCAAAAAGTAGGGCACATTAATTTATCTACAGCCTCGTAATGCGCGACTGAAGTGGCCATTTGAAAGCTATGCCCACTGTACAGTAAAGCTAACATTATCATTATCCCACTTACTAGTGACTAATAAACTTTGGTTATTAGTCACTTACTGACTAATAACCAAAGCGGGAACCACCGTTGTGTTTTCTGCTTATGGATGTCAGGAAAATGTATTTGTATACAAGTAGGCCAATGTCTCGTCATCTTTGTGATTACAAAAAAGCCTGCTAATTTGCTCACTGATGTAACGTTAGTCTGAGACTCGTAATTTTAGCACAGGATAGGTTGAAGGTTAGTGAACGAGTGAACAGGTTCATTATCATCAACTGATCAAGTTTAGATAAATTATATAACATGATGTGCATATAAAACAAAACGTAAATCCATGTCATGTTTAACAGTCCCTGTTCTTGATGACATGCTTATCAAATGAGTCACGATTTCATGCGCTATGCTTCATATCCTCATCATTTTTTAGCTGTAAAGGCTCACTGTCCAGCTAAATCCCAAATAAGTGCAATATATGCCAGTCTATTTCGATGAAATCAGTACTCATAGTATCTTGTTTCCCAGCTTCTAATACAGAAAAATGTGAACCATATTTATAACTTTTTGTTAGTGAAAGACTTTGAGACTGTAAGTGAGTAGGCCTATGGCCGTCTATGGGAAACATGAATATATAATTCTTAATGGATTATATATCATTTGAAAGAGCCATTTCTAATCTTTAAACTGAAAGAAACTTACAATTGACACTTTTCATTAGATTTTTAGTTATTCTTGGTTATTTTAAATGTTTCTCAAATTGCCATTTTCTCTTAGAATTCCCAGGAATCTGGGGCATTGTTGTAGAATTCCACTGGGGTATAGAGGGTTAATGATAGTTTAAAAGTAGACCGTTTAAAAGTTGAATGTAAAAAGTTCAGTAGTTTAATGGGTTAAATTGTTTAACAGTGAATTATTGTAGTGAGGACTTTTATTTTGAAACAGTTTTGGGCAGAGGAAACAGTTGAAGAGATGTGTAGTCTTAAGAGACCCAGATTGTATGCTTAAAGCCTGAGACTGCAGGTGGCCTGAACACCTGGCATAGGATTCTAATTGCTTAATAGTCGTATTGTGATGTCACAATCACAATGTTAAGTCTATGGGGATTTTAAAAAAAGTTTTTAATTAATAGTTTAAAAAGTATAAAAGTTACAAAGTTGAAAAGACATAGCAACCTGGTCCGTTTGAAGACCTACGTTACAAAGTTTGAACGAAGTTTCTAAGTTAAACTAAAGAGAAATTGCGTACGGAAAAAGTGGTAAGCTTTTAATAAGAAGAAGCCTAGGAAGAACAGTACAGTGCATTTTCATGCACTGTAATAAGTTGCCTAGGAAGAACAGTACAGTGCATTTTCATGCACTGTGAATATAAATATGTGCAGTGTATTAGCAGTAACCTTATAAGAGCAGACTATAAATATGGCTATGTAGTATGAACAATGTGTACAGTATGTGCAGTAGCCTATAGTAGCAGTAACATTATAAGAGTAGTAAGAATAATATAGATATATGCAGTTTACAGAATATATTATAAGAAAAACAGAATAAATCTGGATATTTACTATGAACCATATATTATCTGCTGCTAGACTTTTAACTAAGACCAAGAAGAGAGAACACATTGCCCCTGTGTTAGCTGAACTGCACTGGCTCCCTGTTAGAATTGATTTTAAGGTTATGTTAATTACTTACAAAGCTCTGAATGGCATAGCACCTTCATATATCTCTGAGCTTTTTATATCTTATCAACCACAAATGAAATTTAGATCCTCTAATGCTAATCTTGCACCCAAAGTGCTCCACAAGCAAAATGGAGAAGATGCTTTTATCCATTATGCCCCAAAGCTATGGAACACCCTGCCTCTATACATCAAACAGGTGAGTTCAGTGAATATCTTTAAAAAAGACCTGAAAACATACCTGTATAAGAGAGCCTTTAGTTTATCTTATCTTGTAGTTGTAGTTAATCTTATCTTGTAGACTACTTTTTCAGATTATTCTACGTTTGACTGCTGCCATTACAGGAAATGGAGGAAACACAATTGCGCTCACTGGGGCGGTTCAGCGAAAATAGGAGGCGTGTTCCGGCGCAAACGTTCCCTGGTGATATTTTGCCATTTCAGAAAACATGCAAATTCAGATGCTATTTTAAGGGTGCATGCTTGGTCACAGGGGCGCCTGCAGGACTGAATGCTATGCACACCGATCTACAGAGACCCCCGTGCACACACGGAAACACTCAAAGCCTTAATAATATTTGTCCATTTCCCGGTTTTGTTTGTGTATTGGTTACCTAAAAAGTAGCCTATAAAGTATGGAAGAATATTAGACTCAAAAGTTTTGTACGTGTGTATCACGTTTTGAAACTGTAGAAATTATATTAACTGTAAAAATGATCTGTACAAGTAATTGTCAATATCACAAATGCCCTACAGTTACAAATCTATTCTACGGGTACGGATCGGTTTTACAGCTACAAATCATCCTACAGTTAAAAATATTTTACAATTACAAATATATTCTACAATTACACATCAATATTCTACGCACAAAAAGCTGCTCTACAGTTACAAATCTTTTCTACAGGTGTACAGACTTTTGCACCACCTTAGGGATGAGAAGTGTCTCATATGTATTGTGTGTGTGTGTAACAGGATTGTAACTGTAAAAATTATTTGTGATTTAACAAAAAAATAACACGAACAATTTTAAGCATTACTCATATGTCGTTCACTTACAAATATATTCCACAGGTATGAAATATTCCACAGTTGCTGTCTTTCAATTACGAAACTATTCTGCCATTACAAATCTCTGCTGCTCGCACAAGTATTTTCTACAAGTATACAAATCATTTTGAGACTGTTCTGGCGCTTGATCCTCAGGTTTGGTTAGCCAACCATGAATCTCAGTTCACTAACCAATCACAGAGCAGGAGCAGCGCTGTCGTCGTGGCTAGTTGTGTGGGTGCAACCAAACTTGGAGTCTACGCTTGGGGCATGCTAGCAGAGAATGTCTAATAAAAGAACGGGCTCCGATGCTAGTTTCCTATATTCCTTGAGGTACATTGATAGTTAATACAGCCAGTGTACCTGATACACGGGGCAAGTCGTTAACAAAATGTTTACCCTCTCTATCGGCAGTTTATCTTATCAGTATATCTGGCTGTTCCTAGGTAGTTAAGTTATCAATTTATTTACATTTCAAATGGGCGACTTCAGCTATGTTAATTACAGTCATCGTTTTACATTTCTGATGCTTTGTTAACTTTGATAATTTGCCAACTGTACCTGTGCAGATAAGCTAGGCTACTACAAATACAATCATGCTTTTCCAGAATGCTCTCTTTCTACATAGTGTCTCAGTGTGCATGTAAATATGCATCGTTGTTTTTGTCTAATCATGTAGCCTAAGCCAGTGTTTATCAAAGTGTGGTTCGCGAGCAGGCATACTAAAATATAATAGGCCTATAGATGATTTGTTTGCGATGTTGAACAACTTTTATGTAAATCCAAACAGTTCTGTAACACTGCCTATGTAAGATACGCCAGTTTAAATCATGAATCCTCTGACAATAAGCAAGGTAATAAGCAATGAGTAGGCCTACTTTTTTTTTTGTATAGCTAGGTGGTCTATGAGGTTTTTTTATTTATTGGTTAAGTGGTCCTTGTTCTGAAAAAGTTTGAGAAACACTGATGTAATATCTCTTATCAAGGGCCTTCAAGATCACTCCACTGGATCACTGGACCATTATCTACATCAGCATGGAGAACATGTAGCCTACCACTGAATAGAAAATACATCTCCTTCCCTCCTATATTTGTTCTTTAAAATGTGTTTCTTAGGTCTATTGTATTCTAGTCTTTGAACACCATTATTGTAGACTTCTCCCCTGTCCTGTCTGATAAATTTAAAATTGCATTTTTAAATATTATTCCCTAATGCTGGGATATGTGAACTTTAATAAATAGTTGTATTCATTAGGCTTACGTTTTTATCCAAAGCAACTTACAGTAGACATCAATTCTTACCAGAGCCAGTTTCTCAGAGCAAGTTGGGGATAGGTGCCTTGTGGCAGCTGAGAAACAAAATCACAACTTTTCTGGCTACTGCATATGGTGCACACATGTAGTTAAATATACAACTAGGAAAAATAGCAATCGTCATACAGTTTCTCATTGCATAGTTTATTCATTGAACAACTGGAACTCTGGTCACCGTCTGAAACACTGAAATTGTTGACTGTACGGCATTGAACTTGCAGAAAACAACACTAGATCAAGCCAAAACCATAATGGCTTTATTTCAGCGCTGCATTCATAGCTTCTTTGAAGGTGTCATACATTCTTGTCCCTAGGGGGAGTTTCAAAGTACAGTTGGCATTGCCCCTGCCAACAGACCATCCCGTCCAGAAGACCACCAGGTCTTTCAATGTCTCTAAAGAACCTGTAAGAATTAAAAGACAATATCAGAAAATCCTTTTGGTAGTAGTTCGTTTGTTATACAATGCTAGCCTGGTTAGCGCTTCGGACTTGTAACCGGAGGGTTGCCGGTTTGAGTCCCGACCAGTAGGCACGGCTGAAGTGGGATTTGAAGATTGGGATACATGCATAGACCAAATTTCCCTCAAGGGATCAAAAGAGTATATATACTTATACTATATACTTATAATACCACAAGAAAATAATATTTGTGATTTACTGAACAAAGTTATAACATTTCATACATCTGGGAGCTAACAAATGTGGAGGGCACTGTAAGCTATGTTACTGAATACAGTGTATGGCAAATGTAGTCATCACAATCACAAAAGATACTTTTGAAAAAATACTTTCTGCGAGTGGTTCAAGTACAGATCTCTCATCAAATCCAAATCACTCTGATCAGCCAGGTTTCAAAAATCTGGGGGATCTTAGGAAATATTTGTCATACCGCTTACAACGTATTGTCTGAGGTAGGCTGTGACACAGCATGAGTCTTCCATTTCATCTTCGCCAACCTCCGCCTCATCTGGTCAAACCACTCTTTTCAAAATCATCTGCAACAACAACAGTGCGCCCTGTTTGGAATACTATTGTGCACTGTACCATAGTCATGATGTACTTTATTCTGTCAGTTGTTTTCCTCCATTTACAAATTTACCTTTGCAAAAAGAATGTGAGAGGATGTGTCATGCTTGCCATGTTTAAATTGCCAAGCTTGAACATTAATACCTTAGGATCCATCAGAGATGAGGCACCTCGTGGGAACAGAACTCTAGCCAGTTCTGGCCGTTCTGTTATCATTGGGAGCACCCCAGTATCCTGTAGCCCTCTTTTAAGGCCTGCTTTTCCCGTCTGCCTATGACCTGTTAAACGTATCATAACAACAATATTTTAACCTTATGAAGAACACATTGGAACACCTACCCTCCTTCCCCCAACATTCTAAATCCCATATTGCTATGTAGCATAGTTATGTTATACACCATTTGGAAGCTTGGACACTTGGGAATCCATACATCATAACCTTGTTCATGTCATCTGTATAGTGCTTTTGATTTTACTCATTTTGAGTAGGCCTAAACTGTTCGCCAAAGGCCATCATCTCTGGCCCCAGGTTGATAAAAACAAAAGCAAGCTCTGATTTAGCCTAGTCTACTGTATGACTCCAACGAGGTGATCTTCAGTTTCGTTCTGCTTACAGTATCTCACTGCCACTGCAACGCCTTTGAATGCACTCCGCTGCCCTGTTTACAAATGCTACAGTGGACTTAAACTGCCACCTTGTGGCGATAAGTTGTAATACATTTCACACAGCTGCATGAATCACAGAAAGCGTGAAAGAAGTGGCCACTTCTGAATGGGACCCACTGTATGTGGTAACAGTCAATATTTTTTTTCAAATGTGCTTCATCAACATACAATCCTGCACTGTGAAAACAAAAAACATCTGAATTATACTTCTCCCTTCACCCAAATACAATAATGAAGGTGAAAGGAAGTTATTAAGCCTTAATGGTGCTTCCTAAAGGGGGTATTGTCAAACCTGCTACTAAAATTACAGCATGAAGAAAGTCAAGGACACGCATGCCAGCTTCCACTCATCCCAGTATTAGATGACTGGTCTTAAATGAAAATGTATTGGCTGTGTTATTTATTTTTTTGTGGGATGTCCAATTTATATGTAGAAATGCACATTTGCAAAGGTGACTTACTTAGTATGTTGTCGTAAAAGAGGCTCTCCTTTTGATTTTGCACTGCCAATGTGTCTCTTGTGAGAAAAAATAATGAGGATTACTGGTGTAGGTCCATGATTTATTTTATAATTAATTAATGATTATAAGCATGAGGCTCTGCCGCCTCCTCTTTGTTTTAAATATATATAAATCAACACTTAATACTATTTTTTACAGTACAAAACAACTGTATTCTGATATCTAATAGTTTGAGGGGGAAAATATGTAACTGTCAGTGAAGTTTATTTTAGCAGGACTCAATGGCACCTTCTGAAAGTATTCTGAAAACAGGGGTAATGTTTGTACTTATTTTGCACAAAAAACAAACAGACTTTGCTTACCTCTTCTGGAAATGGTGTGTGAGTACTCAGTGAACTAGGCTCATATCACTGGTACAGAGGAACTTAAATAGTCCAGGTCCAGGAGGTTGCCTTTGAAGAGCCTGTTCCAGTCTGGTTTTCAGCCTCTCTAATAACCTGCCAGTATAGAGAGAACTATAAATTTATCATAGATAATGATCTATCACTGACAGGAACCAACAAAAAACGCTTGAAAATAAACTGACTTTTTAAGATAGAATAGTAGTGATTTCTCTTTACCTTTTACAAAATATAAAAAAACATACACATCCGAGGATGTTGTTTTTTGGTAGGAATACTGTCAACAAGTTCAAAAGGTATGCTTTTTTTTGAAACTCACATCGGGCGACCTATTTTCATAGACAGTAAAATATATTTTATGACCCACCTGTGCTTCAGAAGGAGGCAGCAACTGGGGATCCATAAGAAACTGCTTAGACAGAAGAAATAGATACATAGACAGATTAATATGATTGTCTACCAATGCCCAGCACTGTATTTCTGTATTATTTATTTTGTACCTTATGATCAGTCATGAAGAACCATCAGAAAATGCCAACATAGCCTAGCTGATGTTGACACCAGTTGGTATGTTTTGTCACACATATCAATGGATACTTATTATTAACTTATAACTAACTCCAAAGCAATCTGTTGAGCATCAAACCTACTACGTTTTTTCTGCAGTAAAGAGTTTCTGTTGCCTACTATAGTTCTGCCAAGTCCTAAGTAGCACCTCACAATCTGGAGGTAGACCCGCATATAACAGGCCTAATGGTTAGCACACCTCTTGATAATAATGCTAGCCGCCTGCCTCGCTTTGCTGAGCCTACCTTATGACCGACTGGACAACTCCTTAAAACTTTGGACAGAATTTGTTACAAACTTGAAACAAAATGTCTTCAAAAAGTATGTTGAGTGTTGTTATTTATTTCCATCCACACACTACATTTCCGTTCGCACTTGTATGCTGCTTAAACTGACAATTTAGCTACCATTGCTATTCTACATTGAGATTGAGTGGGGTTTGGCTAACTAGCGGTAGCTTGCTATATATAATAGTTATTTGTCTGTTGCCCACATTAGTTGCCATTGATTGATCTCACCTCGTTGCCCCGTATATCAGGTACACTGGCTGTATTAACAAGGAATAGTGGACATAGAACATGTCTGTGTGGTGTAGGCTACCAACATACCTCAAGGAATACAGGAAAATAGCGTGCTCCAAGCGTAGACTCCAGGTTTGGTTGCACCAGAGCCCGTCTATGGAGAGCCTTGCCACTCCGTATTAAGTCCCATTGCACCGAATTTTGGATGCAGTTCCACCAGAGTTCCACTGGGGGCGATCGCCATGAGTGCAGAATGAATGGGAGTCAATGGAGCTGGACAGCTAAATTGGTCTCTTTCACCTGATTGTCGTTGACAAATCTCAGAATTGATTGTAGTTTGTATAACTTCAACATGGGTTATAGGTCAAAAGTTGAATGAACGAGTACTTATGTCCTTTTGATTTCTTACAGGTTGGGTCGTTGTTGCACAAGACACGCTAGCATTGTGCTAATGAATGACGTCATTGACACATTTGAAAGGCTTTTTAGAACAATTAAGTGACTTAAAAAATATAATACTCAACCAAGTGTATTTTCTTTGCCTCCCCTTTCAAATGCAATACTCAAATTACTTGACGAGCGTGGTCGTGGACGAGCGCCCTCATGTGGAACCACAGAAGGAACTGCAACCAGTTCAGAAACCGGAAGTTTTCCGAGAGTGGCAGTTCTCCCCTTATTAGACATTCTCTGGTTGCACCCACAGACAACGACGGCGCTGCTCCTGCTCTGTGATTGGTTAGTGAACTGAGATTCATGGTTGGCTAGCCAAACCTGATGATCGCCATTGGCTATTCAACAGGAAGCACCAGAACAGTCTCAAAATGATTTGTATAGAGTGGTGAAGTCCCGCCCCTTCTACTTCCGGTCCATAGGACCTATCTTTCAAAAAATTATGAACGGGAGTTAATGGAGAGATAACAATTATTTTTTGGTCCAGTTTGAATTGTGCCACAAATTTCACATATGATAATTTTTCACGTCAAGAAAGTACTGTTGTTCGATAGACTTCAAAAGTTATGTTGGTTTTGTGCTAATCCACTCAGTGGACTACATCTCGTCTCGAACGATGTACGCCACCAACGTAATGAAACGATAAGAGCTGTTATGCTAGTTAACGGTTGCATCTTGCTGCCTGCTATGTCACTTAACAGTATGTAATGTACAGTCTATGGATCAATAATACAACTTACCTGATGTGTTTAATCCTCTGACTCGTGGTATTTTCTTCGGCAGGAAAGCCCAATTAAGACCTGTTGCTGGTATGTTTGTACAATCTAGTGTGGCTGTGAATGAGCTAATGTCACTAGCGCTACTTGATGGGTTTGTAGTCGTTAAATTCAATAGTTACAAAACAAACTGCAAATGTCTTTTACATGAAAATTGTCTTTAAAATTGACAAACATCATATGGGTAATTCAAGGCACAAGTCAACCGGGACCAGAAAATAATTTATTTTTCGCCATAGACTGCCGTTCAAATTTTTTTGAAAGATAGGTCCCATGGAGGCAAACGGAAGGGGCGGGACTTCACCACTCTATACTTGTAGAAAATACTTGTGCGAGCAGCAGAGATTTGTAATGGCAGAATAGTTTCGTAATTGAAAGACAGCAACTGTGGAATATTTTATACCTGTGGGAATATATTTGTAAGTGAACGACATATGAGTAATACTTAAAATTGTTCGTGCTATTTTTTTGTTAAATCACAAATCATTTTTACAGTTACAAATCCTGTTACACACACACACAATACATACGAGACACTTCTCATCCCTAAGGTGGTGCAAAAGTCTGTACACCTGTAGAAAAGATTTGTAACTGTAGAGCAGCTTTTTGTGCGTAGAATATTGATGTGTAATTGTAGAATATATTTGTAATTGTAAAATATTTTTAACTGTAGGATGATGTAGCTGTAAAACCAATCCGTACCCGTAGAATAGATTTGTAAGTGTAGCGCATATTTGTGATATTGACAATTACTTGTACAGATCATTTTTACAGTTACAAATAATTTCTACAGTTTCAAGTTCAAAACTTTTGAGTCTAATATTCTTCCATAATAAAGTAGGCTACAACATCTACATGCAATATCTTTACAACAACAACGCCTAATTATGACCTATTCATTGGGACAACTTTGTACAGCCCTATAAAGGCTAAGGTTACCTTTAGTTTTTTTTCCAGTTTACCGTTGTGTATGGCTTTAAACATTGTGTGCACTTTAACATCAGCCTAAGCATTATTCCAGCTGCGCTAAGGTTTTGACAAGCACCACAATTTTGCCTACCTTGTTGTTGCCCATCTGAAATAACTCCAAGCTTTGCTTTGTTCCCGCCATCCTTTCGTTGTTTTCAAAAAACGTTTTATATCCATGATGGCCTTGAAGCCTTAGGGCTGAGCTATACCAGGCGCGTAACTGAAGCGTTCTGTTTGCGTTGCGTCTGCTGCAACAATTAGCTTCCACTATAATCAATGGAAGTAGCTACACCAGACGTGACAGTGGGGCGTACGTTCGAAAAAAAATAGACCATTCATCTAAAATGGATTTTACGCGTTGCGAACGGAACGCTTCAGTTACGTGCCTGGTGTAGCTCATACTTTAAGTTAGTGAATTAGCTTATAAATCAGCTTATTACATGGTGATAACCAGCAACCATGGATAGTAATAAAAAACAGCAAGTAGCCTTGGCTACAATTTATGTAGTCGCTGAGTCTGTGCATTGTTATTCTCTCTCTGTTCAAACCAAAGTTGTGCGTGCATTAAGTTGATGATAATGTGTTTACAAACTCTACTTTACAGAAAATATTGCAAACAGAGGCCAGGTCGGATACGAGTTCTGTCCAGTGGCGGGGCCAATAAAAATGGGGGAAAAAACATTTGTCTTTGAAAGGGATAGAGAGTGTGAGGAGTGCAGGAGGACAGAATCATTTAAAAATATAGCTGCAAGCAGCAATGAGGGGGCCAAGCAGAATAGGCCGGAGTAGCCACGGCGACAAGATAGAACTCTCGCAGACACTCGCGATCAACACTTTCAACAAGTGCCACATCAAACATAACTGATTTTGTAGGGCTGAAACAGGGCTGAGTATTGCTACCGCCTCCGCCAGCCATCCCCCCCCACCAATTCACCCCTGCCCGTCCCACCCTGTCCCTGCACGCACGCATTAGAACGCACGCAAAATGCAATATTGCTAATTGCAGCACCCCCTATAGGTCAAAGGTCAACACATTTTTTGAGCATCCTCCTAATGGGGTCATGAATCTATGTAGTAAGTTTGGTTATGATACATGGCAGGGTTGCTGAGATATGAGCTCACTTCCTGTTTGGCGGCTTCGCTGCAAATTCCTCATTGGCTATTACAGCCGAATGCTTCTGTCAATTGTTCCAGAAAGCAATGCAATGATAAGGCATGGTCTGAAGATGGTCTCTACCAATTTTGGTGAGGATCCGCTGAAATTTGTGACCTCTAAAAACTTGCAGCGTTTTTGATTAAATCCAATATGGCGGCCAATCAATACGCATGACATCACAAGTTATTTTGGGTCGGCCTAAGGACCTCCAACAGTATTATGAAACACCACTAGTGCGTTTTAATTCTACAGTGGGCATCGCTTAAATGGCCACTTCAGTCGCAAGATATTTAGGTGAAGCTCGCGGAAGCTTTAGTACCACTTTCAGCCACTGTGCGTCGCTCTGCCACTGTACATATCGCTCTGTCAGTAGCCTGACTGCCACACCTTCTGAAAAAGCAGGAGGCTAGGCTACCTTTAAACATAATTGTTACCTAGAGGAATCCCAGCCTACGAATTCAATAAATCGTAATTAAACAGTACCTTGATTAAGACTACTTGGGTATGGCTTAAGGCTTGACTACACGGTGGTAGCGAAAATTGAAATCTGCTTTTGATAGCCTACCGGTGCTGCTCCACAAAACGAAAAAATATCTTAATTTGCTGTCCATGTTATTGTCAGTGTTGGGGGTAACGCAACTACACAAAATCAAAACTGTCAGACACCAAACAGGACGAGGACCACAAAAAGCCAATGCTAGAATGTTTATTTAAGGGTTGGGGTTACAGGGTTTCAGGGTTCCGGAGTTCCAAGAGTCTGCGTGTGTGTGTTCCCCCAATAGCCGAGCAGCAATGGCAGGAGCTGGATGATCCGGGGAAGTCCTGGGGAAACACACACACAATAACAGCAATTGAAACGAAGCAGCAGTACAGTCAAGGGCTAGGCTGTATTCAGAGAAGAGAGACGGAAGGCAGGTCAAGATTACCGGGCTGGAGATCAAAGAAGTAGTCGAGCGGGTCTGGGTTCACAGGCAAAGAGTAAGAGTCGCTTTCCAAGACAGGCAGGTAACTGGTGCGGGTTTGCAGACAATCTGACAAGTGTGGACTGAAAAGCAAGGCTTTATATACCGGGCATGATGAGTGGTGAATGCAGTGCAGCTGGTAGGTAAACGAGGGTGAGGCAGAGCAGAGCAGGAACAGGTGGAGGTCATCAGACTTTAATCAGCTGCGTGTTACCAGGCAGAGAGAGCTCATGACAGAACCCCCCTAAGGGACGGCCCCAGAAGTCCCCAAGAGTGACACCACGCGCCGGGAGGGCGGAGGGGAGCCGTGGAGGGCTAGAATTCCTCCGAGCGGTCCGAGTGAACATCCTCATCCCTCGGAGGGAGCTGGAGGGTCGCGGGACAGAAGACGGGACAGGTACCGGTGACAGGGTCAGGGTCAGGCACAGGACAGGAAGCCGGGCGGCAGGACGCCGGTTAGGGACCCTCTGGGGCGGCCCCACGGATTGCAGGTTGATCAGGATGCAGACGGTGGAAGTCGGCGATGACTGTCCGTCCATTATCCGACTGGCTGCCACCCAGGTTCTCTCCTCAGGCCCATAGCCCTCCCAGTCGACCCGATACTGGAGGCCCCTACCTCGCCGCCTGACCGGACCAAGCAGGCCGAACGGTGTACACCAGCCCACCGTCAACGAAAGCAGGAGGAGGGAGGAAGCGCACGGGACCAGCGGGCTTTCATCGCCGGCTTGACTTTGAAACATGGAAAGTAGGGTGCACCCTCATGGAGGTTGGCAACTGGAGCCGGACTGCAGTTGGGCTGATGACCCTCTGGATAGGGGAACGGGCCGAGGAATCGAGGTGCCAGTTTTACGCGATTCCACCCGCAGTGGGAGATCCTTGGCTGACAGCCACACCTTCTGGCCAACATGGTAGGCGGGTGCCGGCGATCTTCGGGCGTTAGCCCCAGTGGCATAGCTGACAGCTGACTTGAGTAGCGTGGCACGAGCTTGTGACCAGGTAACACGGCAACGGGCGGCATAGGCGAGGGCAGACGGGCAGGACACATCTCCCTCCTGGCTGGGGAACAGGGGGGCTGGTAGCCATACACACACACTGGAAAGGTGACATACCAGTGGCAGAGCAGGTGAGGGAGTTGTGAGCATACTCTATCCACGCCAGTTGTTGTGCCCCAAGCCTGGGGTTTGCGAGAAACCATGCACCGCAGCCTTCTCCAGCTCCTGGTTTGCCCGCCAGATTGACCATTGGACTGGGGTGGAACCCAGAGGTGAGACTCACTGTGGCCCCTAGAAGACAGCAGAACTCCTTCCAGAATGTGGAGGTGAATTGCGGACCTCGGTCAGAGACAACATCCCTGGGCAGCCCGTGTAGACGGAAGACATGATCAAGAACAGCCTGGGCAGTCTCTCTGGCAGATGGCAGTTTAGGGGAGGGGAATGAAGTGTGCCATCTTGCTGAACCGTCAACCACAGTGAGAATGATCGTCATCCCACCTGATGGTGGGAGGCCAGTTACAAAGTCCAAGGAGACGTGGGACCAGGGTCGCGTGGGCACAGGCAAGGGCTGGAGTAAACCAGCCGGGGCCGAGTGGAGGACTTGTTCTGATTGCAGGTGGGGCAGGCACGGACGAATTCTCGGACATCCCTTCTCAAAGCAGACCACCAGAAGCGCTGGGCAAGGAGATGGCAAGTCTTGGGCGGAGCCCGGGTGGCAGGCAAGGCGGGGAGTTGTGTCCCCACTGTATGACCGGGACCTCAAATTCTCTGGGACAAAGAGATGACCGTCTGGGCATGCACTGGGACTGGGATGGTCACGGAGGGCCTCCTGAATTTCCTCCTCGATATCCCAGGTCAGGGCAGCTCTTACGCGCAGGGATCGGGCAGAATTGATGCAGGTTCCTGGGAAGGGGCGTCATCCTTATGAAAACTGACGGAGAGAGCGTCCGGCTTGGTGTTCCGAGAACCTGGGCGGTATGACAGGGTGAAGTTGAATCTGGTGAAAAACAAGGCCCAGCGGGACTGTCTGGGGGTTAAGACGCTTGGCGCTATGGATGTATTCGAGGTTTTTGTGATCGGTCCAGACCAGGAACGGAACTGTGGACCCCTCCAGCCAGTGACGCCACTCCTCCAGGGCAAGCTTGACTGCCAACAGCTCATGGTCTCCAACATCATAATTGCGCTCTGCAGGTGAAAGCCGGCGAGAGAAAAAATGCACAGGGGTGCAACTTGTTGTCCTCCTCTGCCCGTTGAGAGAGTATGGCCCCGACTCCCCACGCCTGAGGCATCCACCTCGACAACAATTGCCGGGTCTGAATCCGGCATCTGGAGGATGGGGGCAGTGGTGAACCGGGCCTTGAGGGTATGAAAGGCTGTGTTGGCCTCTGGGGTCCAGTTTGGTGAAAATAGTGGATCCCTGGAGCAACTCAAAAGCAGAGGTGAGTAAAGGCAGAGGGTACCGGGTTCTTCACTGTGACATCGTTCAGACCTCGATAATCAATGCAGGGGCGAAGAGAACCATCTTTCTTTCCCACAAAGAAGAACCCGCACCAGCTGGCGAGGAAGACGGGCGGATGAGTCCAGCTGCCAGGGAGTCCCTGATGTAAACCTCCATAGTTTTTCTTTCAGGAGGGATAGTGAGTAGAGGTGACCTTTGGGTGGAGCAGTCCCAGGGAGGAGATCAATGGCACAGTCGCATGCGGACCGGTGTGGGGGGCAGAGATGTGGCTTTGGTCTTGTTGAACACCTCTCGGAGGCCATGGTAACATTCAGGGACATTAGAAATGTCGGGGGCAGTGCTGGGGGTACTGAGCCGGGGGGGCGAGGCACGCAAAAACAGGTCAGGTGGCAGGCATTTCCCCACTCTTTCACAGTTCCGGAGGCCCAATCGAGGTGAGGGATTGTGGAGACGGAGCCAAGGGTAGCCCAGGATTAGGGGTTGGCCTGGGAGCTGGAGCAGGTGGAAGCGGATGGTCTCTCGGTGGTTTCCTGACACCATCATTGAGATGGGGGCTGTGA
This sequence comes from Alosa alosa, assembly GCF_017589495.1. NCBI lineage: Eukaryota > Metazoa > Chordata > Actinopteri > Clupeiformes > Clupeidae > Alosa > Alosa alosa. Next base: position 31,983,131 of record NC_063205.1, on the reverse strand, counting down.
TGCTGGTAACTGTGCCAGTGCGACCGTCCAGGGCCCGGCTGGAACAGGAGGGACAAGCGATGGCTTTCCAAGCCCAGCTGGCCGAGCAAGTCCTGTGTCAATAATGTTTGCTTCTGCGCCAGAGTCCACCAGGGCTGCCAGGGTGTGGGTGGAATCAGACAGGTAAAGACAGACTTGGATGAGGGGTTTTACGGCTGATGGAGGGGGAATGTTCATTGAGCTCATCCGGTTCCTCCTACATCTGGTGAGCTCCGGCCTTTGCTGGACAGGTGGCGACTTCGATGACCATCACCACCACAGTACAGGCACAAGTTGGAGGTGATGCGTCGCTGGCTCTGCAGGGGAGTTAGGAGGCGGCCCGATCTCCATCGGTTCAGACTGGTCCGGCTGGTTAGACGGTGTGGCAGGTGCGGACAGAAGGGCAGTTGGGACACTCCGTGTGCTGGTGGATGGACTCTGGCGCCCTCTCTCGACGACAGACCTGGATCCTGCGGTCGATGCGGACAGCCAGAGCAATGGCTTCATCAAGAGTGGGGGTTGATCATGGGAAACCAGCTCGTCCTTTATGTAGTCCGCCAGGCTGTGGAGGAAGGCATCCACCAATGCTTCCATGTTCCAGGAGCTCCGACTTGCCACAGTTCGGAAGTCAATGGAGTAATCCGCAACAGTCCTTCTGCCTTGACCGAATACTCATCAGGGTCCGAGATGCCTCGCTGTGGTGGATTCCAAATCGAATACCTTGAGCATCTCCTCTGCGAATAGGTTGAAGGTTGCACATGCTGGGGTCTGGCGCCAACTCCGCCGTTCCCCAGAGTCGAGCTCGCCCGCCAGGTGAGTGATCACGTAATCGACCCTCGCCCCTTCAGTGGCAAAAGTCCTGGGTTGCAGGGTAAACTGGACACGGCAGCTCGTCCAGGAACGCCCGCACCTGGGTTGGGTCGCCGCTGAACCGCTCTGGGTTGCCCGATCCTGGGTTCTGGGGCTCCGGCAGCCACGGCAGCAGTGGACTGGGCAGGAGACTTCGGGTGCTGGGCGGTGAGAAGTTGAATGATCATTGCAAGTTGTTGCTGTTGTTGCTGGAACTGCTGAAGCTGTTGGTAGGCGGCTTGAAGTAGGGAGGCAGTGTCAGCAGTGTTGGGTTTGCCTCTCTCTCAGTCTCTTCCAGGCGTTGCATGGCGGTGGGTGGTTCTGGTTCGTCGGTTTCCATGCTGGTTCGACCGTGCGCTGGGTCCATGTTTGGTCAGATCGTACTGTCAGACACCAAACAGGACGAGGACCACAAAAGCGTCACGTTAGAATGTTTATTTAAGGGTTGGGGGTTACAGGGGTTTCAGGGGTTCCGGGAGTTCCAAGAGTCTGCGTGTGTGTGTTCCCCCAATAGCCGAGCAGCAATGGCAGGAGCTGGATGATCCGGGAAGTCCTGGGGAAACACACACACAACAGCAATTGAAACGAAGCAGCAGTACAGTCAAGGGCTAGGCTGTATTCAGTAGAAGAGAGACGGAAGGCAGGTCAAGATTACCGGGGCTGGAGATCAAAGAAGTAGTCGGCGGGTCTGGGTTCACCGCAAAGAGTAAGAGTCGTTTTTCCAAGACAGGCAGGTAACTGGTGCGGGTTTGCAGACGATCTGACAAGTGTGGACTGAAAAGCAAGGCTTTATATACCGGGCATGATGAGTGGTGAATGCAGTGCAGCTGGTAGGTAAACGAGGGTGAGGCAGAGCAGAGCAGGAACAGGTGGAGGTCATCAGACTTTAATCAGCGCGTGTTACCAGGCAGAGAGAGAGCTCATGACAAAATCAGTGTCTTAATTTGCCCTACTTCTTGACTGCAATGTAGTCAATTGACTGCTTGACATGTCATTTTTATTTTTCTGTACAATAAACAAATAGGCCTACATCTGCTTTATGCCGCAGAATTACATTCATATTTGGCTGACTGCAGACGCGCCACTTCCCTCCCCATATTCCAAGATTAAGACAGTAGCCCAAGGGCGTAGGTTTGGTCTGAGCTTTGGTGGGGACACAAAAAAACGAAAAAACACTCAACTCTTTCACCAGCCACTATAGATATATAAACTGATTAAAATGTGCTACTGTCCAACTACTATCCATGATTAAAATGTGCTACTGTTCAACTTAATCTAACTACACTGTGTAGCCTACATAATCTGATTTTAATATATATACAAATATAACTACAGATATGTAGGCTATATTTAACATTTATTTTCTATTTGGTCTGTTATGAAATCATGCCCATTTAAGCACAGCTCAGTTTTAAGGAACTTACATGCTTAGCATTTTGTAAAAATTAAGGCTACATTGACAAACTCTGGTTGCGTTTGGGTGGCGTTATTGCATCCCTTTTATGAATGCAAAATTGTTCCCTCGCGATTGGAAGCTCCTGTTGCACATAGGCTATGCATTTCAAAACATCGCAACGAAAAATGCCACAAAAAAGCTGTTTATGAATAGGTCTTAGTGAGTTAGGAGTCCTCTCGACTTAAGCTGTCCCAGACTTAAGTGCTACTTTTAGGTCTAAAATGCTTCGTGAATTACTTTTTGTGAAAAAATTAGGAGTCCTAAAGTTAGGAGTGACACGCCCATTATGTTTAACCGTGAGCTGCCTGTATATTCTCTGATTCTAATATTTACAGATATCTAGGTAATGTAAGCACAGCTCAGTTTTAAGAAATGCAGCCGAAAGACCATGTTGAATTTTGCTATAATTTATTTCAAAACCGGATTACTCTGGAACAGCTAACTATACACGGGAATGTATATTACACCTTTGTGTTCGGTAAGGTCTGCTGTTTATTCTGATATATGGTTTGTCATGTGCTGCGTGAAGAGTGTGTAGGCTTACGATATTCCACCGAGACGAATGGATGTGGAGATGGGCGCTGAGAATAATTATTAAATCTCTTGAAGTTATTTTTCTGGCGAACTGTTTATCACAGCAAAAAGTAGCACCGTTTAAAAGCTGAGAAAAGGTTCTTTCATGTGACACATGTGTGATGAGTAGCCTACTTCTCGAGGAGTTCAACAGAGAAGAATGGGGGAATTTGGACGCACTTCATGCTTGTAGTGAAGTAAAGCTGAAGCGCTGCATGCTGCGGCTCACTGGTAGTTATTATAGGTAACTTCAAATCAGCGTGATTTACCCTTATAGGCTACTGCACATTACAAGATCTGTACGAGATGATCCGCAGCACTGACGTGAGAAATGATATAACTCTAAACAAGTTACCTGCAGTCCAGAACACAGAATCTGTTGCAATATTCAGATGATCGGCGATGATATCGGCAAATGTTTGTTTTCCAAAGTAAGAATTTTACTTCACCATGCACCTTCGACAATGAATAGCTCATTACACTTGTTACTGTTAAACGTAGGCCTACCTGGTATCATTACAAACATTATTCTGTGTCCTAAAACTGGCATATTTTATGGCATTGTGTCATGTAAATTCGTTGCAAATAGAGAAATGTGTGAGGTGGTCAGCGGGGGACAATTGAGACACACATTGGATTGTGTTATTACTTGAACATTCCACACTATCCACAGCTGTGGTAGGCCTATCAGGGGCAGGAGGATTACTGTTAGCGCAGGCTTTATATAAAATTCTTCAACAGAAGGCCTCGCATGTTGTCTTGTTTGTGGAGCGCTTTGCTTCACTTTTGTAATCTCGGCTTCATTGAAAATGAGGGCTTCCCTCAATGACCCTCCGAGAATAAATAAAGGTTGAATGAAGGAATGATTGAATGAATGCAGGCTTGCCCAAAATAAAGGCATGTGGTTTGCGCAGCCTACAGTAAATAATAGACCCGCCAGAATGTGCGTTATGATGCTTTTTTACGAGCAAGATGTTTTTGGTACCCTACGCACACTGCATGTTCTTAAATAACAATGATCATCAGTAATATTCGACCATTAATTTGGGTAAATGGGCAAGCGTGACCACCTTGATTGGCTGATGATTGTAACGCGGGCATGATTCCAAACACCTCCCTTACGATGATGAGTGACAGGTCTCAGAATGCGTGCGCTACACAAAGACGGAAGATGATGAATAACTGGGGCCGTAGGCTATTCACAAAGGCTTTTATCTTACTACTAGGAGTAGGTTACTCCTAAATCGCACTTAAAGATTTTAGCTTGGAGTTTTCTCTTAAAAGTTATTCACAAAGCCTTTCAGACAACTCCTAAACTAGGAGTGAGTCTTTGTGGGTATGGATGACGTCATTACTCATGCACGAGCTTGACTGAAGTGACCACCTTGATTGGCTGACGATTGTAACGCGTGAATTCCAAACACCTCTCTTCCGATGATGAGTGACAGGTGACAGGTCGGAGAATGCGTGCGCTACACAAGTAGTGCGAAGGACGGAAGATGATTAATAACTGAATAAAAAGGCCTAGCCTAAATGAATAAAGAGTAAGGCTAAACAAATAGCCTATAGCCTAATGAAACAGGCCTATGGATTGATGCAGTAGCCTACCTTTGCAACATTATTAAATTAATCTGTCACCATAGGCTACGTTTGCAAAGAGGAGAACATTTTAATTTGATTCACAATGAAACGTTACATTTCATTTACATGTTAACAATGAGTAGTTTTGGTTGTGTTTGGGTGGCGTTATTGCATCCCTTTTATGAATGCAAAATTGTTCCCTCGCGATTGGAAGCTCCTGTTGCGCATAGGCTACGCATTTCAAAACATCGCAACGTAAAATGCCACAAAAAAGCTGTTTATGAATAGGTCTTAGTGAGTTAGGAGTCCTCTCGACTTAAGCTGTCCCAGACTTAAGTGCTACTTTTAGGTCTAAAATGCTTCGTGAATTACTTTTTGTGAAAAAATTAGGAGTCCTAAAGTTAGGAGTGACACGCCCATTATGTTTAGGAGTTGCTCCTAAAATTAAGCCAGTTAGAGCTACTTTTAGCCTTAAAATTCTTTGTGAATACGGCCCCTGAATAAAAAGGCCTAGCCTAAATGAATCAAGGCAAAACAAATAGCCTAGTAGCCTAATGAAACATACGGATTGATGTAGTATCTTTGTAACATTATTAAATTATTCTGTTACTATGCGTACGTTTGCAAAAGAGAACATTTTAATTTGATTCGCAATAATGTTACATTTAATTTACATGTTGACAATTGATTAGCCTAGTTTTGGTTGTTGTTGGCGGCGTTATTGCATGTTAGTTATGCCTACAATGCAAAATTGCTTCCTCACGATTGGAAGCTCCTGTAGCTGCATAGGATTTCAAAACACGGCAAAAGCAGGTTTGTGAATAGGTCTTTGAGTAAGGAGTCCTCTTGACTTCTTTTAAGCTGTCAGAGGTGGGAAGGTGTGATGTGTTGGGGGCAGGGCCGGATGTGCACAAATGTCTGATGGCCCCCCTTCCCCCCAGCCAGCGTAAATCGGGTGGTTAGTTAATAGGCCTATCATGAAGATTTTTCCTGCCATCTAAGGCACGAGCGCATCTGTGAGGCCAAGCCTCACCAAGTAGCTCGTTTGTTTACAACTAACATTCCATTTAATTAAACTGCTTTATAGGCTATGCCGAAATAGTTTTCAACATTTTGAATATTAGTGTCGGGTGAATTGAAATGTTCTCAAAGTAGCCTTATGGTTGAAAGCTGCTTGGGATCCCCCCATCAAGCATATAACCATACAAACGCGCTTCCTGCACTCATTGTTTCAAAAGGAGTAATTTTGGCTTAGTCAGAACTGAAGAGCTGTGGACAGCACGGCACGGTATGCCCAATGAAAATAAATTAACGCAACGCAACACAACACAGACCCCGCAAATTCTCTCACGGCAGTCACTGACAGTAACCTAGAATAAATGAATGGGGAAAAACCCCATGAGGAAGGTCTGGTAGCATGCAAGCTCACGGGAAAGATTGATTTAAGAATGTTATCACAGTGTGTGGCTGTGGCACGGAAGACAGCGACAATTTGCAGAGGAGGGTCATGTCTTTTTTAACAATTCTGTCGGAGGGTCATTGAACAAGCACTGCAATTTGAAGCACTCAAAATTCCTCCGGTGGCCCCTTCAATAAATAACGAAGTCCCTAGATTGCTGCTGGGCTTTATGTCTTGGTTCAACAACTCATTGCCGTCAAACGCATAGCCTATCTCGCGGTTGCATCCATTACAAACAAACATGCAATGTGAACGTCTGGGATTGGGGAGAGCACTAAATGCTCTACTGAATAAGCACGAAGTCAAACCTTTAAATTAAAAACACTCTTTAATAATCAAAAATAAACCGATGAAGTAAACTTGTGACCATCAAAAATCGTTTATCGCCTGTAACTCCGTGATAACAGGACGTAACAGGAAGGCATTTGGCTGAGCAACGGAGGTTAATATGCTCTATATTTTGTCCAAATGATGTTTGTCTATCATCGTTGCACTCGGAGAAAACCAGAATGTTTAATTTGTCCTGCGTTTCTTCTACGGCTGCAAACGGGATTCACTCGCAGTTAACCAAATATTACTTTATTAGGGCAGGGCAGGCATATTTCTGGCTATTAAATTATTTCTAAACCAGTCTGCTAAAGTCTGTAGTGAAGTAGGGTTTTCCAGGCTCCATTTCTTTTTACGAGACACCCTGCTCACTTGAGCCATCTACCGGTTGTTTGGGTTGTTGCAGCGTCTCACTGGAAAAATACAAATTAAAGTTGCGTGATACCGCGTGATCCCACGCGCGGACCGCGAGTGAAGCTGGCCAAGTCGAAGCACTGCCCACTGTAAGCACAACAGCAGCTACAGGCCAAAAGGCATGTTTCTTAATTACAGCGCCCCCTAGAGGTCAAAGGTCACCAGATTTCTTGAGCGTCCCCGTGATTGGGTCATGAGTCCATGCTCCAAGTTTGGCTTTCATACATGCAAGGGTTGTTGAGATATGAGCTCACTTCCTGTTTGGCGGCTTTGCCGCAAAGTTCGATTGGCTGTTACAGCCTAATGCTTCTGTCAATTGTTCCAGAAAGCAATGCACTGATAAGGCATGGTCTGAAGATGGCCTCTGCCAATTTTGGCGAGGATCCGCTGAAATTTGTGACCTGCGAAAACTTGTACGTGTTTTTGATTAAATCCAATATGGCCGCCGAATTAATTACGATGACATCACAAGTTGGCTTGGGTCGGCCTAAGGACCTCCAACAGTATTAGCAGACACCACTAGTGCGTTTTAATTCTAAGCACAACAGCAGCTACAGGCCAAAAGGCATGTTTCTTAATTACAGCGCCCCAAGAGGTCAAAGGTCACCAGATTTCTTGAGCGTCCCCCTGATTGGGTCCTTAGTCCATGGACTAAGTTTGGTTATGATAGATGAATGGGTTGCTGAGATATGAGCTCACTTCCTGTTTGGCGGCTTCGCCGCAAAATTCGATTGGCTGTTACGCGCTAACGGTTTTAGTTCCGAAGACAAAAAGCAATGCATTAATGAGGCATGGTCTGTAGATGATATCTTTGAAGTTTGGTATCAATCGGACAAAATTTGTGAACTGTGAAGACTTTTAAGTGTTTTTGATGAAATCCAATATGGCGGAAAATCCATCATGGCGGAAATTGACGTCATAGGGTGCGTTGAACTCGGCTTGGTCCAAGGATTCCAACGATACCTAATTTTTGACAATCGGCCATACGGGTCAAAAGTTACGTGCGTGAACGCACATCCAACTTTGGCCTGTTGGTGGCGCTAGAGCGCTTAAGTTGCCGACATGAAACTTGGTGACATTAATCATGGGACTCAGCCTAATTAGTGTGCCAAATTTCACAACTTTTCACCCGACGGTTCTATGGGCTGCCATAGACTTCAATGGCAGAGGAATAATAATAAGAAACAGTAGAAACACAATGGGTGCCTTCGCAGCTTCGCTGCTTGGCCCCCAATAACGTTCACTTTGCTTTCTGTAAACGTTTGTTCTTCAATAGCACCATGGCTTTATTTGTCCATTCAGAGCTAATGATAGTCAGTTCAGCCTTTGCGTAAAGAAATAGGCTATAGATATCAGTCGAACTGTTGTTGGGTTGTGTTGATTTGATTTATCAGACTTGTATTTAAATGACCTGTAATTGACAAAAAAGCAACATGCACATTTGTAAAGATGGACTTAACAAGATAAAGATACAGATACACTCTTGACTCATGTCATTCTTGTCATGGTTTGTGCGGTTATTAATCCAACAGAATGACACTCAAACATTGTGTAAATGGATGGCTGAAGTGGAGGTATTCTTGAATGAAGAGTGGCCAGCATTGGGAGACACTGAGGCTCTGGAGAAGCAGCTGGAACAATGCACTGTAAGTCATTTTGCACAACACACTTTTGTTTTCAGTTGAAAAAAAGGCACAGTATTTAAATTTAAGATCGATGATTTAAAATGAAGATTAAATACTGAAGGTATATTATGGGATGAGCTAGGGCAATCTGACCATTTAAGCACCTAAAGTTAGTCACTTTTTCCAACTGGGACAGTGATAAAGAAAAGTTAGGTCGAACACTTTCAAGCTGTTTACAGGACGACACGCTAACACTAAGTTGTCCACAATGTGGAATACTATTGAAAAGTATTTGCATTTCATGCCATCCTTCCAAGAGGATAATAAAATTAACATTTTTATAGAAAAAAGAGCTTATGGCTTTCAAATACCAACCACCAGAAACTAAACATCTCAAATTTTCCTCAGGATAATCCCTCCCTTATGGACTACAAATGTACAAAGTTTTGAAAATGTTACTGCTCTGCATTCAAGACCACTTGAGAACAAAAATGGACCTTTTTCCTATTGCTGAAAGAATGATTTTGTAACACTTTACTTGACGGGTGAGTTCATAACACATTCATAGCAGTTGTCATAAACTGCACATAAAGCATTCACGACTGTTTCATGAGACATGACTCAACATTTATACCAAATCTTTCATGAATGTGGAAGACAGAACGACGACAACTTGTCAAAATAAAAGTCCAACAATCACAAAGCAGCATTGCCGTTTTTGTTGCAAACCTCTTATCTGATCACGTCAGATCTGAGTCAATGGGCTACTCAGTGCCAAAAAGACAGAACATGGTCAAGCAAATATTTTTTGTTTCATAAATATTTTATGATGTTCATAAATGTCATTTGTGTCATGTTTCATAAATGTTTTATGATGTAACCTTTGCAGATGATTTCTCATCTTTTGCTACTGGTAATGTCCAACCGTTCCAGGTTACACAAATACGGGTCAGCTGAATGTAGGCTAGTTTACCTCCCAGTGTTAAATTCAGTGATTACGAATACTTCACAACTTATATAGTAAAGTGACATTCGATGTAAACTTCATAAGATATTCATGAAACATTTACAAAGGCTGGAGAGATTAAATTAATGGTATCCAGGTTACACAAATACGGGTCAGCTGAATGTAGGCTAGTTTACCTCCCAGTGTTAAATTCAGTGATTACCAATACTTCACAACTTGTATAGTAAAGTGTCATTCGATGTGAACTTCATAAGATATTCATGAAATATTTACAAAGGCTGGAGAGATTAAATTAATGGTATCCAGGTTACATAAATACGGCTCAGCTAAATGTAGGCTAGTTTACCTCCCAGTGTTAAACTCTGTGATTACGAATACTTCACAACTTGTATAGTAAAGTGACATTTGATGTAGACTTCATAAGATATTCATGAAATATTTAGCCCATTGACTCAGATGTGACGTGATCGCAATGCTGTTTTGCGATTGTTGGACTTTTATTTTGACAAGTTGTCGTCGTTCTGTCTTCCACATTCATGAAATGTATGAATGTTGAGTCATGTCTCATGAAACAGTCATGAATGCTTAATGTGCAGTTTATGACAGCTGCTATAAATGTGTTATGAACTCACCCGTCAAGTAAAGTGTTAGCAAATATTTAATAACATAAGCAACCAAATTCGCTATAAACTGTCCATAATAGTCAATGTTTTTACACGGCTCTTCATAATGCTGCAGATTGCTCTTTTCACTTGAATGGGCCATACCAACGTTTTAGAAGTCTGATATTTCTCGATAACAAACCGTTATTCACGTCTTTCATATCACTCACCAAGTAATCCGGTCACATGTTTCAATGAAACTTCATTCGAAAGTGAAAGCGGTTGACGGTTGATCAGCTGTGAAAAAGAATGTTCATCAGCTGTGAAGAAGAAGTTCAGCGTGTGAATTTAATCGGTCATTATCGAGAAAATAAGTCCAAAAAAGAATCTGAGCTGCTCTCAATGGTGATGGATGGATAAATTGGATGGATGATATGCCATGAAAAGGCCTTTATGTAACAATAAGATTTTGGCAATATACACTCAAGGTGGGTGTGATGTAAAATGATCGAACAAAGTATGGTAGGGAAATTGCAATGTTCAAAAAAGCCCTGTGAACTTGGTTAGGAAACATCATGAACTCTATGAAATACCAAAAAGCTGTCCATATCTGCCAAGAAATAAAAATTAGGGCCGTAATTGGCTTTTTCAACAGAACAATGATCCAGCATTCCAAAAAAGTAACACTTCAAGATTGGATTTTTTTTCTCATTGTTTTCAGTATGACACTAAAATGATTAATCAAGAATGGACTATGTTTACCCATCTTCCGCAAGAGTTTTGGAGCTCACTGTGTCTTAATTTTCTGTGCACTGCCTTTATTATCCTGTCTGGTCTACTCGGTGAGAGTTAGCAGGTTGCTGCTGTGGAGAACTTATATTTTAATTTTCTGTATCTGTATCAAATGCATCTGTAGTTATTTTATTTTTTGTTATTTTCTTGACTAGGCATTGGTAAATGACATACACACCATCCAGCCAAGTGTGAATGGAATTAATGAGGTGGGTCAGGCCCTGAAGAAGGAGGCAGAACCTCCATTTGCAGCTAAACTTTCAAAAGAACTGGAAGAGCTGAACACACAGTGGGAGAACATTTGTAAACAGGTGAAATATTACCCATCTTTAATGACTCATATGGACTCATGACACCCATGTGGAAAATAATTGTACCTCATTATGTTGGTAGTACATTTCATATACCAAAAATAAAAAGGTTAATTACCATTCCATATTAATGCTCTTTTGAATGGTAACTATAACAACCATAGTAAATGATGTTTGAACTAGAAAGCAGGCTTTGCATCAAAATAATCAAATGTAACCAAGCTAACTACTCACCGTTATCACTGTTAGTTATCAAAGAAAGATATGCAACAAACTGAAAAAGTCTATTTCTTTTTAAAAAAACTATGTTTCCTTTTTTGTGCTATAAAGACATGACTGTTGCCAGCATACATGAGTGGCAACCAGGGGATAAGCAGGATAACGGCTTTCAAGGTGTCCTGATGTACAGAATTAATAAACTTGCTGGAGGAAACACAAAGTTGTTTCCTGCCTCATCCATTAATTCTACATAGTGGGACACCTCCGCAGCCTTTATCCCTTATATTAATTAATACATTTCAATTACTTCTTGGTAACACTTTATAATAACTACACACAATTCATCATTTATTAAGCCTTTGTTACTTATTAGTTAATGGTTTGTTCATCATTAGTAATTTCTAATTTATCATCAGTAAAGCATTTGTTCACACAGTTTATGTGTTTATAGTAAATAAGACTCTATCTTAAATATGTTTATACATTATTGTTAATACTTAATAAATGATGCAATAATATGTTTTTGATTAAGTAAGATTTCCATTATTTAACAGTTGTTACATAGACATGCACTAATGATTAGTTAGGATGAGGATACATATTTTATAAACCACTTCCTAATACTATAATTAATAATTAACTCAGGAGTTACAAATGGTTAGTTAATGATATTTTGTGAGCTCATCTAAAGTGAGGACATTGTATGCCTTGCAACACATTTACAAATGAGTTATAAAGTTAACACTTGCATTTATTCATTTAGCCGACACTTTCACCCAAAGCGACTTACACATGTCAATGAAATTAAAGGGCAAGGCCACATTGGTGGACTCTGGGGTTTGAACCCCAAACTTTATGAGTTACTGCATGTTAACCCGGCTCCCTATCCACTACACTACATCTGCATGTTGCATGCATGTTTACTATGAACAAACCATTTTTTAACTGTGTGTAAACATGATTTACAGATGAAAACTAATGTAGGAATAATACTTTGCAAATGAAGAATACAGCATTTAATAATAGTTTACAGATGTTTAATGACAGTGTGTAGAAGAAAACAGATACTCTTGCATAGTTGTAGGGGTTTCTATCTGGGCCAAGGTAGTGTAGTGGATAAGGAGCTGGACTAGCATTCAATAGCCTGAAAAGTTGGGGGTTCGATTCCCGGCTTTCACTGTTATGTCAATGGCCTTCAATTTAATTGACATGTGTACGTTGCTTGTCTGCTAAATGAATGAATGTGAATGTAATCTTTACAACTCATTTGAAAATGTGTTACAAGGCATAGAAAGTCCTCACTTTAGATAAGCTCACAAAATATCATTAACTAACCACTTGTAACCCCTGAGTTAATCATGAATTATAGTATTAGGAAGTGGTTTATAAAATATGTATCCTCACCCTAACTAATCATTAGTGCATGTGTATATCGCATAATTTATAAGTATTAACAATAATTCATCAACATATTTTAGATATAGGATTATTTACTATGAACAAACCATTGATAACTGTGTGTACAAATACTTTATTTATGAGAATTAACATAGGAACAATGCTTTACAAATGATGAACAAAGCATTTTGTAATAGTTTGCAACTGGTTTATAATAAGAAAATGATTTCATTATAAGTGGTTGTTTCATTACTTATTAAGTAAAAATCATGTACTTACAAACATATTTTTGGATAGGCTTATTTACTATGAACAAACCATTTATAATTGTGTGAACAAATGCTTTACTGATGATAAATTATGTATGAACAAGAAATTACTAATGATGAACAAACCATTAACTAATAAGTAACAAAGGCTTAATGTATTGTGTGTAGTTATTATAAAGTGTTACCAAGTATGCAATACATTTCAAGCATTACTTCAATAGATAGATAGATAGATAGATAGATAGATAGATAGATACTTTTATTGATCCCCAAGGGGAAATTCAAGGTCTCAGTAGCATACACATCACACACAACATGCACTTACAGCAGAAAAAGTAATATACATAAAAAAAACACTGTACAATAGAGACAGTAGAAGATAAACATGATACTAAAATACTAAATACTAAATATACTATATAAACTAAATCAAATATCCACATTGTGTGCTAAAGGATGATCAAGCATGACAGGGCAGTAACCCTGAGCCTGACTGAGACTGAGCCTGTAATTCAGTGTGCATTGTAAGGTGCTCTATGAGAGTGAGTGTCATGGTGATGGTGCAAATAAGTAAGTCCAACAGTGCAACAGTGCAAGAATAAAGTCTAGAGACCAGCATAAAATAAATATAAATATGGACATATAAGAGAATATTGTATAATGTAGATAAGGTACAGTGGGTCCCAGTTAAGTTTGGACGGGTTCCTTCATGAATCACGCACCCCATTTTCTCAGCAGAAATGGCACAAACTGCAGTTGACACAAACAACCACAAGGTGTCACTTGGGAGTTCTGCCACTACTATTTTTGATGCGACTTGACTTACTGCTTCCATGACGAAAGCAGGGGCATCGGAACTTAAATTGATCCGCGGTAGTTTAAGCTTACACTTGACAAAACATTCTAATATGAAAATGTAGATGCAATTGTTGTAAAATGGTGCAGCTTCTTTAAGAAAGCACTGTGCGCAGGGATGGAGAAAGAGAAAGCGAGAGGGGATATGTGTGTTAGATGCGTGTGGAAAAAGTATGTGCTGTTGAGACTGGAGCGAGTCATATTCAAAATAATGCAAAAAATAAATCCGCAGATAAAACCAATTATCCTCATTCATTGCAACCTCAGCATGCCTGCTTGCCGATGTTCAAACGAAAAAGATATCAAAGCACCTTTTGCGATTATAGCCTGTACACCAGCAATTGTTGAACATTTACCTGTACAAGTACATTGACAGTAGCCCAGCCTAACAGCATGTTGTAGGCCTACTGTAAAAATTTCACTTAAATTGCAACCGCAATATGCCTGCTTGCCGACGTTCAAACGACAACGAAAAAGATATCAAAGCAACAAGAGGGTTGAGTCTGAATGACATGAGTTTTTGAAGTTAAGAAATATTTTCGTATAAAAAAAATGGTCATTCTTCAATCTCCTTCACTGACGCCTATGGAAAAGGCTTATGTGCAGAACATCACAAAACGTGCATATTTTTGTATTGCAATCATTGTAGCCTACAGTTGTAACAGCGCATAACAGTCGTTTTACTCCCCGTATGCGCTCATTATAAAGAACGTTTAACGTGTCCCAAAAACAGCTATCAACTAATCACCAAACGTCTTATAAACAAGTATTGCCAGGAGCAACACCTTGCAAAAAATGATAACAATAGGCCTAGGCCTTTATATGGCTCTGCTCCTGCCTAGATTCGAACTCAGAACTGCCTGAAAGTTGCAGACCTGTTCTGGAAATACGCCGCGATTAACCCACTCGACCGTCCAGACAACGCTATCTGCTTCGAGTAGGCCTATTGGGTAGGACTGTAGCCTACACTGGTTGCTGTGGCACAGTCTTGAGTGACCGAATTCGTTTTCCTTTGTCATATGAATGCTGTCATTTTGTTAACATTACTGTTAAGGAGATGCTGTAGGCAAAGGCTATATTTAACATCGTTAGTGTAGTAAAACAAATCAGAACTATGGGGGGGAGGGAATCATAAGACACAAATATATTTTCTTGATATTAAGGCTGGGGAAGGTCCATTTCTAATGAAATCATTCCAGGTAAATTTGGGCTAGCTTCAAGGCTTTGTAATTGGTATTACATTTTGATAGAAATGTGATTGAAATACACAGAGGTTCATTGAAGTTCCAAATTAGCACATTTTGCACAAAACAAAGTGCAACTAAAATATGGACATAATAGTATTTAAGTAATTGTTATGTTTCAGGGACCTTTAAGCAGTAAGCCCTGTGAGGCCGTCAGTTCCATGGATTTTAGAACAACTGAGGGGCATTATTATGCATGACATGAAGCAGAGTGCACTGAAGTTTAATTAATTGAGTTAAAAAAACCAAAGCATCTAGCACTTGCTGAAGTGCAATTAACATATTATTAGCACACATATTTCCATTTGGTACACTTCTTTTCCACAAGGGTACAACAGACATAGAGTAACTTTTGAGATATTTTTAATTGAAAATATTTAGGGGTTGCTGTCAAGTTCACACTGCCCATATACTGAAGTATGTCTGTAATACTTGATTTAGGCATATGCAAAGAAATCTGCTCTTAAAGGGGGTCTTGATAAGACAGTGAGCCTTCGGAAGGAAATGCAGGAGATGCAGGAATGGATCACACAAGCTGAAGAAGACTATTTGGAGAGAGACTTTCAGTACAAGAGTCCTGAAGAATTACACAAAGGTGTGGAAGAGCTGAAGGTAAAACACACAAAAGCTGCATTGTAGTATTCAGCAAACATGAAACATGAAACTTGGTGGACATGTAACCCCACTAAACTTTTACGTTTGGTCCCTGCATGCACAAATACACACACACATGTGGGATGGAGTAGGAGATCTAGAGAATGTGCAGGATCGAATGGCACACCAAACAAATTCTTTCCAAAAAGCGCTCACCCTAGTGATTACCTAACATATCAATTTAAACTAGTTGGCAAGGGGGTGGGAAGTCGAGATATTTCCCATGGTATATGCAGTTATTTGGGATTTCATTTTCTGTCACTATTGACTTTATAAAAAGAAAAATCTAATTTTAGTTACATTCAAGCCTCAAGGATATGGCTCATTGTTGAGTTCAATTGTTTTGTTATATCATATTTCATATCATTATGATCATATTTATCATATCATATTTGCTCACCTTCAGGGTTCACTTTCGATAACTACAGGTGATCTGTATCTAACTGGGAATGTACTGTACAACCCCAAATCCGAAAATGTTGGGACGTTGTGTAAAAAGAAAATAAAAACAGAAGGTAATAATATTCTAGTCCCGTAAAAACGCAATTTAACCGTTTTAGCAGCAAAAAAGACAAAGACATATCAAATGTTGAAAATGAAAAAAATGTACTATTACATGGAAAATATATAACTTTGAATTTGATGCTAGCAACATGTTTCAAAAAAAGTTGGGAAAGGGAATGTTTACCACTGTGCTGTTTCACCTCTCTTAACAAAATGATGAGAATGAAATGTTGTCCTATTCCTGCCCGATATAGGATTTCAGTTGCTCAACAGTTTATTCTTAATCTTGTTTCATTCCACGTTGCACCTAATTTGACAGGTTTGGACTGCAGACAGGCCATTTTAGCACCTGGACTCTTCCTCTATGGAGAAATACTGTTTAAATATGGGCAGAATTATCTTTTGCATTGTTTTCCTGAAATATTCAAGGTCTTCCTTGGAAAATGACCTTGCCTTATATGCCTTATATGTTGCTCAAAACATGTGTACATTAGTGCTGTCAGTTAAACGTGTTATTAATGGCGTTAACGCAAAGCCATTTTAACGGCGTCATTTTTTTGCCGCGAGATTAACTTTCTTTCTTTGTAGTTTTTTCACATGCTGTTGCAACAAACAGTAACGTAAGAAAAACTACAACACCACACCGGATCTAGACTGGAAACAAAACAATAGGCACGCCGCACACACTTGTTTAAGCTTGCGAGCCGGCCAAAGCCGTGGCCTACTGGTTAGCGCTTTGGACTTGTAACCGGAGGGTTGCCGGTTTAAACCCCGACCAGTAGGCACGGCTGAAGTGCCTTTGAGCAAGGCACCTGACCCCTTACTGCTCCCCGAACACCGCTGTTGTTGCAGGCAGCTCACTGCGCCGGGATTAGTGTGTGCTTCACCTCACTGTGTGTTCACTGTTTGCTGAGTGTGTTTCACTAATTCACGGATTGGGATAAATGCAGAGACCAAATTTCCCTCACGGGATCAAAAGAGTATATATACTTATACTTAAAGAGTAGTAGGCTAACGCATTAATTGTGTGCTGCCAAAGATTTTTTATTCATCACTTGTTCTGTTATCAACAATCCTCTTTGGCTGCTACTATTTTGACCCTTTAACTGCCAGATAGCAAAGATTCTAAGAACTTTGCTTCCTAGTAGGCTTCTGCCTAGTCCTCCTTCTGTAGTCATGGAGATAATAAACCCCAACGCAGTTCTGAACTCCCAGTTGGCTGAACGGTGTTTTGTGGACACCAATGCCGACATGAGTGTGCACTCTGCTTTCGACATTCAGTTACATTAGATTCCATTCTTCTCAATACAACTCCCCACACCAGCATTGCACTTTGCTGCCGCGTAAATCACAATCAGTTCTATTTGGTCGACGCTGCCCCATAAAATCCATTGTTCATCCAGTGTTTACCAGCTAACTTCGGCGCTGATGTGTGTGGTAAGTGACAGTGCACAATAGACTGTATAAAATGGCAGTGCACTCATGTCGGTGCCAGTGTCGGCTTAGAAATTAAAATGTCACCAAAGCACTTCAAGTTTAAGCTTTAATCTAGCCTAAAAGCTAAACATTGTTTACACTCACACTGTTACATGTGAACTGAACATGGAGATAGGGACTAGGCTATTTCTGTTTGTTAGGCCTATGCACTTCATTGAAATGTGCTGTAGGCCTAAGCTACATTTTGCACACCTGTACACATTTCTCAATATGAAAAGTTCCTTATTTTCAACTGAACTCAAAGATAATGAATATAGGTTATGGAGTATTTTCTGTTTGTTAAGCCCTTTATAATGTGTGTACATTTTGTGCATGCACTTCTGCTGTAGCATTTATTTCAGTTTATATTAGTTATATTGCTGAAGAATACATTGTGTGGTCTGCTGCATATCTTTTGAAATTTGATTTGAAATAATCGGTAACACTTTACTTGACAGGTGAGTTCATAACACATTCATATCAGCTGTCATAAACTGCACATAAAGCATTCATGACTGTTTCATGAGACATTCATACCAAACCTTTCATGAATGTGGAAGACAGAACGACGAGAACTTGTCAAAATAAAAGTCCAACATCGTATTTGTGTAACCTGGATACCATTAATTTAAATCTCTCCAGCCTTTGTAAATATTCCATGAATATCTTATGAAGTCTACATCGAATGTCACTTTACTATACAAGTTGTGAAGTATTCGTAATCACTGAGTTTAACACTGGGAGGTAAACTAGCCTACATTCAGCTGACCTGTATTTGTGTAACCTGGAACGGTTGGACATTCCCAGTAGCAAAAGATGAGAAATCATCTGCAAGGGTTACATCAGAAAACAAATACATTTTTATGTAGCAAAAATTATTTGCTTGAACATATTCTGTCTTTTTGGCACTGGAGCCCATTGACTCAGATGTGAAGTTCTCGTCGTTCTGTCTTCCACATTCATGAAAGGTTTGGTATGAATGTTGAGTCATGTCTCATGAAACAGTCATGAATGCTTTATGTGCAGTTTATGACAGCTGCTATGAATGTGTTATGAACTCACCCATCAAGTAAAGTGTTACCAAATAATCAAATAGATCTACGTCTTAAAGTTAAGTTAATAAAGTAACTTGATTTGCTTTCATTTGAATCCCAATCAAGATACTTTATATTGTTAATATGGACTCCTGGAAAAGTTCAGAAATGCAAAATAATAGAATTTTAATCATGTGATAAAATGTGTGATTAATCACAATTAACTATAGAAATTCAGTGATTAATCGTGATTAAGCATTTGTGAATTGAGTATCAAACTTTGCTCATAGACAATGATTATCAAAGGTTTTCCTGAGCCCATACAATTTTCTTTACAGAAACAGGTCTGGTTTAAATGCAGTGCCATCTGAGGTCCAAAATACCTTGGCCAACCAATATTGTTTTTCAGCTCTATCCCTTGTTTGCAAAGACTTCTCTGGAGTCTTTGAATATTTGTAATGACAACTTGACATTAACGAGGATGACATTACCAGAGGTTGTCTTTGTCATGACAACTTGACATTAAATATGTTTGGAGTGTCCTTATTAAGACAACTTGGCATTAAACAGGATGACATTACAAGAGGATGTCTTTGTCATGACAGCTTGACATAAACAGAAAATCTACCTCTTTTTGTATTCATGACATGTTGACATAAGGATGATTATAATTAGATGTGTAACAGGATATTTCACAACTGACTGTCATGACACCATTATGACAGTGTAACAAATACATTATTTGACCTAAAGGAAAGTGGTACCCTTTTGATTTGTCAGTAAAGGTGCTCTAAGTGATGCTGGGTAACGTAATTTCTGTTGACTTTCAAACAAAACAGAGAGCTAGCTCGCTACTTCCTCTCCCTCCCTCCTGTGCTGCTCCCATGCAATTGAAACTCTCCTAGGCACGCATTTCGTCTGTGATTTGCTGGAATCGTTTGTTATGTTTTTATGGGCTAGGTTTGCCCAGGTTGTTTTTGTTGCCGTTTTTTAAGACTGGGCTGTCCACAGAGATCGCAGTTTTTTTTTACTGTGTATTCAGGACACAGACAGCTAGCGGTTGTTTAGGTGATATTTGCAGTAAGTGACAAAATGTTTTAGCCTAAAAAACACATGGCATCGCTTAGAGCACCTTTAAGATATCATGAAGAATAAGAATAGCTGTCTTGACATCAATATGACATTCACTAGCTCACATTCCTGAATTTGCATAAAGATATAAAAGCATAATACTGTACATAAAAGCATAATATAAGAGCATGTTTGGCGAGGTCTGGCCATGGTCCTGAAGGGCTTCACAAATCGTGCCCCCTTATTCTTTAACTATGGAAGACGGGAGGCGTAAGGGGAGGTGGTGGGTTGCAAGCGGAGTAACACTGATGCTGCAACTTCGGCAGGTAAACTGTAAATAAATAACCTGACTGATTGAAGAAGGAGGCTTGGCAAATTCAGTCACGCTCCTCCCGAACTTCCGTTTGTAAACGCCATGTGTAATGAATACATTTGTTGACTTAAAGTAAAGTGATACCATCTTGCTTTGTCTTTTAGATTTCATGAAGGATAAGACTGGATATCATGACACCATTTTTTATTGATTTTCTTGAGGAATCAATACAATTATACATTACAGGTATAATAATCAATTAATCACCTCACCAACCCAGAAAAACCTCCCTCATACCCACCCTTCGCCAGCCTATCCCATAAATTTACCAGACAATAATAAGTCACATAATACAAGTATAAAACAACAACCAAGAACAAACAAAACAAAAAACAAATACACATACAAAGACACATAATGCACATGTCGGGGGGGTCATCTAATCTTTTTGTTGTAGTGGGCTTTGTATGCTCTCATAGTAAGTCAAAAAAGGGGACCAGGTTCTCTCAAAACATTGTATGGAGCCTTTCAGAGTGTATCTGTTTTTTTCCAATTTCAGAAATGACATGGTGTCTCTAATCCATCTGCTAAATCTGGGTGATGTTTGTTCCTCCACATGAGAAGCATCTGCCGTCTAGCCAACAGAGAGGTGAAAGCTATGACAACATGGAATTTGCCTTTCAGAGAGCGAGTTTCATCAGGAAAGCCAAAAATTGCACAAATTGGATTTGGGGGGGTGCTCACACCACACATTGTAGAATAGGCCTGACAAATGTCTGTCCAATATGTTCTAAGATGCGGGCAGGACCAGAACATGTGTATGTGATCAGCTGATTGACTTTTACAATGTGGACAAGAGGGGTCAACATCAGGAAAAGTCTTGGCCAGTTTGGCCTTAGTCCAGTGTACCCTTAAAAGGATTTTGAGTTGAATCATGACACCATTTTGATGTCATTAAGATATCATGAAGGATAAGACATGTCTTAAGAAATGCCATCGCACACCAAATTAGCTTTCTAACACATTATCATGGGAAGTAAAAATCTTTGGCTTGTTTTGTAACATGATGACCAAGATCAACACACACACACTCTGTAATCAACATTTTATTCCCAAGGTTTTCACTTGAAAAACATTGAACAGAAACAGTTTAGAAATTAAGTAATCAAAAAGGTGCTGAAAAGGTGCTAATCAAAAAGGTTGTTCTTATCCAGGGCTCTACACTAACATTTTTTTTCAGGAGCACTTGTGCGCCCAAGTGAAAAAATGTAGGAGCACAGACAAAAATTTGGGCACACAGTCAGTTCTGTACTTAACTTACACATAATAACATTATACTGCAGCTAACAGTTAAACATGCCAGTGCACCAATTGCGAATATTAAGAATGACTGACAACATTTAGGCTACAGGAAAAAGGATTTTAAAGATCAGTGCCTACTTTATATTCAGTCTGTTTTATTTTCCTACATTTTGTTAATGTAAAATAATATAATACATTGCCATATTTGCATTTAGCCTGTTTATTAAGTATCCTGTCAAATGTAGGCTAATTTATTTATTTGTGAATCCATCTATAGCTAATCCAAATATGCCCTCGGGGACCTATCTGACAGCATACTGCCTAAAACTACTACATTTTCTCTTCCACAAAACCCAACATAGGCTAATCAAGGATATATGTTTTATACTTAGTTATGTTTTATAATTATTTCTTATTTGAAATATCTGCATTGATGGGGGCAGTAGGCAAACGTTAGGCCTACTTTCGTTTTCCACTTCAGCTTGTAATCGGTGTAAACAAACAAGCATGCGTGGAAGCCTGGAGTTGTCAGTAGCGTTCTACCTTTGAATAAAATGGGAGTATTACGGGAAGCTACTTTTGTGCCTGTTCGCTACAGCTATATTTTGCATATTGCAGGCAATACGTCAACTGGGCTAAAAGGCATGTTAGGTTACCTTTACTTCTCTCACTGCATTCTCAGAATCTCATCCTGTTCCTCCGACATCCGATGAATTCGGTGGATAGAAGAACTAATTTCTTCAATCTTTGCATCTTGGCTGGCTAGTCTAACTTTCCACTTTTTTCATGTGCTCTTGGATTTGATAGAAGCGACTACTAGCGAGTCACAACGCGAAACTGCTAACGTTGATGGGAGGTGTAGTTTTTATGCTGCATTCGCGACGTGATTCTATGGTTTGCACCAGTAATGTTTCTTGATGTTGTGGTGTATTTTGTAGACAAACATTGACATGGTTAGAAGTCATTCGCACCAGTGCGCCTAAATATTTTGCACTCGCACACCATCATTTTTACTCGCATGTGCGAGTGAAATGGGCGCACTATAGAGCCCTGTTCTCATCTAACTTAGCTTGTAAGTGATGGGCAGGAGGTTTCCTGCCTTTTTCTTGGGTTCATGTGTCATGACAGTGTCATGTGTTCATGACCCGTGTTGGACAAGTTACTCCAAAATCGTAACTTATTACTGTCATTTCAAAGTAATTTGTTACATTCATAATTGTGTCATGACATCCAGTCTTGCCCTTCATGATATCTTAATGACAAAGCAAGATGGCATCACTTTACTTTAGGTCAAAGAATATATTCATTACACTGTCATATTGATGTCATGACAGCTATTCTTATTTAATGCCAAGTTGTCTTAATAAGGACACTCCAAACTAATTTAATGTCAACTTGTCATGACAACGACAACTTCTGGTAATGTCATCCTGGTTAATGTCATTACAAAGTTAGTTGTCATTACAAAGACATCCCAAACATTAAATGTCAACTTGTCATGACCAAGACAACTTCTGGTAAGGTCACTTTAATTAATGTGAAGTTGTCATAATCAAGACAACCCAAGCAATGTCAACTTGAACGAGTCATAGTTATGACAGTGTCATGTCACTCTTATGTTGACAGTGTCAAGTAAAGTGTTACCGAATATTTAAAAAATATTATGTACTGTAGATGATGAACTCCCCAAAGAAGCATTTAAATTACATTGCTTTATCATTTGTCCACACAGATTTACACAGAGTGATGAATACCCCTACATCTTTACTTCTAAGATACTCTGACTCTATGGGATGCTCTTCAATACCCAATAAATTTGACAGTTACCCTAATTAGTGGTGAAACAAAACCTTGGTTTTATTTATCATTACACAACTTTTCTATCATTTTGGTACCCCCGTCCCAAAGTTTTTTGAAACGTGTTGCTGGTATCAATTCACAATTAACATATTTTCCATGAAATAATCAAATTTGTCATTATCAACTTTTGATATATCGTATGTGTCCTTTTTGCAACTAAATATCAGTTTACAAGATTTGCAGACTATTACATTGTGTTTTTATTCGCATTTTACACAACGTTCCAATTTTCTCTGATTTGTCCAATGAGTCATCAAGTATCACAGTTGTAAGACAGCTTGTTGTATTAAAACCAACAAACTGGACACGCTAGCTTATGTATGCATTTTGCTTATCATTTGAAAGCTCTTGACTTTGAACAGTATGACAACCAAGGCCTGGTGTGCCTGCAGCCACAGAAACTTTAAGCAGATCTTGGCTTCAACGGTGACAATGCGACAAAAAGGAAAATTTGGTATATTTTTTTACACTGTAGGAATCACATACTACAAGATATATTCATACCAACACAATCAAATCCGTGACTACAGAGTTTTATTTTAGCATGGGTTTCCTCCGTAAAAAGAGGCCTGCATGTAACTTCACATCATGCATTTAAAGTCCTTAAATTCACAAACATATTTTGGCTTTATTTTTCTATCAAAAACTGACTCTTAACAGCCCCAGTCTTTGAGAAGACATGAAATGTCCACTGGAATTTTGTTTCTTTCTATTACACCTGCCAGGGAATCCTGTTATGTGGCTAAGCTGCTGCCTAGCAGGTAAAACACATTTAAATGGCTATAGCCTACATTTAAAACAATGTAGGCTATTAGCTAGAAATGATGCCACATGTCTACATTCAATATTTTAGCCACTTCGAAAGTTTGTTTAGATACAGTGATTCTGCCGTCATGGAAACGGAACATCACACTTCGGTACTCTATAGCATAGCCTTGAGGGCAAGCTCACTATGTCATAGTAAATTGTTACTTTAACCCACTGACTAGGCTCAACATTATATTATACTTATATGTTATGGTGAGGAGGGTCCCTGCAAACAAAACAAAATATTTTTAACCTTGTTCCGATGGCCAAGATGGCAGCAAATAGGTACAACTGACTGCATCATTCCTTTTTTGTACCCCTTTTTTACACTTTAAAATACTTATTTCAAGTTCCAGTCAAGTTTCATTTTGGTTTGGTTTATGTAACACACCCTCATTCTTAACACACCCTCATTCTTAGGGCCCTATGTTGACGATCAAAAATGCAGAGCATAGCGTATTTTTATCACGACGCAAAGTTTATTCCTATCTTACACTCAAATGTTTTGCCATGCCCTTCTCTTTTATTACACAATGCACCAAGGGGTGTGGCAATTAACAACATAAGGTGCGGTCTGGCGCGTGATCAAAAATCGCTATCTTACACCATCTAAAAGTATTACGCCAGTGACCAAGAAAAACCTGGTCTATAGCGAAAGGCGCATATGAAGCACAGCTGAAGACACACCGTCACAAGATGTAAGCAGCAACTCCTTTGCAGGATAAATGTCCTTTGGATTTTTATTCAGTCGTTTGAACATTATTGTGGTAAGTGTTTTTTCAGGCTATGTTTTCGATGGTAACCCATTGTCAGTCTATAGTGAAAGTAATTAACTGTGTATAATTTTTTTGGTTGTTGACTATGACACCACGGTGAAGTTAGTTTCACTTTGCCTATGAGTTTAAATAATATACGAGTGCAGATATGTGTAGCCTTTACTCTGCTAGGTTTTAGTAAAGCTTGGTTTAGTGGAATACCTGTTCCATAAGGTCTCGCTTGCAAGCAGATTCCTTCAAATACGCTGGTGACCATCCAAATACCGATGCGCTGTTTGATGTTGCGCTGCTTGCTGCTTGCAGACGTCATTTTCATTGGTTTAAAGGATGTTACGCCCAAAACGCACCCATGACTAATTAAGAAACATAACAATCGCCTTTTTGTGCCAGGCGCCCGACGTTTGATAACAAAACCACCCCCAATGTAGACTGGACAAACCCCTACATTTATTTAAGCTATTCGCCAATGACCATGTGTTTTAAATCGCCAAGATAGGGCCCTTAGTGTTAATGGGAAGACCATTAATTCATAGATATGCATTAACACCTTACTTATCCCAAAACGAAGAAAAATTGTAAGGTGAGCCTCAACACAAAGGAAATCAGCTGGAATCATTTTAATTTTCTTTTTATTCAGCATCTCATGTCAACATTCTGTCTTATCCATCAGAGGGCACAAGAGGAGGTAAATCAGAAGGAACAGAAGGTGAACTTATTAACAGACACTGTGAACAGCTTTATTGCTAAGGCTCCTCCAGTTGCCCACGACTCCTTGAAGGCAGAGTTGGACATCTTGACACCAAACTACCTTCATCTGTGTAGTCGCCTTAATGGCAAAAGCAAGACTTTGCAGGTGCCCATACTTTGCTTTTCTCATTTCTGTAGTTTGATGTTATATATGTGAAATATGCTATTAATGGTAATAATACCCAGATATGTTAATGTGCTTGTTAGATATACATGCTGTCATTATGAGTACCAGTGTGTGTACCAAGATTTCTGAAAGAGTATTCTATGTTCCTAAGAACAGGAGGTATGGGCCTGCTGGTGTGAACTGCTGGCATATTTACAGCAAGAGAATGGTTGGCTGGATGAGCTGGAGAGGAAACTGGATGAGATGGAGAACATTGAAGGTGGAGTGGAAGAGCTTACAGAGACCCTGGAGGTATGCACTCATGCAGCCCTACTCTACCATAGATAATGGTACTGTCAGGGCAGATAGGACCCAAGCGCAAGACTCCTCCAGGCAGAATTTAGAAAAACACACTTTAATGACTGACAAACTTGCTAACAGACAGAACTTTGACAGGGTAAACAGAGAGACAATCCAACAAGGAACAGAGAAACAGGAGGGTAAAAATATACAGACCAATTAACAGAAAGACAGAGGACTGGACGAGACCAACGAGACAATAACGGGGAACAGGTGTGGAAGCAGAAACGGAGGGAAAACTAACAAGACAGGAAGCACAGACCAAATAAGGAGATGGGGCGGAGACAAAGGCAGGTGACAGGCAGGTAAACACAAAGCACATGGGGAACCAGAGAAACACAGCACACGCAGGACACTACACAAAGTGGCCACCAGGGTGGCACAAAGTCACTCCATCCAGGCAGGATCCTGACAGGTACTCATCAGGTGTAGCTGTTTAGAAAATACATAATCCTCCCTCCCAATACCTTAAGAGATGCAAACTGCTGTGCAAACCACTCTTTCTAACAGGCCCCTCTTAAAAGCAATTGCCATACCACACTGTGAGGTGAGGACACTCTCTACAGTACTGCCGCACTAAGGCAGAAGATGGTAACTTCGATTTTGGCAAAAATGAGTTTTTTGTCAAGTTTTATCAAGTAGACAAACATCAAGTTTCAATTCGGTTGTTTTTTTGGGGAAATAAGGTGATGTTTTTGCCGTAACTTCAAAAAGCTAAGGGGAAACTGTGGTGGAAGCCCATAACGTCAGATACACGCTGCTACTGAACACTCGATTGAAGTTATGGTGCGAAGTTACGACAAGCTGCCTTCTGACCGACCATCATCAAGTTGTATTGCCGTGCTGGAGTTATGTCTAGGCTATCTATGCATTATTCAATTAAATCACCTCAGACACACACTAACTTCAATAAAGTGTATGCAGTAGCCTACATGTTTTGCAGTGCTTGCTTTTTGAAACGTAGCCTAAATGCCAGGATCAAGGAATGACATGCTGGTGCATTAAAGATAGGCTAGGCTATCAAGATTAGCCTATCTTAAAATCCTAAACTCAACAACGTATTCAGTAACAAGCGGTGCATTAGAGCAGTGTTTCTCAAACTTTTTCAGACCAAGGACCACTTAATCAATAAAAAAAACCTCACGGACCACCTAGCTAAAAAAAAGAGTAGACCTACTTAAATAGTTACTTACACAATAGGCTTACTCCTGAGCACTGAGCCACGTTGCTTATTTTCTGTGCACTTTGCTTGTGTCAGAGGATTCATATGATTTAAACTGGCATAACTTACATAGGCAGCGTTGCAGAACTGTTTGGATTTACATACATGTTGGTTCAATATGGCAAACAACTCATCTATATTATATTTTACCACGTCTGCTCGCGGACCACTTGGGATAGCTTGCGGACCACCAGTGGTCCCCGGACCACACTTTGAGAAACACTGCATTAGAGCATGGCTTGTAGCCTAGGATATCTTAATTCACAGCCCGTAATACAAGGCTACATGTCAACTGAAAAAAAAATGTTTCTCATAGGCTAGAAATCACCATTGCATATATACAGTATTTATACAACCTCTGGTTATGTCTAACAAAATATAACAGCTGAATGAACATCCTCTATGAGTTTTTTATGTTTTATTTATCTATTCATGTAGAATAAGAATAACAAAAATGACTGAGACTGAAGTGTTTGTGTTGTTTTTACTGGTCCTGTATGATTTTTTTTACCAGGTACTGTATATTTATAGTTCATACTGTATGTACCATGTGCATTTCACATGTCATCTGTATGCAAATTTAATAGGCTTTGGAGATATTTGTGCGGGAGCACCCAGAGGAAGGACGCACACAGATCCAGGAGCTATCTCAAACACTGATTGATGGCGGGGTAATGGATGAACTCATCGCACACAAACTGGAGGCTTTCAACACCCGCTGGGATGAGCTGATGCAGAGGGTACTTTTGTATTTATTGAAAGCTAAAAGTCACAGTTACTGTTATGAGAAGCTTTGTACTCTCTCAATATCACTATCTGATTTTTTTGTACTGCCTTAGTTATAAGTTAGTGTCAGCTGCTAAGCAAGGCATATAAAAAGGGAGAGTTTGGTCTATGGAGAAGGAGTGGGAACATGAGACTGTGCATGCTCTTATACACTCACTACATACAAGCTATGCACCCTCAAAATATGGATTCATATGCAAGTTACCTCAAAGAAGCATCATATTTTAAAATGCCCACCACACAAGGGATTTTGTTGGTTTGTTTACTCAGCATATGAAGTTAGCTAGCATGTTAGTAGATATCCCATTACCAACTGCGTTGTCTATTTTTCCCAGACAGTAACTTAGCTAGTTGGCAGACATCAGAAACATTACCAATGTGATGGGTTACTCCCTTCACTGCAGCCATGCTTGTTACCGCCGACACGCTATCCGGAGAAATATTCTTTGGTCACCGCTATTGACCGATTTACGACTCCCATTGACTTCTATTCAACGTGTGTAAACAAAACGTCAATTATGTGCTTAAACTAACGCCGCTGACTTATGCCAGCAACCATTTCACTTTATAATAAACTACATTTTGGCACATATATACTGCAGGTAAAACAGAATTTGGCTTAAGCAGTGAGGAGAAATTTTAAGCAAAATGTCAGCCCCTAAGATTGTGCCCATTGCTCAAATTTATGGTCGTTTAATGTCGGATGTCAGAGTAATTACATTCCAAAATGTACCTTAATGATACACCACAATTTATAAAGGAACGAAGTTTAAAAAGACACAATATATCAGATGGATTACACGAATAATTGACAAGGAAGTACAAGATTATTCGACTGTCGCTTCTTTTCTAATAAATATAATGGGCTACATTACATATTTCAGGCCACCAGATGGCAGCATGGCACTGCGCTTCAGGTAGCAGTGAAATGCAATAGCGCCATTAAATATTTAAAGGAACCATATGTAAGATTGTGGCCAAAACTGGTACTGCAATCACTTTCAAAATACTGAAGAGCGATGTATCCCCTCCCCCTCCCCCCTGACTCGAGGTTGCCAACCCTGATGGCGAAACACTACTGACTTCGTGATTAGTAGATAGGTGGAGGGTGGCGCATCAGGCCAAAACACAACATGACAATTACAAAACACAACATCAACATCAGTTGAGGGCTGCAACTTCACTTTTTAAATGACAATATCCTGGCCGGACTACTGTTGTCAGTGATATAAGTATTTGAAATGAACATGATTTCTTAATGTCTAGTGACATACCAGGGCCATTTTATGATTAATTGAAATATTTTTCTTACATACGGTTCCTTTAATTGAATAGAAAATTACGGTGGAAATCTTGCTTTTTCTTACTAATTTTTTGTGTAATCCATCTGATATATTATGTTTTTCTTTTAAACGTAATTCCTTTATAAATTGTGATGTAATATGAAGGTACATTTTTGGAATGTAATTACTCTGACAAGCAAGTGATGATGGCTGTCGAGGTGACCTATTATATGTGACTCATAGACAAGGGGGGAATGCAAAGAACTCTGTTATTCTTGCTGTATATATGTTGTACCAAAATGTAGTTTATTATCAAAGTGAAATGGCTGCTGGCATAAGTGTTAGTTTAATCACATAGTTGACGTTTTGGTTACATGTATTGAATGGAAGTCAATGGGAGCCGTAAATTGGTCAATAGCGGTGACCAAAGAATATTTCTCCGGATAACGTGAAGACGGTATACTTGTTGACGTGTGCATTTTTCATGTTTTTTCTTAACAACCAGAATTGTGAGTTTTAATGCTTAGTAAGATGGGTTTTCAACTGTCAAACCTAGCAAGTAGCAATAGTAAGGAAGGCGTGACTTCCTGTAGCTGAGCTTCGTTATCTGCTATATGCCTGGTATATGTAAATTTGGGGGGCATCCCAAAAGTGCAGAATGTAATTGTTGATTCATGAATTGTGTATAGATTTTGACTGTCAACAGACAGATAAGCATTCACAGAATGTCCTTTAACTGGCATAGTCATGTGATGGCATTTATACATAATGCTCTTGAAAGATAAAAGGCTTATATGAGTTCAAGTCATAACACTGTACGAAAGCCACAAGGATGTGTAGTGGCATAGTCAGCATCTTCCTCATTTATAAAGGAGAGGAAATAGTTGAACTTGTTGATGGAACACAAGTTTTTGTGAGTATGAGACAAATTTCAGATATGTAAAGGCTCATTTAAGCGAAGCAAGTTTTCTTTTGAATGTTATTGTTAACTCGAGGTGATATAAAGACCAGTGCAATTCTATATCTAGTGCTATTTCTTAGGAACGGAAATGAAAAGTTTCAGAAAAGGCGTAAAGTGGTGTAAGCGTTCAGCAGATTGCTGATCTTACTGATTCAGATTGTCACAGTCCAACAGGGGAGGGTGCATGATAAATGACAGCAGTTTCTACATAGAAACCATGTACTCCTTTAAATGATTTTTGGAAATGTGAGGCTGAACTCACTGTGTGTGTATGTGTGTGTTGGTGATTTCGCTGGAGATGAGGGGTTGTGGATGTGAAAAAAGCTAATGATTATCAGAGCTAAAGATAGATTGTTAGCCTGAGGATTAGTCTCTAAGCGTGTGTGTGTGTGTGTGTGTGTGTGTGTGTGTGTGTGTGTGTGTGTGTGTGTGTGTGTGTGTGTGTGTGTGTGTGTGTGTGTGTGTGTGCCTGTGTGCATTGGGGGTGTGGTTATGCTTTGGTTTGTTGTGTTGTGAAGCTGGGGATGATGTAACTCCTAAGTGGAGAAGAAGCACTGCACTGGTCAATGAGCAGGTTTTTTCCTCTTTATATTGTGTAAGGTCTCTTGTGGGTCATACAGTGTTATTGGTTGAACAACTAAAGAAACATGAGGTACCCAACATTCCAGGTATGAACTATGATTATATTTGAGACAGAAATATCTTAGGACAAGTGCTCAGTGTGTGAACTGCTGGTGCGTTCCCATTACTCTGTTGGTAGACACCAGCTGTCAAAGTTTTTGTGTATGTATTTGTGGGTCTGGGGGGAGGGGATTTTGTGTATGAACTATAGTGACTCATGCCAATATTGGATTTGGATTGCTATGATTTCACATGTGTAATAGAATATTAGCCGTTAGGCCCTGAATTGTATCATTTCTGTTATTAGATGGTATATCGTCAGCAGGAGCTTGAACGCCGTATTCAGTGGACACAGGAAAATGATAAGACTCTGCAAAGAATCAACGATTCTCTAAACACCACGGACCGACACCTTACTGCTTACCTCAGTGATCATATTGATGCCGCACAAATCCCGCAGGAAGCACAGGTGAGCACATGTATTTTAGTGTGTCCATTCTTGTAAGATGGCTGATTGATAGCTGTTGAGATATCTGTTTAGTACATGTTTAACCCACCCACACATCAATAAATGCAAAACATATAAACTGATATAATTGACATATTTATTCATTTGGCTAATGCTTTTATCCAAAGTTACCCACTTTTCTTCATGTTTTACATATCCTCTATTTGTATGGGTCTCCAGAGCAATGATGCACTGTTCTATAAACATTTGGAAAAAAACTACCATACTGCATTTTGGCCATAATGTTCTCTTAAAAATAAACCTCCTACAGAAAATCCAGACAGACCTTGCAGACCATGAGGGGACTTTGAATGACATGAAGATGAGGTTGAAAGAAACTGAGTTCTCTGAGTGCATTAAAGGACATCTGGATGGCACATGGGTGAGTAGATTTAGGCAAAACTAGTTTTCACACATTTTAGCATCCTCAAACACCAAAATACCAACATGTAGAAAAAGCCAACTCTTTCAACACTTATTGAACTTAAAGGCGCTCTAAGCGATGTTACGTGGTTTCTAAGCTAAAACATTTTTTGACACATACAGCAAACATCACCTCACCATCCCCTAGCTGCCTGTGCGCTGAACTGTAAAATATGTGGTCTCTGTGTACAGCCCAGGCTTAAAAAACGGCAACAAAAACAACATGGTCCAGCCTGGAACATAAAAGCATAACAGACTCTTCCAGCCAATCATGGACATGATGCGCGTTTAGGAGAGTTTCAATTGCACGGGAGGGAGGGAGAGGGAGTAGCGAGCTAGCTCTCTGTTTTGTTTAAAAGTCAACAGAAGTGACATTACCCAACATTGCTTAGAGCGCCTTTAATCCAGTAAATGCATCAGTCAATAGGTCAAGCTGTGGTCAGGTCAATTTCTTTCAGCTTGGAAATCATTTAGAAAAAGGTTGTTTGAAAATGTTCATTTAGCCTCCACAACAGGCTATGCCAATGGATCCCATAATTACTAGAATTTCCCCCCAATAACAATAGCCAAAAGAGATACTGGTCCAAGAGCAGGCCTGATGTTATGTTACAATAGTTGACCATAGCATTGATTCAGAGGCAATCAGCTGGTCTCAGTCAGTTGATGTCAAACCCTGCTATGCCTACATTTTGCTGTTCAGGGTGCCTTATTATGACCACCCCTAGCATAGCTAGCATAGCGGATAGTGGTCATATAGGTTTAGAGCCCCCCCCTCCTGAGCAAAGTACTTGAAAAAGTTGTTTGTAGTCAGCTAAATACCTTCCTCAACGAAAACAGTATCCTTGAAAAATTCCAATCAGGTTTTAGATCAAATCACAACACAGAAACGGTCCTACACTGTAGTAAAAATAGTCAATGATCTCAGATTTGCTACTGACTTAAACAAAATCTCAATCCTTACTGATTCAAATCCTTCTGGATTTGAGTGCGGCATTCGACACCATTAATCATAACATGGCTTTGGACAAAAGCGTATCCATAACCATAATCATATCCATAACCATAACATTCTTATTCACCACCTTGTGTAGTGGGTAGGTGATAATGTTCTATACTGGTTTCAAACCTTCATTACTGGCAGAGATTTTATGTTAGTCTAGGAGATAATGTGTCAACAAAACATGACTTGCCTTTCGGTGTGGCCCAGGGGAGCTGTCTTGGTCCCCTG
The DNA here is from genome assembly GCF_017589495.1 of Alosa alosa. Taxonomy (NCBI): domain Eukaryota; kingdom Metazoa; phylum Chordata; class Actinopteri; order Clupeiformes; family Clupeidae; genus Alosa; species Alosa alosa. The sequence goes on along the minus strand of NC_063205.1, from coordinate 31,950,130 downwards.
CTCTTTTCCCTATGCTTTCCTTAGGAAAAATCATAAGTCAGCATAATTAATTAGGGGCAGCCGTGGCCTACTGATTAGCACTTGATTTGGACTTGTAACCGGAGGGTTGCCGGTTCGAACCAGTAGGAACGGCTGAAGTGCCCTTGAGTAAGGCACCTAACCCCTCACTGCTCCCCGAGCGCCACTGTAGCAGGCAGCTCACTGCGTCGGGATTAGTGTGTGCTTCACCTCACTGTGTGCTGTGTGTTTCACTAATTCACAGATTGGGATAAATGCAGAGACCAGATTTCCTTCACGGGATCAAAATAGTATATACTTATACTTACTTACTTATAATGTAAACTTCCACAGCAATGCAGATGATACCCAATTATATATTACTGTGGAGCCAACTAATCTAGATGGCATGCTTAACCTCCATTAATCAGTGGATGAGCAACAGTTTTTTAAAGCTAAATGATGACAAAACAGAGGTACTTTTGGTTTGACCAAAATCAAAGCGAGACATCGTTCTTAGTAATCTTGGAAAACTGACACATCAGGTCAAACCAAAAGTAACAAGCTTAGGTGTCGTCCTTGATGCAGAGTTAAGCTTCAAGTCCAATTTCAGTAAAGTTACTCAGGCAGCTTATTTCCACCTGAGCTGGAACTCTGAACTCTGAACTCTAAACTTAGCTGCTAGACTTTTAACTAAGACCAAGAAGAGAGAGCACATCACCTCTGTGCTCCCTGTTACCTATAGAATTGATTTTAAGGTTATGTTAACCCTTAGAACCCGATTGACGCAAAGTGTGTCAAAAAACACACCCTTTCTTCTCTGTTACATTGCTCCGGAACTGTTCATCGCAGCGAGATGAAACCTTTATTGCATGACAGAGCAGACGTGGGGCTTTCCAAAGAGACTACACACTTGTCTGTACGATCAAGTATGAAAATTAAAAAAAAATATGAAATTAAATCAAATTAAATCATGAAATTAAATCAATATTTACAGTCTATACTTCTCTGCGTTCACCTGCGCACCCATTACTCTCGTTTGAATTACTCGCGAACCCGTGATCGCATCGATATGGCAAGCATATTAGATGAAAGAGGGGACACAGGGCTATCCATTGGTACCATGTTTATCGATCCTTCTGACTTATAAAAACAGACGAAGTGACTGCAAAATAATAACGTCATGTCCACAAACCAACGCTGCACACCCATTACTCTGGTTTGAATTACTCGCGGACCCGTGATCGGATAGATATGCCACGCATGCCAGATCATTTGATACCAAGTACATCATTCTGGGTTATAAAAAAGACAAAGTGACAGCAAAATAATAACTTCATATAGCTGGACTTACCCCACTTTTTTGTCTGTTCTTGTGGCAAAGCATGTTTATAATCCAACACTATCGTGTGTTTCTCTATGTTCATAATCCGGTTTTAAGATCCTAGCAAATTCCTGCATGGCATCCAATTCAAGGCTCACATTGCATCCCAATTTGTTCAACAAAGAAACATCTTTTTTGCCTTTACTTTGTTCATGGCAATCCAGTAAAAAGTTGAGAATCATTATGAGTGCATAGGCACGCAGGCTAACACGCAACCTCGGGTCAAGTCAGGTCAGATCAGTTCATGTCACAGATATGGAGCGCAGAAAGGTCATTTTTCATCACTAAATAAAAAATGGCATTTATTTCCGTAAATCATACACCACATATTTCTGTAAATTGCTCAGCCCCAGAGTATCCCTCCAACATGGCAATTATATTGCCCGATTCAGGACAGTCTGCCCTACACACACATGAAATGCATGTAGAGCTATGAGCTTGCTGTGGTGAGATACATGTCGAAATATAATAATCTTTATAATATGCTTTTTATATTTTAATTCTTTAAAAATCTAAATAAAAGCAATGCTAGTACTAATACATGGAATGATCTGGATAGTCTAGACTCTGCTGAAAAAAACAGTATATAATATGTGTGTGTGACACTTACAATGACCAGAATAAATCCTTATGAATAAAGGTTGTGAAAATGCCCTAAAAACAGCTTAGGGTTCTAAGGGTTAATTACTTACAAAACTACGAAAGGCATAGCACCTTCATATATCTCTGAGCTTTTAATATCTTATCAACCACAAAGGAAACTTAGATCTTCTATGCTAATCCGTTAATTGTACCCAAAGTGCTCCAAAAGCAAAGTGAAGAAGCTGCTTATGCCCCAAAGCTATGGAACACCCTGCCTCTACATTAAACAGGCGCATTCTTTAAAAAAAACCTGAAAACATACCTGTATAAGAGAGCCTTTAGTTAACTCATCTTATCTTGTAGACTACTTTTTCAGATCATTCTACATTTGACTGCTGCCATTAGAGCTGCAGCCAGCCAGAAGCAGATGGGCTCCCCCTATTAAGTCAGGTTCTGCTCAAGGTTTCTTCCTGGAATATGGGAGTTTTTCCTTGCCACTGTTGCCATATGGCGTGCTTGTAGGGGGTTAAGGGTTAAGGCTGCCAGTCTTCCGGTCGTTGTGTTCCTTAAACGTCTGTATATAAATTCATATAATCACTAATACTAAGAACATACTAAAGCTAATTGCTTGGAGTCCACATCAACGTGTCCTAAGCATTTGTTAGCCTAAGCATTTGTTAGCAAAGCCTATATACTACTAAGTATTTCTGATATGTTGCTGATTGGATCATAAATGGCCACAGCAACAACGAGGAATGACTGATTCTTTTCTATTATTGTGTTACATGTTCTTTTCTATATTTCTGATATGTTGCTGATTGGATCATAAACGGCCACAGCAACAACGAGGAATAACTGATTATTTTCTATTATTGTGTTACATGTTCCAAATGTAAAGCACTTTGTATGAAAGGTGCTATACAAATAAAGCTTATTATCATTATTATTATTAAAAGTTGCAAGAGTAGGGGGGAGTAGGTTCAAGTGAAAATAAATATAAACATTATGCAGAAAAGAATTATGCTATGAAAGTGCTCCTGTAGTTCAAATTGAAGAGCAACACCAAAAATATCAAGGCCTTAATAAAGGCTATATCTGATGTTCATCCTCAGCTGAGCAGTTGTTGTTATCAGATATAATTTAATCACAATGTTATAGCTGATTACATCTGTGTGTGTGTGTGTGTGTGTGTGTGTGTTTTATACCATTTAATTCCCAATTCACTGTTATTCTTGCAGAAAAGGTTGCATGAAGTAAATGCAAAATTTAGGTTGTTCCAGAAGCCAGCCAACTTTGACCAGAGACTCCAGGAATGTGAGAATGTCCTTGCCGAGGTCAAGGCACAATCTGGTGTTTTTGCAGTCCACAGCATGGAACAAGATGTGCTGCAAGCGCAACTTGATGAGTGCATGGTGAGAATTGAGGATATATCATTAAGCACTACAGGTTGATGTGTAACAATGGGTAAAATATACTCTGGCATTCAGTCACATGACATCACAATATGTGACATTCAGTCAGTTGTATTTTGTTTCTGGTGCATCTAAAATTTTTGGGCTTTAAAAGTGAATCAATGCCTACCTAAGGCTTTACAACCAGTTAATAGTATACCATTAAAGACATGCATGGTCACATACTCTGTTTTTCCAATTTTGGAATGGATACTTTTTTATATTTTCATCTTATGTTATTCACTCAACAACCAGCAATTATCATACTGAACGGGTGGGTGCAAATTATTTGACTGGTAGTATACATTCATTTGCAAGTATTATATTTTATAAGTGGTTACATTATTCTAAAACATCCCCCTTTACTCAATCTCTGATCCTCTCATTCACACTCTCAAAACTATGAAATCCTCTTATTTCTGTAGAAGCTGTATAAAAGTCTCAGTGAGGTGAAGGGAGAAGTGGAAGCAGTGATTAAGACAGGGAGGCAGGTGGTTCAGCGCCAACAGACAGAGAAACCAAAAGAACTTGATGAACGCCTTACAGCACTCAAGCTTCTATACAACCAGCTAGGAGCACAGGTCAGTGTACAGCAGTGAATTACAGCAAGTAAAAAGTACATTGTAATGTTATGTATTGTTATGATGTAATTCTGGTGGGTTGATTAACAGGTGACGGAAGGAAAGCAAGAGCTTGAGAAGAGTCTGAAGTTGTCACGAAAACTGCGGAAGGAGTTGAACTGCCTGACTGAGTGGTTGGCAGCCACAGATGCTGAGCTCACACGTCGCTCAGCAGTGGATGGGATGCCTAAAAACCTGGAGGCAGAACTGGCCTGGGCGAAGGTACAAGGATTCTTATCCCACATGACTACATTACTACCGTATACATGTAGGAGCTGCTGATATTCAGAACTTTTTCATTAAAACATGCTGAAACCTGTGGACATTAAATAATGCACAATTGTTGCTCCTGACTGAGTTGTAAGATGTCAAATATTCAAATTGTTAGATACTCTACTGAAACATAACGGCATATCAGGAGCTACAAATCTATACAATATGTATTAGAATAAACTACACACTTGTGTATTTGTACCCCCCAGTATGGAAAATGAAATCCAAGAAAAAAAATATATCTCGAGTATAATATGCACTGACTTTTCAGACTGGAATATGGAGATTTCAGCAGCAGGCCCTGTTATAATGTATGGAAAAAGGAATGTTTAGTCTGATATAATTAGTAAATATTAGTAAAGTTATATTTGTGTCATTACCAACTAAACCTGTGCACTGATAGTGTTTATTCAGTATGTCATACATCATAGATAAAGCAAATCAACTCAGAAGGGAATTTCAATGTAAGATGTAAAAGTGCACCTGCTATAAAGTCCATATTGTGAAAATCATGATCGGTGTATTTAATATTCAGTCTTATTTTCTCTGAATACTAGTCAAACATTTGGTCAACTATTACATTTAGAGATACATTTGTATACAAACAATCTGATTAGGCTATGCCACTGTACAGCAATTAATTAGTATCAGCACATGCATACACAACTTGTACAAACAAATCAAACACTATTGATAAATATCAATTTCAATTGTTCATGGCTCTTATGGCCTGGGGGAAGAAGCTCCTTTTTAGTCTCTCAGTCCTGACCCTGGTGGAACGAGACATTTTCTTGAAGGTAGGCACTGAAACAGTCTTTGACTGTGGTGATAATATCACTGAATATTTAGTTTTACCTGCACCGACCCATGTACAGTATTTCTCTAGTAATCAGGGTAGCATAGTAATATGGGTGACAGAAAAAAAATGACCCACAAAATTCCTGGTTTTGAAAAACATGTAATATATCCATAAACAGCAGTGTCGCGCAAACTGACCTGCAGCTTTTTTAGACTAGACACAAGACCTAATGACAAGTCACTCAGTAAAATAATGCTGATACTTTACCACCTAGCCTACCGGTATTTTATGATGCCGCACAGGCCATGTGTAACCCACATGAAATGTTTTGCCTACAGCTATGTTCGTGAGCATTTGATAAGCGATGTCATGGGTAAAGAGCGCCTACAGGCATAAATGTTATGGTACACAGATTACGCACAGTCATATATGCATAAAGTATGGTAGGTTTGCACATTGGTATGCGCATAAAAGTTACCTTAGTTTGTTGTGTTGTCGTGGGTTTTATTGAAATATATCCTTTAGTTTATATATATTTTATATATCTTTTATGTAGTATCTTTATTCTGTGTAATATCATTGGTATGTGAAACTGGATTCTGTAGTAAGTTCAGTGTGTGGGAAAGGAAGACTGGTTTAAGTGGGAAGAGTAGACCTTTTAGAAAATGTCATAAATAAGGGTTAGTGCCAGAAAATGTAAGCAAAACCTAAAGAATGTAGGAATAACAGGATGAGAGGGCAAAGGTGAAGTACCATACGTTACTTGGTCAGTTATCTGTAAACATAGAGTGTCTTGTCTGGGATGACTTGAAGGGGTATAAAGACTGGACAACAGCCAGAGGATGTTAGCTCACTTTGCTTAGCTTAGCTTTCACTTACTTGCTTTCTTCACTAGCCAATGCTCCGGAGTGCATTAAAGCCATCATCTGCAGTATACATCCACAGTGTTTGATTTGTCTTTTGATGTTGTATTATTTAATTTGGATTTGACACCACAGTGTCTGTGACTTTAAACAGTGTATGTGCTTTAACTTCAGTAAAGCTTTGTGCTTCATTCAGCATGATAATCCAGTTCCTCACCAACAGCGCACATTTTGCAAGTAAGCGAATCAGATTGCTTATTACGTGGATTATGTATAATTTTGTCTTAATTAATATTCATGGTTCGAGTTGCAGTTGGGTTGGTTAAAATATTTGCAGAGCGTGTGACCAGAACCGCGCACCACTGGTAATCAGGACATTTTATAACATTTTAGCATTTAACTGCATAAAATAGGCTATCAAATCCATTCCCTCCACTTTGGGCCTAAAGTGAGTGCCAGCCACAGCTCTTATAAGCATTGTTGTTAGACTTCTGTTTCAAAAATGTCATTTTTGAATTTATGTTTTTTAATGGCATATAATTAAACAGATCAGAGAAGACCTCAATCATTGTGTGTTTTCACGTGTAGGCAACCCATGATGAGACAGAGAGGAAGCAGCCACACTTGGCTGTGGTACGTGAACTGGCAGAGGCTCTTAAGAGTGTGTTAAAGGGTCAGGAGTGTCTGGTGGAAGATAAGGTCAGCCTGCTTAACTGCAACTGGATTGCTGTCACATCTCGTAGTGAGGAGTGGCTTAATCTGCTACAGGTAGGTCTCACAGGTAATATTTTTGTAGGTCATTATGACAAAGCTTGGAGACAACTCACTGAATTATGTTTTAAGTCATTAATGAAAGATAAAATCATTAATCAAAGATTAAGAATAAATCATTACTTTCCACATTAAGAACGTTGGTTGGCAATCTTCCAGTAGTATTAAAAACACCAGTCATCTCCATCCAAATATTGACAAATGGTTGTGTCCATACATGGTTTTACAAAACTACTCCATTCCGCACCTTTATGCATTCTTATGACTGTGCATCGACCATTTGTTGCACCAAACAGTGTGTTGTGTTATAAAAAAATGACTTTGTATGCGTTAAGGTATAATAATATAATCCAATGTCTGTCTACTCAGGACTATCAGAGGCAGATGACCATTCTAGAGGAGAACATGGCAGAGATCACTGCTTGGATGGATCAAGCAGAGAAACAAATGGATGAGTCAGAGCTGCAGGGGGGTGACGAACGTCTGTTTATGGTGTGTTTGACTCTGATATATAATCGTGTTAACAATTTACACCTTTTAGACATTCAGATTTACAGTAATTTGGGTGTATGCTAAATGGACTGTATTGACTGTATGCACAACATGAAGAAGGAACTGTTCAACTTGACAGACACTTTTGCAACTCCTCTCCCGAACTGCCCCTGGCAGTTCTTGCCAACCAGCCTGGAGTTTGACACATGTAGACACATGTAGAGATATTGTAGAGACATGACTTTTATACCTTACCTCTTTTTTTTCAGAATTTGCGTATGGAACTCGACAACATGCATGGTAAAGTAGAGGTTTTCAATGACCTTGCTGATGACCTAATCAAAAACCATGGCGAACACTGTCAGGCCACAGTGCAACCCAAAGTTGATCAGCTTAATCAACACTTTCATGCTGTTGCTCAGAGAATTACTGATGGACAGGTATCTGCACTCACATCAGTGCTGTACTTCAGACATACCTATCTTGGCATCACAAACTTTAAAATTCAGTCATGTAATTCATTTGATTAATTTTGGAACCTGCATTCTGTTCCATTTCAATATTTTTGTCTATGCCCACTTGCCAAGAATATCATATAAACTTTACTTTTATAAAAATGTTATATTTTACTGCTGCTAGTAAACTTCCACATAATCATATGTGGTAAACATTTATCAAGCCAATTTTGTGTCATGCTGGCAGCATAATTTATACATAAAGAGTACCGTATTTTCTGGACTACAAGCCGCTCCGGAGTATAAGTCGTATCAGTCAAAAATGTGTCATGAAGAGGAAAAAAACATATATAGTCGCACTGCACTATAAGTCTTTTATTTAGAAATTTATTTCACGAAATCCAAGACCAAGAACAGACATTTCATATGGAAAGGAAGTTATTCAACTACACAATAGCACACAGAACAACAGGCTGAATAGGTGTCAAGTACTATGTTAATGTAACACAGTTTTTCAGCTACACAATTGAGCCAGCTTGATGTTGGTTAGCTTGGTGACAAGGAAATTAAAAGGTCAGTTCCTGGTTGCACAGTTTGATGTGATGATGTCTCCTTTCTGCCAGATGTGGAATATTAACGATGACTAGACGTTTGTTTGCCTCTTTTGAACTACCGTTGTCATTTGCTGTGTAATTTGTGAGCTAGATGCTAGCGATTAGCAAGATGCTAGCGATTATCAAAATGCTAGCGGTTGGCTGTGTTGAACATTGGAAGTGCCTGGGAAGCTGAATAGGCTAAATTAACATAACAAACCAGCGAGTCACAAGCCTAGAGCACCCCCTTCGCGGCTGTAGGCGGTAATGTTTCCATGGTTCATGCAGAGAATCATGTCATTCAGCAGGAATTAACATTTAATCACGATTTAAATCGCACCTGACTAGAAGTCGCAGCCAACTATGAAAAAAAGGACCAACCAAACTATGAAAAAAAGTGCGACGTATAGTCCAGAAAATACGGTAAGAGGTCAAGGGCCCTATCATGACATTCTAAAGTGCATCGTCACTCGTCAAAAGTCTATTCAAATTTAGTAGGATGTCCAGTTCACATTGGGAGGGGTTTCGCTATCAAAAGTGGATGCATGGCGTAACAAGGTGTTCCTAGGTCTTTTAATCAGTCATATGGGTGTGTTTGGGGCGTAACATCATTTAATTTAAACCAATGAGAATGACATCTGTCATTCCTTTAACGGGCATAAACGCTGCGATATATGTCAAATAAATGCATCGGTATTTTGGCATTCAAAGGCGCATTTGAAGGAGGCTGCTTGCGAGACCGTATAGAATAGTCATAAACCATGCTTTACTAAAACCTAGCATAGCCTTCACGCATTTGCACTCGTCTATTTGAACTCATTGGCAAAGTGAAACTAACTTCACCAAGGAGTCAGTCAACGACAAGACAGTTATATGCAGTTACTTTCACTATTGACTGACAATGGGTTACCACCGAAAACATAGGCTGGAAAAAGCAACACTTACCCTAATATTGCTCAAATGACTGAATAAAACAACATTTATCCTGCAGAGGAGTTGCTTATATCTTGTGACAGTGCGTCTTCAGCTGTGCTCCATACGTGTCTCTCGCCTCTCCCCTAATCACTTTTAACCGTCATTACCAATTTGCAAATGATGGTGAATAACAAGTATTACGCCATGCGCTGGTGACCCAAAATACAGCCCCAAAGAACCTTTATAATGCTGTGTGACACTTCACATTGTAAAGGCTTGTAAGAGAACATCCTATTGCTTATATTGATTTTAAGTAGTACTTTTGAAAGTTAATACTGACTGGCATAGCTTTAATGACTTAAATGTCTTCAAAATATTTTCGGCCTAACATGTATTTGTATCTATGGTAAGGTGTCTGCTCGGGAGCTGGAGCAGTATCACAGTGTGGCTCTGATTTGGCTAAATCTGTTGGGAGAAGAGGTGGAATATGGTGAAAATCTAAAAGAAGAGGATTTTCAAGAGGATAAGGTGTGTGTGTGTGTGTGTGTGTGTTGGAGAGAGATAGAAAGAGAGAGAGAGAGAGAGAGAGCTCTCTCAAAAGATCATTTTGACTTAATTTAAGAAGACTTTGACTTATTTTAAGGAGTCTTATCAAGACAAATTTACTTAAAGGAAAATTCCGGTTTTTAGCACTTTAAGGCCCTTTTCTGGTTTGTTTTGGATGAACTAGAGTGGTGGACACCGAAATTTTGATGATTGGTTCTGTCTCGACTTTTCGGACTCGTTTTGAATCGCCTTTGACTTCTCAGGGTGGCTGGCAATGGGCATACTGTAGTAGGCTACTCAAACATGTCCTAAAACAACCCTTAACGTTCGTTTTCAAAACTGTGCAACTCACCGAGTGGTTAGCGGTGTTCAGTCAGAAAAGTCGAGACAGGACCAATCGTCAAAATTTCGGTGTCCACCACTCTAGTTCATCCAAAACAAACCAGAAAAGGTCCTTAAAGTGCTAAAACCGAATTTTCCTTTAACGCACTGGCAGAAAAATGTGCTTGTTTTCAGGATGAGATTTCAAACTTTTCTTAAATTAAGTCAAATGATTTGTGGATCCATTTGTGGGTATGATGAGGGTATGATGTACTGTATCTGTATATGTTTGTGTGTCTGTGTGTATAATATTTTCAGGACTGTGAGGAAGGGGCAGTGCAGGACCTATTGCTGAAAGGACAGAGTTTGCAGAAGAGAATTAAAGACCCGGATCGCAGAGAAGCTGTCCACAACAAACACTCAAAACTCAGCAGCAAATATGACACTGTGAAGGTACATACACATACACATGAAGTTGATAATCATGCAATACCATGCCATGTGCAATCTGGAAAAAATCATACAGCTGTTTGAAACATAAATATATAAATAAAACTATGGCGTGTCATTGCCATAGCATACTTTTTGCAGAAACAAGAATTGAAGAACCAGAAAAAGAGAGAAACATGATATCCACATATTTTGTTTTTAATTTTTTCTTTTCCTCTCAGCAACATGGTCACACCTAATGTCTTTTCAGGCCTCAGAAACCTAATTACAGACCCAATGAGATGAAAAATTAAGATGTATTTGCAAACAATTCAAATCTGAGGACTATGTCATAAGCAATGTTCCAAAGTATCACTAAAGCAGCCATGGTTGCTGTATTGAGCAGTATGTATAACATTTTGGGGTAAAAATGTCTACTGTTTATTCTACTGTTAAAATATGTTTTCATACAGTGACAGAAACATGCCAATCCAACAGCAGCCATTACAATGCAATTGTACTGTACAATTGTGGCGACAACAGTTGTATACACTGCAAAAAATAAAATCTAACCATGAGCCTAGGGTCTAGTAGAGATTAATACCAGTCAGGGATCATAGGATTTCTGTGGATACACCATAAGACTGTTTAAACAAAGGACTTTCCTTCTGTCATCCTAGGCTGATATGAGTTTGTCATAGAGCACTCTGCCCATTGTGGTCACGTGGGCAAGTTTTATGGTAACAGAAATAGATGCTTGCTTTTGCCTTTCTGATTGATTGTGTTTTACCTAACTGAAATATTTGAAGGTATGATCCTAAGTAAGATACAGTATTCATTAGGTTTATCTATTGTTTCCATGTCTAGGATCTGCGATTGGCAAGGAAGCACAAGGCTCTTGCCATCGCTCCTCAGTGGTATCAGTACCGCAGAAAATCACATGACCTGGTCCAGTGGTTGGATGATATTGAGAAAACTGTGGCCGAGTTTCCTGATCCTCCTGAAGTGTCAAGGATGAAGGTATTCACACAGAGAGACATACACATAGAGACTTCTTAAAAAAATGCTTCTTCACAGAGACACTTAAATATGACTCAAGCACACTCCCCAAAATGTATAATATTATCCATTGCACTCATGTGACAAGAACTGTTTTGAAAGGTTGATGTTTCATTCATTGCGTGAAAAGAAGATTATTTTGGACTATAATTCCTTTGTATTATTACAGGCATGCTATAGATCAGAGTCCTGCACGGGTCCGTTTTTGGAGACCCACCCGCACCCGTAAAGTTCAGCACCAGATCCGACCCGTCACCCGTGATAATATCAAAATTAAATCTGCACCCGCCCAGACCCATTCATATTTGGCCCGTTACCCGACCCGTGCCCGCGATAAATCAAACACGAGCTAAAATCAATTAAAGTATTTTGTTTTTTATCTCGCACCTCTCAACATCACAATATAGGCTAGGCTCTCTATGAAACAGCCTAACAAGTGCTTTCTTTTGCGCTATTGGAGCATGTAGGGCTACAAACATAACTTAATACAAATATTTCACGCGCCCTTGTCAACTTTCACATTTGATTTGAGCATTTCACATTCAATTTAAATCTTAAGCTAATGAACAATATAGCCTAAAGTGTGCTTTCTTTTGCGCGATTCAAGTAGCCTACCATCGGCATCTTTAAATAGGCTATGGACCTGATAACTCGTGCATTTTTCTTTAACATTTTGCATTAGTGCTAAATCTTACAATAACGAACCATAGCACTGCAAAAAATGAAATCTAACCAAGTGTTATTAATCTTATAATCAGAAGTTTTCATACAGTGACAGAAACATGGGCAGTCCTACAGCAGCCATTACAATGCAATTGTACTGTACAATTGTGGCGACAACAGTTACACTGCAAAAAATGAAATCTAACCAAGTGTTATTAATCTTATAATAAGATCAAAAAATGCATTTGGTATTGTTTTTAGTATGAAAAGACTTACCTAGCGTTCTCTCAAAAGATCATTTTGACTTAATTTAAGAAGACTTTGACTTATTTTAAGGAGTCTTATCAAGACAAATTTACTAAACGCACTGGCAGACAAATTTGCTTGTTTTTAGGACAAATTTGCTCTGAAACTCTAGTTCATCCAAAACAAACCAGAAAAGGTCCTTAAAGTGCTAAAAACCGGAATTTTCCTTTAACGCACTGGCAGAAAAATTTGCTTATTTTCAGGATGAGATGTCAAACTTTTCTTAAATTAAGTAAAATGATTTCACGAGAAAGCGCTAGGTAAGTCTCTTTATATTGAAATCAATATAAACTAGTTTTTTTTATCCTGATATAAGATTAATAATCTTGGTTATATTTTATTAGATAAGCAGTTTTTGCAGTGAACCCAAAGCTTGCTGCATCAGAATATTACACAAATAGACCTATTAATATTACAAGAAAAAATACAACCTGACCATCACAAACAATAGCAATATGTAGGCCTACTGGCAACGCTCCAACTACGAGATGCATTGAAGAAATCAAAGTCGCAGTAGTGACATGATGGTACAGGGTATACGTGAATACGGGGCCGACAGTGTTTTCAAAACATTTTGTTTCAGGAGCTCAAAAACACCAAAGTATATGACAAAAGTGTTTTGGATTCAAATGAAAACAGGATAGTGTGGATGATCCTTACTTTGTCCAGATACTCTTTGATACATCCCTTTTCACGCAGTGAATTTTATGCTAAGTTGCAGTCAGAGTTAACATGCATCTGTGTGATTCTATGTTTTCCCATCCTATTGTCACCACCCAGCCCTCTGTAATTCAGATTTCTCTGTGTTTCAGATGATCACAGTGACATTCAGCTAATCAGGGGTCAACTGACTTGTTCCCCTCCGTGAATCGTTACACCTGTCATGACAAGTAGCAGTGATAGCACACTATTTGTGGGAAACGTGAATAAGTTGTACAGACCAACCAGGATTTTGTGAGGGTTTATTGTGATTGTTGCAACTAAGTTCTGAAAAATTCTAAATTCTGAAAAATTGCGCTTAGAATCACAATGATTTTTATTTTTGTTTTGTAGGAAATCACACAAATTGTGATCCTGCTACATTCTTACCATGGTTTGAAGTGATTGTTTTGACCAAAAGTGAACAAATGTGCAAAACATTGAAACAATTGTTGTGCTTTTGAGGGGGTTTTTTGTCGCAAATAGATTCCATGACTCCTTTTTTCTGAAATCTGGCGTGAAGAGTCATACATTTGCTTGCAAGATCACAAAATCCTGGTGGGATAACATTAAGGATTCTTAAGGATTCTTAAATAAAATGTAGTACCACATTTTTAATGGCTTGGCTTTCTCATTATTTTCATTCAAGCTTAATAATCCTTTGCAGGTGTGAAGGCTGGTGTGACATTGCAGAGGAGCTGGTATGTCATTTTCTGTACCACAGAGGGTGGCAATGAATTGACCCTGAAGCGTGCGTGTGTGATTTTTTCATCAGGAGGTTGGCAGTGCACTGGATCAGAAACAAATGGATCTATGTGATGTCTGTGAGCTGGGAGGTATGCTGTCAAAAGCAGGTGCAGCCAAGCTGGTGGAGCCCAGTCTCCTCCAGCTGAACAGGCGCTGGAAGGAGGTGGAGCTTAAGTTTGCTCCATTTCACCGTCAGATTGTGAGTGTCCCTGTCATTATGCTCTAAACTGTAATTACTAAACCATAGCACAGCTTTCCCTAATTATAACAAATCACTTACATCCAAAAAGCATGAACTGTTTCATGACAAACTATAAATGACAAACTCCTCTGTATCTATTTGCTAGACTGTATGTATGTGTGCACACACACAGAGAGAGAGAAGGAGATGGTCTGCACACTGTATATGGGCTCCAAGAAATACTTTATTTATTCTAAAACGTTTTGATCTCAACAGATCTTCATGAATATGTATCAAAAGAGCTGGGCCATATAGCCTTAGCAGAGATTTTTTTCATGTATTGGCACCCCTGGTAAAGTTGAGTAAAAAGAGGATGAACTCCACCTTGAATTGAATCAAATCCATTTTGAGAAAAATAAATATTTCAAGGAAATAAATATTTTTAACAAAAAACATATGCCACAGTTATTAGCAACCCTGTATTTATGGGCGGTTGTAGTGTGGTAGCAGTGGTAGCGTAGTGATTAAGGTTAAGTGGGCTACCATACAGTAGCCTGAAAAAATGTAGATTCAATACTTGGCTTCCACGGTTGTGCCCTTGAGCAAGGCACTTTACCCTGAGTTGCTCCGGGGACAGTGACCCTTGTAATATAATTGACAAATATAAGTCGCTTTGGTTAAAAAGCGTCTGCTAAATCAAAAAAAATATGCATTAAAAACTAAAAAAGGCAAAGGTATGTAAATACAGTATTTTAATTTCCAAGAGGAGGAACTACTGATCCCATCAGCCATTGTGAATTATACATTTTCCAATGTTTTCCAACTTAACGATAGTTTAACATGCTTCCTTTTGAATGTAAGACAAGAAGATGAATAACTTCCTACCGTTTACAGTGAGTAAATTCAACTTTCTTGGTGAGAAAAACAGTTTTCATCGGATGGCCACGCATCTCTGGTATTGGTATCCATGTTGTTTGAGCGAGCAAACGAATGTGGTTGTGGCGGAATTTAAGTCATATTCTGAACAAAAGGAGACCGCACCCTCTAGCACCTCATATGCCAAAAACGTTTCAGCCTATGGCCTTTCTCAAGTCTTACAATCCACCTGTGAAAGAACACACCTAACATGGTAAACACCCAGCCTTTGGTCTCCTTCTGTTCAGAATATTACGTATCCTGTGACCAGCACCTCAAAAAAAACTCCTACTTTGGGTGTGTGTTTCCATGGCATTTCCATGGCAACGGTGATTTCTACCAATCAAAGGCTCTGCTTTTACACTAGGATTTTGGGTAGTATAGTACTTTTCTGTGAAATTGCAAATAAAACAATTTTTTTCTCAAAACAAGGTTGATGCCCGACTGAACTTTTGGTGTCTATATGAGCATATACAATCGCTTAATCATGCCATAGCTGGCTTTAAGTCTACCTTGGATGGTGACGATTTTATGGTTTATAATCCAGCTCTCAATGGAGAAAATTAATTGGATTCTTTGTTCCGGAATCAGAGTGGGTGGTCACAGTTAAGGTCTATACTCCACAACAAGGAAGTGAGATTTTATGGACTTGCTTGGTGTTAAATCTAACGTTAAATCCCTTAGCTATTCTAAAATCACTGTAACCTACAACCTCCTTGGGTTATTACACAGCCATCTGATTTCATTGACTGAAACCAGTGTTTACAATTATTCACAAATCCCATGCCCTCTTCCAACTGTCAAAGACACAACCTCCGCCACATTTTCCACTCCAGATAATGCACACCAGTTCAAATTGTGCATTCTCTTGTCCTTCCCATGCTAAGGATTTTGGCCTCTGTGTCACTTTTTTATGCCTCAGTGAAACATGAAGTTATGGATGTAGTGAATATGATAATAAAATGGCAAAAGAAGTACTGTGTCTTACTTTTTGTAATAGTGAATTCACAGAATCACTTCTCACAAGGAACATCCATATTTTTTTTCAGTATACCCACACTTGAGTAACATCTTGCCTATAGTATAAAAAAAATCAAAACCAGTTATAGATAGTAATCAGACTTATTGCCTATTTTCAATACAGAAAATACACACAAACAAAACATGTTTGCAAAGATTACAAGCTTAAATGTAGGTACAGATCACGCATCAATGTTGGTAGTAATTGTGTGGGAACAGCATAGTGGTTGCTTAGTTCCTGTGAAATAACAGAAGAACAAACATACAGGGCCCAAAAACACACACATAAAGAACACACACACACACACACAAGAATATGTAGTGCGAAGAAGAGTAGAAGAATGTAGTGAGTCAATATGTACAAATCCAGCTTGCAGAAGTACAGTGATTGAAGTACCACTGCAACAAGATCAGTCCAGTATATTCAATACATTTAGGTATATAACTTGTTTATTCTATTATTGAGTAGCCCAGTGGTAGTGGTGTCATCAACCTGGCTAGACTAAGTTCTGTTTCCAAGAAAGTCAAGGTTTCACCAAACCAGAGCTGAGTTAAAGGAGAATTCCGGTGTGATATTGACCTAAAGTGTATTGAAACATGATACCGAGTGTGAACGTTATGTCTCATAGCCCATCTCGGCTTGTCCCCTGCACTCCAAAATCTGGGCTAGTTAGCCGATGCTACCAACAGCTTTTTCAATAGTGGTGCTTCGCATCGGGCTAGCCATGCAAATAAATCACTGTTTTACACCCATTTACGAGGCTCAATGTATCTCCACACTTCATTGGTAGACTTGCGAGGGCCCTGACATTTAAAACGAGACATTGAGAACTTTGAAAAAGCACTGGTAGTTTACTTACAAGACGATTTATACAGACAGTATCTTCACGAAGTTTAGCGTTTGCAGCCATCTTGAATTTAGTCCACGATAAGTCGAAAGCAACGGGTAAGAATGAACAGGTATGATAAGGGATCAGATTCCAAAAATAATTCAGTGGAAATGCATGGATTCCAGTTTCTTCCAGTAGCAGCAACTGGAATCCATGCCAATCAAAAAAAAAAAACATCAGTAGGAAAACGAGTCCTGAAAGACGGTTCCGTCAAACTGTGCTTTCATGTTCTCATCACCTGTAGCCTACATCTTCCAAAATAGAAGTCGAAACTTTTTTTTCCGAAAGTGTCACCAAGCAATGATTTACATATTCATTCACTAGTTACGAAGAATTTATGAAAATTATACAACTTAAAAAATATTAACTTGACATCTGTGTGGTTCTAAGAATCTTGCTACTCACCATCATCTGCATTCTGTGGTGGTGTAACACGTAGCACAACAGTACACCAAGGGAGGCGTTCATAACGTTCGTGAAGCTTTTATATCGCTTATCACCATGATAATTTATGTAATTCTAGAGCCATTTGGCATTCTTAGTTATACTGTCCTACTGTTGATAAAGGGTCATGCACATTTAGTAGCCTGTTCAGTGACAGTAAATAGGCTATGCCAGTGGGCTAAATGAAATCTAATGCAAGCCAATTAAGATTCTATATAGCCTAGGCAACCAATGATTAAAAGTGCTTCATGTGTTGTTGATTGTTTGTGAACTTCAAATCAAAGCTGTGCTCACCTATGAATTCAAGATTAAACATTATATTAGGTTAGATTAGATTCAACTTTATTGTCATTGTGCAAAGTACAAGTACAAAGCCAACAAAATGCAGTTTGCGTCTAACCAGGGGCCGTATTCACAAAGCCTTTTATCTTACCACTAGGAGTACTCCTAAATCGCACAAAAAGATTTTAGCTAGGAGTTTTCTCTTAAAAGTTATTCACAAAGCCTTTCAGACCTACTCTTAGTAAGGAAAAATGACTCCTAAACTAAGAGTGAGTCTTCGTTGCTATGGATGATGTCATTACTCATGCACGAGCTTGACTGAAGTGACCACCTTGATTGGCTGATGATTGTAACGCGGGAATGATTCCAAACACCTCCCTTACGATGATGAGTGACAGGTGACAGGTCTGAGAATCGTCGCTACACAAGTAGTCGCGAAGGGCGGAAGATGATGAATAACTGAATAAAAGGCCTAGCCTAAATGAATAAAGAGTAAGGCAAAACAAATAGCCTAGTAGCCTAATAAAACATAGGCCTACGGATTGATGCAGTAGGCTAGGCTATTTTTGCAACATTATTAAATTAATCTGTCACCATATGCCTACGTTTGCAAAGAGGAGAACATTTTAATTTGATTCACAATGAAACGTTACATTTAATTTACATGTTGACAATGAGTAGTTTTGGTTGTTGTTGGTGGCGTTATAGCATCCCTTTTATGCCTACAATGCAAAATTGTTCCCTCGCGATTGGAAGCTCCTGTTGCGCATACCCATTTCAAAACATCGCAACATGAAATGCCACAAAAAGCTGTTTGTGAATAGGTCTTAGTGAGTTAGGAGTCCTCTCGACTTCTTTTAGGCTGTCCCAGACTAAGGTGCTACTTTTAGGTCTAAAATGCTTCGTGAATTACTTTTAGTGAAAAAAATTAGGAGTCCTAAAGTTAGGAGTGACACGCCCATTATGTTTAGGAGTTGCTCCTAAATTCGCCACTTAGGAGCTACTTTTAGCCTTAAAATTCTTTGTGAATACGGCCCCAGAAGTGCAAAAAAGCTTAGTTGATTGGTTGTCACCAGGATGCAGAGTTCAGTAAGGTGACAGCTGCAGGAAAGTAGCTTCCTCTGAACCTGCTGGTTCGGGTGCGGAGAGACCTGTAACGCCTCCCAGGGGGTAATGGGGAGAACAGTCTGTGGTTGGGGTGAGAACAGTCATTAATGATGTGGTGCGCCTTACGCAAGCATTGCATGTCCTGGATGGCCTCGATGGAGGGGAGTGAGGAACCGTTGATGCGTTGGTCAGTTTTCACCACCCTCTGCAGTGCTTTTCGGTCGTGGGCAGGGGCAGTTGCCATACCAAACTGTGAAACAGTTGGTGAGGATGCTCTCGATGGTGCAGCGGTAGAAGTTCACCAGGATCTGGGGAGACAGGTGGACCTTCTATAGTCTCCTCAGAAAGAAAAGACACTGATCAGGGTAGAGGTGTTGAGGGTCCAAGAGAGGTCCTCAGAGATGTGGACACCCAGGAACTTGAAGCTGGTTACACGCTCCACCTCAGTCCCGTTGATGAGAATGGTTGTGTGTGTGCCAGCTTTAGACTTCCTGAAGTCCAAAATGAGCTCTTTGGTCTTTTTGGTGTTGAGAGCCAGGTTGTTGTCAGTGCACCACGATGTAAGGTGATGGACCTCCTCCCTGTAGACCATTTCATCATTGTTGCTGATGAGACCAATCACCGTAGTGTTGTCTGCAAACTTGACAATGATGTTAGAACCATGTACAGGTGTACAGTCATAGGTGAAGAGGGAGTAGAGGAGATGGCTCAGCACACATCCCTGTGGTACGCCGGTGTTCAGGGTGATGGTTGAGGAGGTGTGATTATCTAACCTAACAGACTGAGGTCTGTTGGTTAGGAAGTCCCAAATCCAGTTACAGAGGAAGGTATTGTTGCCCAGTTCACTGAGTTTGGTGATCAGTTTGGAGGGGATGATGGTGTTGAATGCTGAACTAAATCAATTAACAGCATTCTCACTTAGGTGTTGCTATTGTCAAGGTGGGACAGGGCAGAGTGAAATGCCGTAGAGATGGCATCCTATGTGCTCCTGTTCTGACGGTAGGTGAATTGAAAGGAGTCCAGTGAGGGTGGTAAGCAGGTCTTAAGATGGGCCATCACCAGCCTCTCGAAGCACTTCATGATGATGGGGGTGAGTCTGACCTCACTGTTCATCCATGGCTTCTGATTAGGGAAAATCGTAATCCGTTTGAGGGTGGTGACACTGTTGATGTTGGAATTCATACAGTCCAAAACGGAGGAGGCATAGGAATCAATGTCCATCCAACTGTTGGTTTCACACGTTTGATGAGTTCTGAGTATTTGGGCAGTAGAAACAATGAGAGGTGATCTGAGTGTCCTAGGTGGGGGAGGGGAGCGGCTTTGTAGGCATCAGCTATGTTTGTGTAGACATGGTCTAAAATATTATCTCCTCTTGTGGGGCATGATACATTTTGATGAAATTTGGGCAGTACAGTTTTTTAATTTGAGTGGTTGAAGTCACCCGCGACAATGAAGGCTGCCTCGGAATGCAGAGTTTGTTTACTGATAACAGAATGCAGTTCTTTCATGGCAAGCTTGGCATTAGCATTCGGTGGTGGGCTGCTGTTACTACAGTTGATGTAAACTCACTGGGCAGATAGAAATGTCTACACTTAACCATGAGATACTCTAGGTTCGCTGAGCAGTGACTTTCGGTGATGGTGGTGTTCATGCACCACGTTTTGTTAACATAAATGCACAAACCCCCACCTCTGGTCTTACCAGAGTCAGCTGTTTTGTCGGCACGGAGAATGCAGCGTCCAGCTAGCTCGATAGTGGTGTTGGGTATTTCACTGTTAAGCCAACTTTCTGTGAAAATCATGATGTTGCAGCTCATAATTATTCTGTGTGTGGTGATCCGCAGCCACAGTTCGTCCATTTTGTTCACCAGGGAGCGAACATTGGCAAGGAAAAGGCTTGGAAGAGCGAGGTCTATGTGGAATTAGCTTTAGCCTCGCTCGAACTCCTCCACAAGATCCCCTTTGTTTACATTTCCTGGACCATCTGAAGTTCCTTTCGGTCGGTGTGGTGGAGTTCGTAGGTCTTGTTGATTTAGCAATCTCTTAGTATTGCGCTGATAAAGATGTCGGGATTGCAGGAACCAATGTCCAAAAGTTCCTGTCGGGTGTACGATAGGTACGCTAAACTGTTTTTACCGAAAATACTTGAAATAAACAAGCATATTACCACTAATTTGCAAAATCCGGAGACACAGGGCATCGAGATGCGTCCACGCCGCCATCGTCCACTTTGACAGACCTATAAGACTTGAGACTTATGGCAGACTGTAGCCTATTATAAATTATTCCCCACTTAGTGTAATTGACCCTTCGCTAAATCCCACCCCCCTTAGTTACTGTTGCCAAGTCCGACAACCTCAGACCGGTGTTGACTAGAGCTGCTGGACAGCCATTAGCTCATCTGCATTCGATGGGCGGGACTTAGCAAAGGGTCAATTTATGATCACCTATAGGCTACCTAGCCTACATTATAATTTGGAGTGAACCCTGAACATATCAGCCTATGCCAATGTTGGTTTGAGGTTATGCTATTTATTCATTCACTCGTTTGTTCAAGAGTAAAGACAATCAAACTTGCAATTCATTTTAAACCATGATCAGTGTTGTTTAAATTTATGCTTTCATTATTCTACAATTTATATAAGTTATTATCTATTTTTTTTCCTCTCTCGATGTTCAGTTTTATGATTTTCCTTTCAAATCTGTAGATGGCGGGCGCTTGTAAACCGAACTGAAATCCTCTATTTTCCCCTTACTTTTACAACATATATCCTCTTTTTATCAATCTACTGTTTTGGTCTACTTTTCTAACTCGTGCATGAGCAGACACGCTTGAATAAACAAAGGCAAGATGCAGTTAACTTGAGTTAATGGAATGGCTTTAGCCCCAAGTGAAAGTCTACGCTAGTTCAATTGAGTTCAAGCCAGGCTATTTCTGTTAAGCTTCATTAGCAGCGTTGATGGAATACCCCCCAGGATGATTATTTTTGAAACACTGTGGGATTGTACACTGTTTCATTGGTTTTGAGAATGTCTGCAAACACCGGGGCCAGTTGATCAGCACAGTGACAAAGCACACAGATCTGGTTGCTGATTTTACTTTTTTCTCCACCCCAGCCTCCTATATGAAAAAGGTTGGGTCAAAACTTCAGAATCCACAAGTTCCTTGTCTTTCTAAGCATCACTACTTAATACGTATAAACATGCATATGACCAAAAATATTGAAAATAAATATTATTTTAAAATGAGGTAAATTGATGGTCAACAAATAGTCGTAAAGCTGTTGCAGATATACGCTTATGCCACATCCCTGCTGGAAACAGCCAGACAAGCTTAAGCTGGTTTGCTGGTTGAACAGCTGGTTGACTTGCTTGTTCGACAACCATATGATGGTTGACCAGCTGTATGTTTTCGCAAGAGTTTTGCTGGTCTAGCTGGTTTACCCAGCATACAATGGAAATCAGCTGGTTTTGCTTGACGTACCACCTCAAGCTGGTAATTTTAGCTGGTGTTGCTGGTTTTACATTGCTGGTTTAACTGGCCATGCCAACTTATGTTGGTCATTCTAGCAATATAGCATGACTTAAACCAACAATGTCAAGCTTGGCAGGCTGGTCACCAGCATGACCAGCTTCCTCAGATAGTTATGCCAGCATGTCCACCTGTTGGCCCAACCAGCTACACCAGCAAAGACCAGCAAGAGCTGGAAGAAAACCAGCAAAGACCAGCTAAAACCAGCAAAATGTCAGAAAGCAACCCACCTGGTCATTTAGATGTTAGTAATCATTCAGCAACTGACCCAACCTTATTATGCTGGTGTCTCTTTCCCTCGGCCTCACTCTCTCTCTCTTGCTTGCTTTCTTCATCTATCCATTGTCTGTGTGCCTCAATATCTGATCTACTAGTGAGACAATAAAGGTAAATGTCATTGAAATTCGTATAGTTATTAATAAGGTAAAATTCCTGTGCACTGGCTGTTTTTGGATCCCAGATGTTGGTGATGTGCAGGAATATCAGACTTTATACAGTATATCTCTGTCACTACAGTATATAGCTGTGTATTTTCATACCTTAGGGAAAAGAAAGTCATGAACTACTGCAGAAAGTATTGCTCTGATTAACTTGAAGAAGTTGAATATAAATGGAAACATTCCTTCCTTCCATCTGTATATAAGGTTCTCAGGATAAATTTGCTTTCCTTCAAGGTTGGATTTCTCCTTATTGTTTTCATTGTGAGATTACAATAAATCACCAAAAGACTCGTTTTTAGTCAACTTTACTAGGGGTGCCAATAATTCTGGGGTTTGTTTCTAGAATAGTTAGCAACGACGTTGCTCAACCACCGTGGTACGACGCAACTTGCGACCAAACAACGACATTGTTACACCAGTTTCCAGAAAGAATCGTACCTGTGTCGCAATTCGCTACCTCTGGCGTTTGAACACCGTAGTTCCAACAATGTTGTTGATGATGCAGCGATACATATCATTGGTGGAAACAGTGGCAATGTGTAATACCCCACCCCCTAGAAATTCTCTGCCACGGCCTATGTCGACATTTTTGTAATTTAAACTGAGTGATTAATGGCGGCATTGTCATTGCCATCAGCAAAAACCTAAACCTATTGCAAGCATGTAAAACAGTTGACTAAAGCCGACCAATATGTGTCATTATTTGTGGTAAATATCAATGTTGGAAAAAGATATAGCCTACACGAATTTCAGGGTATCACAAGCTCTAATCACTATCTCGTGGCTTCACAGCAGCACGTCGGCACTCTGGGCGCTCGATCAGAGTTCGCATCCTATCTCTCCTTTTCACTTCTGAGTAAGAGTAGGCCTATGAGACACAACAATAGGTTTTGACCATAAATATTTATGCATATAGTTACTCTACATCGAGAGACCAATAGGTACATGACATCAGTAAAAAAAAATTGAATCCACGTGTCACACTAGATCATCTGCAGGTAGCAAGAAGCAAGAGGACAATCTCACTTCATAAGAAAATCGAACCTGCTTTAGCCACTACACCATCACCACACTGTGCTGATTTTAAGTCTGTGAAGATTATAATACTAGCCTATCAAAAAGCAAGGAAATACTCAATCATTGAGTCACAAGATAAACATCCACTTCGTAATTTTTGTTTAGGCGGTTGTGATTTTTAGTTAGGTGCTCCGGACACCAACTGGAACAAGGAACGACACAAGTGTGACTGCCCAGGGGCAGTAGTTCAAATGACCAAACTTTGAGAGTTCGGACTACCTTTTCTAGAAACACCAAATCCAAGAATGACGGAGTGAACTACCAAGGTTGCAACGCAAGTTAGCCAACAATGCTTTCTAGAAACGACCCCCTGGAGGGTATTGTAAATGTAAGTGCTCTCAGTAAAAAGGGTGAAAAAGTAGGCCTTGCTGAAGTCTTTTTTTAGAAATTTTATATATAACCCCAAATCTGAAAAAGTTGTGACATTGTGTAAAATGCGAATAAAAACAGAATGTGATAATATACAAGTCTCATAAACCCATATTTAGCAGCAAAAAGGACATAGACAACATATCAAATGAAAATGAAAATTTGGAATATTTCATGGAAAATATGTATTCATTTTGAATTTGATGCCAGCAACATGTTACCCTCATGTTGTGTTCGCGTCAAATTTCTCCGATTGACAATTCTTTTCTCCAGGGCTCCCCTCCACCCAACCACCCACCAACCAACCAACCAACCAACCACCACCAAAGGAATAACAACCATTCAGAATTTCTTAGTTTTTTTTTCTAATTGCAGTTTCACCAACAGATGTCGCCCTTGGCCTATGAACCTCTTGAAAATGACCTAAGAATGGTTTGTATATCATAGAACAACAACTAAACTTATCTAAAGCTGTCTAATTAGGTAGGTACACTGTAACAGCGAAACCATGTAGGAGGCTCAAATTTTGCATGCTGGTACATAAATGTTAGAGTTTTTGGCTGGGCTCTGTTTAGGCCTTCAGAAGACATATTTGTACTCAACATAGGCTCTTGATTTATGTTCCTTATTGAGATAAGTAGAAACACTCTCACAAAAAGCAATGAACAGAAAATAGATTCCTTCGGGGTCTGAACAGCAGACCTCACAAGTCTGAAAAATCATTTTGGTTCTCATTTTCAGAGCACCCAAACACCTTGTGGGAAAATACAAAGATTTTTTAAATATTGTTTTCTGTATTCTCTATGATCCCTTCTTTTTAAAAACACCAATTTGAATTGTCTTATCCAAATCTTTCTTTTTTATTTTCCACCCTGAACATGGGCAAAATGCACCATTGAGATCAATATGTTTTATAGAGTTACAACAGTGCCATCTGTGGTTGTATAGAGTAACCTGTGGTAACTCTATACAAAACATATTCATCTCAATGGTCTATTTTGCCCATGTTCAGGGTGGAAAGTCTTGATCCAAAAGACCACAACCATTCAATATTGTTTTTCAGCTCTATCCCTTGTCTGCAAAGATTTCTTTGGATTCTCTGAATGTTTAATTATATTATGTCCTGTAGATGATTAACTCCCCAAATACTTCACAATTACATGTTAAGAAGCATTAAAATTACATTAAGCGTGTTTCCATCCAACTCATGCGAATTAGTGATGCGCATCCGTGGTAATGCGCATAAATAAAATGTGCATTAGTCAGCGTTTCCAACACCTATTCATTCTAAGTATTTGGGGACACTTTGCCTACGTTGAGAGAAATGGACGCCCTCTTCTCTGCGGTCGGAATAGCCTAGGCCCTAGGCCTAATTCATTCCTTCATTTTGAAAATATTTTGTTTAATATCAATTAGAAGGAGAAGGCGGAGAATGTTTGCGCAATCTGGTGTTGGCAGCTTCCCATCGGCCAGAGACCGCCATACACTTTGGGAACGACCGTCCGAACCCGACGGGTCATGCAGTCATGCCTACATTCTGCTTACTGCACATTAATTATAGGCGAATATATTATGATATTCAGTCATTATTGAATGCTTAGCTGGAATGATGTTTTTCCCTATCATCCTATTGTTAAAGCAGGCATAGGCTACCTGCGGGCATGTAATTGGGCTACAGGTTTTTTTTACAGGAATGGGATGTTTGAACGGGTTTGAACTGCACTAGTTGTATAAACCTGCGACGTGTGCCGAATAGTTGTTGGCAAAAACTTTGGTGTCAGCAAAACAACTGTGCACCGATGTGTGTTGCCTAATGTTAGTTGCCTAATGTTAAGGAAGTGCCAGAGATTGCTGAGATTCTCTGAAGGTTACGTCACACGATGCGAATAAACCGTTTCCATCAACTTTATTCGCATTATACCTTATGCGCATCGAGAGTTAATCCACCCCCCTCTAGCGAATCAAATATAGATGCGCATTAGGATTTTTGATGCGCATTTCACGTGTTTCCAACCGGGATTTCTTATTCGAATAGATTAAATGCGCATTAGGAAGTTGGATGGAAACACGCTAATGGTTTCATCATTTGTCCACACAGGTTTACACAGAGTGATGAATACCCCTACATCTTGACTTCAAAGAGACCCTGCCCCTCTGGGATGCTATTTTTCATACCCAATCGTGTTGCCAGTTACCCTAAATAGTTCCTCCTTTTGTTTTTTTATCATTACACAACTTTGTGTTACCCCTGTCCCAACTTTTTTTAAACATGTTGCTGGTATCAAATTCAAAATTAACATATTTTCCATGAAATAGTCAAATTTGTAATTTTCAACATTTGATATGTTGTCTGTGTCTTTGGGCTTGTCTGTATCCTTTGGGGTTGTATATACTAGTTCAGTGCCTATAAAAAAAATAATGCCAGTAAGGAGGCACTTTGCCATATTGGTGAGGTCAAGACCAACTACATGTCATGTTTTTATAATCATAATAATGATTAGATTAATCGTTAAAAATATTTATTTCTTTATGAGATTTTCTTTTTTCTCAGAATAAATGTTCTTCCCTTCAAGGGTGGATTTTTCCTTGTTGTTTTCATTGTGAGAGTACAATGAATTATCAAAAAAATATTTTTTATACCTGTTTTTAGTCATTACCAAAGGTGCCAATAATTCTGGAGGGTAGTATTATCCATATTTTATCTAGAAGTATTTTTCAGGTGCAGCAGTGTGTAGCACAAAGAAAGGACAACGTTTGGTGGGAATGTGCTAGCTAGAAACTGACAGTTTGTACAAGTAGACCATGTCAATAAATTGTAGCAGCATCCCACAGTATCTACTGTCAAAAAGGAAGTATATAATCACAATGTCTTAGATGAAAGGAAAATTCCGGCGCAAAATTAACCTAGGGGTTAATAACACATGTGTACCGAGTTTGTCCGTTCTCTGAGATATGTTTTCATGCTAATCGAACATGACCAGTTTAACCACAAACCGCTAATAAGCGTTTAACGCTAGTCTTCGGGGCACACGCAAAGTAAGAAGAAATCGCTATTTACAAGGCTCAAAATAACACCACACTTCCACAGTAGCATAATGAGGGGTCCTACATGTAAACCGAAGCATTGAGAACTTTGTAAGTGTACAGGTAGTTTATTAAAAAGATAGTTTAGAAACAGTACCGTTCACGTATACAGGCTGGCACCATCTTGGGAAAACAGTGACCGTTCAGGTTGTGTTGCTCCAGTCCAACGTAGTGCAACGTATGCTGAATTGTCACGTGTGCGCGTGTGTGCGTGCTTGTTGTTCCTATTTCATTTTATCCTCTTTTATTTTTCTTACCTGCCCATGGACTGCAGATGGAAATTAGCTTTTAGCTATAATCTGGTACAAGCCATCTTTTTACTCCACGTAATTAATGAACCTTGTACATGGTCCCTGTCTTAAATAAACCAATAAACTAAACTAAACTGTTACTAATCCCTAGGTTAATTTTGCGCTGGAATTGTTGTTTGCGTTGGAATGATTTATCAAGCATTAAACATACTAATATACAATGAACAGCAGTATTTACATTACATTCTGTGTTTGCTCTATGATTATTGCAGGAGCTTCATGATCTGCTTCAGACTGTTGCTGAGACAGATGCCATGTTAAATTCACCTGAATACTGGAGAGAGGCATTTTCCTGCTTACCAAACCAGGAAAAATGCCTAGAGGTCAGTTTAATCCTTGTCTTACGTTTGTGTTAATTGTTAGTGATGTTTTTGCTAGGAACAGAAATGAAACCAGAAACTTTAAAAAAATGTATGTTCTGGAACATAAAAGTTTACCGTTGACTTAGTGAGGTTCACTTCTGGACGTTCACTCATCGGGAGAAATGTAATAGAGAAGCTTGCCACCAGCAAGTAGCCTAATCAAGATTGTATGCCAAGCTGTAGCGTGTCTCTCAAACTCAATCATAAGAGGTAAATATTATACCAAGTATTTCACAAATGTTTGGTTTTGAATACAAATTCTATCTAATACAAATTCTATCTATACGAATTTCCAATGCATTGTTGTAAAAATCTTCATTTATAATACTGAAAAAAAATTAGGCATGTCAGAATTAGAGTGTTACCGCTTATATAATATAGCCTATAGTGCTAACTTCACATGCACAACAAAGTTTTACATAAAAAACCGGGTGAAATTTCACATGGTAGAATGGTGAAAATGCACCTGGTGAACTTTCACACGGATCTAAACACTTCAGTTTTACCTGCTGATGCATATGGAGGCGTAATATGATCTAATTTGATGTTGTTATTCTCAGGGATGGTCTGACCTAAGGAGCTAGGCTAGCATGCAGTAGCCAGAAAAGTTGTGGGTTCAATTCTTGGCTTCCACCATTGGGCATTTGAGCAAGGCACTTAACCCCAAATTGCTCCAGGGACAATGCACTTTGTAATATAATTGAAATATATAAACTTTGGATAATAGTGTCTGCTAAATTAATAAATGTAAATGTAAATAAATGTAAATTTAGGTCTGGTAAGTCAGGAAAGATATGTAGGTCTAATTATGAAATACTGTTTGTCCGTTCTCTGGGATACTCTTAGCTTATAACGCTAGTCTTCAGGGCACACGTAAAAAGTAAAAAGAAATCGCTATTTCTATACCACTAACAATGCTCAAAATAGCACCACACTTCCATGGTAGCTTAATGAGGGGCCCTACATGAGAGAGAGGGGAGGGGAAAGGAGGGGTTGTACAGCGTGACACATGAAAAGTCCATGACATGCTATACTGTAGCAGCATAATTAAGGCATGGTGAAGGGTAGTCAACACCAGCGCAGGTATGGCCAGTGACCACCGTCGAACGTCTGGTGTGGACAGATTGCAATGCCCTGTGTCTCTCCAGATTTTGCGAATTAGCTTGTTTATTTCAAGTATTTTTGGTAAAAACAGTTTAGTGCACATATCGTACACCCGACAGGAACTTTTGGACATCGGTTCCTGCAATTCTCAACGTTGTGCATGTTCTCAACTCTTGCTGAGGAGTTCGAGCTAGGCTAAAGCTAACTCCACGTTGACTCGCTCTTCCAAGCCTTTTCCCCGCCAATGTTCGCTCCCTGTGGAAACAAAATGGATGAACTGCGGTTGCGGATCACAACACACAAACTGATTATGGACTGCAACATCATGATTGTCACAGAAACTTGCCTTAACAGCAAAATTCCCAACAGAGCTATCGAGCTAGCTGGACGCTGCATCCGCCATGCAGACAGAACAGCTGTTGACTAGCTGTTGACTAGAGGTTGGGGTTGTGCATTTATAAAACATACCATCACCAAGAGTCACTGCTCAGCTAACCTAGAGTATCTCATGGTTAAGTGTAGACTTTTCTATCTGCCTAGAGAGTTTACATCTACTGTTGTGACACCTGCTTATATACCACCGGATGCTGACGCTAAGATTTGCCATGAAAAAACTGCATTCTGCTATCAGCAAACCACAAACTCTGCATCCCGAAGCAGCCTACATTGTTGCTGGTGACAACTTAAAGACTGTTCTGCCTAAATTCCATCAAAATGTATCATGCCCCACTAACTGCATTTTGTTGTCTTTGTACTTGTACTTTGTGCAATGACAATAAAGTAGAATCTAATCTAATCTAAATATAATCTAGAGGAGACAAGACATTGGACCATGTCTACACTAACATCGCTGAGGCATACAAAGCCGTTCCCCTCCCCCACTGAGGACACTCTGAACACCTCTCATTTAGGGTTTTCAGACATACGTGTAAGACCGGAGGTTCTGCAGATGTTAAACGGTTGGGCCGTATATCTGAACAACATAAACAGTCATATGGAAGTCCGAATTTAGCCGGTTGTTCTACTGCTCCCCTCCTAGTATTTTCTCCGGACATTATATAAATGTGCTGTGTCTGAACGAAGCGTAGAACATGTGGTTAAAATTCACACCTAGTGAGAGGGCTTGTCTGACGTTTCTTTCGTGCGTCCATGTGGCGGGGGCACTTAAATCTGACTTAAATGGCAGTGTCATGATGGAGTGGCATAGTGCTGTCCAGAAAATGAAAATCTAAAAATCCAAAAGACGCAGCTACTGTCCATGAGGGCAGACAGCGTTGTGATAGAACGGCAAGTGACGTTGATGTAGGCTACAACCACATCGCAAGGCCAAACAAATTCAAAAGAACAAATCATCATAAGCAGAAGGCGCTGAAAAGACAGTAGCTTACAACGACGTCGTTGACGACAATAACAGGAGTATTTAATAAATTGTTAGCCAACACGGTCAGTTTTCTGTTCATTGATAGCCTTCTCATGACCTCACTGCTGAGCCCGATATTTGTTGAGAATGAATATGCCCAGAGAAAATGAAAATGAATAAAACCCAACTTTGTTCCAAGCTCCTTACGTAAATGCAATAGACACATGGGGAGAGGATGCTTTTGGAAAAATAAACCATGAAAAAAAACGAACCACTAAACTGATATGTTAGTATTTTGTTTGTTGTGTATATAATGGCCTTGAAGTCTTGAGTTACTGAATTGGCTGGTACAATGCCTACAAGTTTGTGCATGCTCTCTCCAATGCAAACCAGATTTGGGTTCCATATAGCCAAGTAATTCTGCTACATAATGTTGAAAACAGATAAATGTGTTTATTTGAAGCACACATAGCCTACAAATACTGTAGGTCAGCTTCAAGTATGCACACTTATGCATATATTCTGCATCATATTTCGCCTCTTGTGAACTCTGCAAGCCCCCGCCCCTCACTCGACAACCACACAGAGATTCTGTAATGTCTGAAAGCCCTTAGAGTTTCTACTGCCCAAGTACTCAGCACTCACTCATCACACATGTGAAACCCACAGTGAGGACAGTCAAAGTGTGGCCAGAGGGAGCTGACTTGGCACCTCAGCAGCATTTTGAAAACACAACGTTTTTCCACTTATGACTCCCACATGGACATTGACTCAAAAGCCTCCTCCGTTCTGGACTGTATCAAGTCCAACATCAACAGTGTCACCACCTTCAAATGAATTACCACTTTCCCTAATCAGAAGCCATGGATTAACAGTGAGGTCAGACTCCTGCTGAAGGAACAAGACATCATATTCAGATCAGGTGATGCTCAGGCCTATATCTCATCCAGGGCTAACCTGAAAAGGGGCATCAATATGGCCAAGCACAACCACAAGCTAAGGATCGAGGATCACTTAAAGAACAACTCTGACCCCCAATGCTTGTGGCAAGGCATCCAGGCCATCACAGACTACAAAACTACTAACTCCACCCCCCTACCACCGACACCTCCTTGCCTGATGAGCTAAACCACTTCTATGTGGAGTCTGCAGAACACCAGCCCTTCACACTCTCCCCCAACGATGTGTGTGCGGCACTGAGCAGGACTAATGCACGTAAGGCTGCTGGTCCTGATGGAATCCCCGGATGCGTCCTCAGGGCCTGTTCTGTGCAGCTGACTGAGGTTTGGACTGACATATTTAACCTGTCACTAGCCCAGGTAGCTGTCCCTGCATGCTTTAAAACCACCTTCTTCGTGCCGGTGGCAAAACACTCCACTGCAACGAGCCTTTATGACTTTCGTCCAGTTGTACTCACCATTATCATTATGAAGCGCTTCGAGAGTCTGGTCTTCACCTCAAGACCTGCTTACCAACCTCACTGGACCCCTTTCGATTCACCTACCCCCAGAACAGGAGCACGGAGGATGGCATATCTATGGCACTTCACTCCGCCCTGTCCCAATTTGACAATAGCAACACCTATGTGAGAATGCAGTTCATTGACTTCAGGAGGGTATTCCATCGAGAGAAAAAAAATAGGTAGTTGCCTACAGAAATAGGAGAATAATGAAAGCATAGGCCTACATTTAAAACAACAATGCCAATGGTTTGAAAATCAATTGTGAGTTTGATTGTCTTCACTCTTGAACAAAACGAGTGAATGAATAAATAGTATAAACTCAAAAACAACTTTGGCATATGGCTATTCAAAACTAGGCTCTCTATACGTTCTTAGATTAAAAGGGTTCACTCCATATTGTCTAGGTGTAGGTGGTCATAAAATAAATTAGTATCAACGTGATATAGCCTATTGTCTCCCAAAGTGTTTGAAATATATTTATCTATATGGGGCGGTGGTAGTGTAGTGGTTAAGGAGCTGGGCTAGCGTGCTAGTAGCATGAAAGTTGTCGGTTCAATTCCCGGCTTCCACCGTTGTGCCCTTGAGCAAGGCACTTAACCCCAAGTTGCTCCGGGGACAATGTGATCCCTTGTAATATAGCTGACATATGTAAGTCACTTTGGTCAAGAAGTGTCTGCTAAATGTAATGTAATGTATCTGAAATGCAATGGCTTTCAATTTGTCATTTAGGCCTAATATTTAATCTGTGTAGCACACAGTTGATTTGACTTTCATGAACAATTGTCGACACATAAAGCAGTTTTAATTATTAGCTGCCTATAGGCCTACAGGCTACAGAATTATCCTTTGGCTTGCATCAGATATAACCCGCTCGCTACGCGTTACACCATCACAGAACGTGAATGACACAGAGTAGCAAGATTCCTAGAACCACATGCATGTCAAGTGAAAACATATTAAGTCGCATAATCTTCATAAATAGTGAATGTGTAAATCCATGTTTGGTGACACTGTAGGAAAAAAACATTTCTACTTCTATTTTTGAAGTTGAAGGTTGAAAGTTGAAGTTTGAAGGTCTAGCGCATCATCCAAAAATCTTGCACCCTCTAAAAATCATTACACCATTGACCAAGAAAAACCTGGTCTATAGCGAAAGGCGCATATAAAGCATGGCTGAAGACGCACTGTCACAAAATGTAAGCAGCCCTTAGCAACCAGTCACAAATAACTCCTCTGCAGGATAAATATCCTTAGGATTTTTATTCAGTCATTTAAACATTATTGGGGTAAGTGTTGTTTTTTTCAGGCTATGTTTTCAATAGCAACCCCTTGTCAGTCAATAGTGAAAGTAAATAACTGTGTAGAATAGGGCTGTCACTTTTTATTCGATATTCAAAAAGTCAAAGTCAGCTTTATTGTCAATTTCTTCACATGTTCCAGACATACAAAGAGATCGAAATTACGTTTCTCACTATCCCACGGTGAAGACAAGACATATTTTACCAATTTTAAGTCCACAGACAAACATAACATTCAAGTAAACAAAAAAGTAAGTAAATAAGTAAATAAGAGGGCACATATAATAATGAAAAAATAAGAGCAGCAAAATTTTGTTGAAATTGTGCATAGACAGTCAATAAAAAAACTAGTGCAAAGTCAGGCCAATAAGAGGCTTGGGTAGTTCTGTTTGACCTGAGTAATAAAGAAAGTGGCATAGTGGTGCAAGTTATGTAAGAGCAGCAGAAGTGTTGTGTTTTCAGGACAACAACACCAAGTTGTAAAGTGTACAAGTGTGCAAGTGTTCAAGTGTGCAAGTGGAGAGTGCAGGCCCATTGTGGGTCCAATGTCCAGGATGTTATGTAGCTGAGGGTGGAGGGGGGAGAGGAGGGAGAGAGTTCAGCATCCTTACAGCTTGGTGTATGAAGCTGTTGTTGAGTCTGGTAGTGCGGGAGCCAGGCTTCTGTACCTCTTCCCAGAGGGCAGTAGATCAAACAGATTGTGAGCGGGGTGACTTTGCATCACTCACAATTTTGGTCGCCTTGGCGGGTGAGGTGGGTGGTGTAAATGTCCTTCAGGGAGGGGAGTGAAGCCAATGATCCTTCCAGCTGTGTTCACTATGCCTGCAGGGCTTTCCTGTTGTATTCAGTGCAGCTTCCGCCCCACACAGCGATACAGCTGGAGAGGATGCTCTCAATGGTGCCTCGGTAGAATGTGGTCATGATGGCTGGTGGAGCACTTGCTCGCCTGAGTTTCCTTAGGAAGTACAGGCGGCTGAGCTGAGCTCTCAGCCAGTGATGCAGTGTTGGTGGTCCAGGAGAGGTCTTCACTGATGTGCACCCCCAGGAATTTGGTGCTGCTCGCTCTCTCCACCACAGCACCGGCCGATGGTCAGTGGCAGGTGTTGGGTGTGACCTCTCCGAAGTCAACAACAATCTCTTTGGTCTTGCTGACGCTCAGCAGGAGGTTGTTGTCCCTGCACCACGTGGTCAGATGGTCGACCTCCAACCTGTATTGAGTCTCGTCAAGCCCTTGGTGATGAGACCCACCAGAGTTGTGTCGCCAGCAAATTTCACTATGTGATTGTTGCTGTAGGTTGCAGTGCAGTCATGCGTCAGCAGGGTGAAGAGCAGCGGACTGAGCACGCAGGCCTTGGGGCCCCTGTGCTCAGTGTGATGCTGCTTGAGGTATTGTTGCCAACACGCATTACTTGGGGCCTCTGACAGAGGAAGTCCAGTAGCCAGTTGCAGAGGTAGGTACTGAGTCCCAGTTTGTCGAGTTTGCAGATGAGTTGTTGTGGTATTATGGTGTTGAATGCAGAACTGAAGTCTATAAACAGCAATCTCACATATGAGTCTCTTTTTTCCAGGTGGGTGAGGGCTAGGTGGAGGGCAGAGCAGATTGCATCCTCTGTAGACCCGCTTGGCTCGGTATGCAAACTGGAAGGGGTCCAGGGTGGGGGGGAATGGCTTTGATATGTGACACGACAAGCAGCTCAAAGCACTTCATGATGATGGGGTGTCAGTGCCACAGGGCGGTAGTCATTGAAGCAGGATGGAGCAGTTTTCTTCGGCACAGGTATGATGGTGGCAGCTTTGAAACATGATGGGATCGATGGCTTGCTTCAGGGAAGTGTTAAAGATGTCTGTGAAGACATCCTTAAGCTCCCCCGCAGTCCTTCAGCACGACCTGGGATGTTGTCTGGACCTGTTGCCTTTACTGGTGTTGATAGCAGCAAGTGTCCTCTTCACGCTGTCGGCAGAGAGGCACAGGGCTGCTCATGTAGAGGGGGATGGGTCTTCTGTGGGCAGGTGCTGTTTTGTGCTTCAAAGCGAAAGCAAAGAAGCGTTCAGGTTGTTGAGCAGAGGGATGTTGCTCTCACAGCTCTGTGGCGCTGGCTTGTAGTCCGTGAGGGCCTGAATGCCCCGCCATAGGCTTTTTGTGAGTTCCTGCTGTCTTTGAAGTGGGTGGTTATCTTGTGAGTGTATTCCTTTTTGCTTCCCTTGATGCCACGGGACAGGTTGGCTCTCGCTTTTTTCATGCCAGCTTCATCCCCAGCTCTGTAGGCTTTGTCTCTGGCCCCCAGCAGCCTGAGGACATCCCCGTCAGCCATGGCTTCCAGTTAGCCCGAAAGTGATGATGTCTTTTTGTGTGGGTCACATCATCGATGCACTTGGTGATGTAAGAGGTTACAGTGTCTGTATACCCCTCTATGTCTGTCCGGTTGTTGTAAGTGGCTGCCTGCTTAAACATTTCCCAGTCTGTTGTGTCAAAGCAGTCTTGAAGAGCATCGGAGGCTCCCTCAGGCCACACTTTTACCTGCTTACTTAACCGGGTTTGTTCGCTTACCCTTTGTCTGTATGCGGGCATTAGCATAACAGTGATATGGTCTGAAAGTCCAATGTGGGGGGGGGGTGGCTTTGTATGCTCCTTTGTGTGTAGTGTAGACCAGGTCCAGGATGTTATCTCCTTTGTTGGAAAATCAACATGCTGGTGTAGCTTTGGAAGTACAGTTTTAGATCAGCATGGTTAAAATCTCCAGTGAAGATGGTGAAACCGTCTGGGTGTGCCGCCTGTTGTTCACTGACAGCCTGGTACAGTTCACTAAGAGCCGCGTTTTATCGCTGTTGTTGTTGGTAGGCGGGATGGATGCCTGCGACTAGCAGAATCGCAGTAATTTCCCTTGGCAGGTAAAAAAAAAGGATGGCACTTTATGATCATAAACTCTGCCAGTGGTGAGCAGTGTTTGCATACTACTACAGTGTCCCGGCACCATTCGTCACGGATGTAAACACAGATTCCTCCTCCTCGTGATTTACCTCCCTTTACAATGGCCCTGTCTGCTCGATAGCATGCTAGCTGCTCCAGTTGTACAGCAGAGTCCTGAATGTTGTCATTTAACCAAGTCTCAGTGAAGACGCGTTAACACAGCAGTTACTTACTGTCCGGTTCGCTGATCTCAGCAGTCATATGTGATCCATTTTGTTGTCCAGTGATCGTACATTTGCCAGGAGAATGGATGGTATGGTTGGGCGAAGTTGGCTGGCCGCTAGCCTGGCCCGGACGCCTCAGCGCTTGCCCCTCTTCTGCTTCCCTCGCACACCGCCCGACGCTTTCCCGGGAGGAGTAGCAGGCGAGTCCGGTGTTGTTGCAGGCGGAGTAGTCCGAAGTTCCTTTAGCGCCTCTGTTGCAAAGTCCAGAACGCTGCAAAACTTGCTTTTGCAGATGTCAATTAAAAACTGCCTGCTGTACTTGTAGTACGACGAGTAAGACAAGACGAACACGAAAACTTTCGACAAACACTTTTAAACGAACAAAACACCGCAGACCATTGGGGACAGAGAGAGGTCGCCATGCCAATCCACCATCTTGGTTATATTTTTCGAATATGCATTCAAACATGACGTGAAATATCCATAGTCAAACTATATATAAACTATTCGGTTTTTAGTGCCATGTGTAGCGCATTTTTACAGTTTATGATTAGTTTGTTTTTTATGTTATTGTTTGTTAGCGTGTGCTCTAAACGTACAGTATTGTAGCGTTGGCTCATGACCAAATCAAGCCAATAGCCAGTAACCACAATTATGACTGGAGCCAGAGCCCTCTCAATAGCCACCCTGTTTCGAAAATGGAAGATACAGAATGGCCAGCCTGAGCGAACAATTACGTCACTAACTCATCTAAAAAGTGCTGTCTGGAAATACTTTGGGTTCTACACTGTGGATGGTAAAGTAACCGTTAAAGCAGGGTTTACATTGTCCGGTAATTACCTTGGCCGGAAAAAAATGAAATGTCCGTGGCGGGCGGCCGGGTGGACGGCTGGTCAGGGAAGGCAGTTCTGGCGGGCGGCCGGGCGGACTGCCGGTCAGGGACGGCAGTTCAGACGGGCGGCTGGGTGGACGGCAGGTCAGGGACTGCGGTTCAGGCGGGCGGCCCGATGGACTGCCGGTCAGGGACGGCGCGATGGACGGCCCGATGGACGACCGGTCAGAGCCAGAGACTGTGTCGGAGCTGGATCAGGATCAGGATCCGGAGCAGGATCAGGATCAAAAGCCTGAGTCGGAGCTGGAGCAGGATCGGGAGCAGGATTGGGAGCAGGATCAGGTGCCGGAGCAGGAGCAGGAGCCAGATCCGGAGCAGGGACTGGAGCCAGAGTCGGTACTGGTGCTTCAGCCGGCGCAGGAGTCTGACTTGGGGCTGGAGAGGGAGCTGGAGCCGTAATCGGGGCTGGAGCTGGAGCCAGAATCGGGGCTGGAGCTGGAGCCGCAATCGGGGCTGGAGCTGGAGCCGGAATCGGAACTGGAGCCAGAATCGGGACTGGGGCGGGAGCCGGAATCAGGGCTGGAGCTGGAGCGGGGACTGGAGCAGGAACGGGGACTGGAGTCATGGGAGCAGGGAGGTCAGGAATAGGAAGGGCCCAGAAGTCGCAGGGAGTTGGCATAGGAGCGAGACGAGGAGCCGGCACTGGAGTGAGACTAGGAGCCGGGACTGGAGCGAGGAAGCGAGGAGCCGGGACTGGAGGGCATCGAGAAGATGGGATTGGAGCTGGAATGGGAGAGGGACCCGGCCATTCCTCCCCAGAGGCCCAGTCGTCCTCGTCGGAGGTCCAGTCGTCCTCCAAGGCACTGGGGAACCTTCTGATGGCGAGCCGGGTTCCCCAAAAGGCTAACTTCCCAAAACCACCAGAAAAATTAGCAACATACTTGCCTGCTGGGTCCTTGTTTTGGTCGGTCATTCTGTCACGGTAAGCTGTAACGAGAGCTGGACCGAGGCACAGGGCAAGGCGAGTCGAGGCAAGACGAGATCGAGGCACACTTAGTGAAAACAGGAATCTTTAATGTGAATGCACACTACAGCAAACCACGAAACAACATCAATGACCGACAGGGGACTAAGGGGAGACAGAGGGTTTAAATATAGAGGGGTTAAACAAGGCTAACAAGGCACAAGTGGACAAGAAACAAGAGACAGGTGAACACAGGGCTGGAAATCATAATTAAACTAGCAGACTAATAATGAGGAAAAGGTGAGGGGCGGAGACACAGGGAACTGAGACATGGCAAAACAAACAAATGCACCGGTAGTACTGCTTCAGCCTCTGGCTTGAGAGTGACGTGTTGGAGACCCATGGGAGTTGGAGACCCATGTGGGGAACAGCGTCAATAAAAAGAGAGCCGCACTTGATCCTGATCAAGTTGATAGATTGGTGTTTCTAGCGAACAATATTAAGAAATTAATTAGGATAGGCTACCGGCCTCACTCCTGTCGCTGTAAGTTATCACGTTATTGTTTGTGCCGTGCTGTTCCGTGCTTATGCTTATTCCGTGCTCATGCATAGGCCTAATCTCCATTTTTTTTTTGGGGGGGGGGTTCGTAGATATTCGAATATATTCGAATAGATTGCTTGATATTTGATATCCGTTCGAATTAGATTTTTCTCAAAAGTGACAGCCCTAGTGTAGAAATGTTTTGTCGTTGAGTATGAGACCACGGTCAAGTTTGTTTCACTTTGCCTATGAGTTCAAATAATAGTCACAAACAGGTTTTAGTAAAGCAAGGTTTAGTAGAATTCCTGTGTTACATACACAGTCTTGCGTGCAAGCAGATTCCTTCAAATGCTCTGACTGTCAAAATACTGATGCTCTGTTTGAAGTTGAGCTGCTTGCTATTAAGGGGAATGACAGATGTCACTCTCATTGGTTTAAAATATGTTACACCCATGACTGATTAAGAAACAGAAGGACGACTTTGTTGAACAATGCACACGTCACAAAATTTCTGTTCACTCTGATCACAAAATCACATCCTTAAACACCCTTAAACTTTGCATCTCTGACCATGCGTTTCCGATCGCTAAAATAGAGCCCTTTGTCTGTGACTATATAATCTGTGACTTGTCTTCAGATGTGAGAAGGTGTGAGACTGTAGTCTTTTTAAAAGACTAATATGTCCTCTTTAAGCTTTTTGTCATGATTTCAGCTGACTTTTTCAATTGGAAATAGTAATCTTTTTTATTGGTTATGACTGCTTATTCTTAATGCAACGGGTCCACATGCTGCCACCAACAAACCACACATGAAACATTAACTTGTTTGTATATTTCATCAATCAGGAGGTGAAACTTAATCTTGAAAAGTTGGAGAGTCCTGTGACTGTGGCTTTGGAGAGGAAAGGGATTGATATTGATGCTGCCAGTGCCCATGAGAATAATCTTCATCATCTTCTGTCTGTCAACTGGGACAACCTAAAAAAATTATACCACAACAGACTAGCGTAAGTTGTTTTTCCCATATTTTAAGTGCCTAATTTGTTTAGGAATGCAGTGTATTGTACAGTGGTTAACAAACCTACATTGATTTTGTAGCCCCTGTATTTATGATGTAATCTTGTTGCAGTAGTGCCATAAGTTGATTGCAAAGGTTGAAATAAGTCAACTCAACCAATTCCCTTCCTTGCATGTTTAAAAATGGTGAAGAAATGTAATTTTAGAGCCATGGTGGAATTATCATGAAACTTTGTGGGCATGTAGCCCACTAGACTAGACATGTAGACCCAGCGTTTCCTCTAGATTTGTTTTTAGCAGTGGAAACGGGCCATCCACATGCTTCTATTTCCAAAGGAAAGGAAAAATGAAAGCTGTTTATAGCAACCTAATATCATGCTTATCATTGTTAATATTGTGCTATACATGTGGCACAAACAATGTTAGATTTTGTGGACTAGCCAAGCTATATTTGAATGGAGCTGGTAAAAAAGATCATTACACATTGGGTTTAAAGTGACAGTGCACCATTTACAAAGGAGTTAAACAGCATCAAATGCGTAGTATTTCTTAAGAAATTAAAACTTTAAAACAAAATTACTGTAATTATTATCATTTAAATAATATAAAAGTGTTTTACCTTTGTGGTTACTCATTCATTTTGTGATTTATGTTGTATTTAATATGCCATTTAAGCACTTTAGTCTTTAGGGAGAAAATTACTTTTTAAAAGCCATTAATTAAGATTGACAGCCCTAATTTTATACAAGGGCTGTCAATATATACAAGGATACAAGAATACAAGGAAGTTTATTGTTACATGCATATAGTTACTGGAAGTAAGAAATGCAGTGAAATTATGTCTGGTGTCAAATATATATATATATATATATATATACAATCAATAATAATGTGCATAGATTTGATGAACTTAGATTTGAAGATAATAAATAATGGTAACTATTTCACTGCTTACACACGCACAAACACACAAACATAAACAAACACACAGGCAACAAACACTGGCTTAACGTTCGGGCAGCAGACGAGTTTGGACATTAATACAGTGGCCCGCTGTGGCATGGTCGTTTGCAATTGACCGTTCGCAAAAGACGCGCCCCTTAGTTATTGTTACTATGCCTGTCAAACTCAGACCGGAGTTGTCTAGAAATTCAATGGTAGCTGTTAAGACTGTCTGTAAAAGTTACAGCACAAGAGGGTCTTTTAGAGAGCCATGGACCTAAATTCATTCACAATCATTTGCAATCCATTGAAAGACTGCAGTATGACATGGAGACACATGTATAAAAATGAATATCTAGCTTTGTTGGGTGACAAACTTAAATGGGAGGCGAGTGTGATTCACTGATATTAATATTAGCTGTGCTAGATAGACTTGGACACTGGGCCATGTCATGTAAGGAACATGCAGGGCTGTTTCAAGGAATTTGGGGGCCCCAAGCAAAATGGACATGGAGCCCCCCCCATTTCCATATTTTGATATTTAGAAGGGATGCAGCTGCTTTCACAACTACCAATGCTTACTGTAAAACATCCCAAGCTAATGTTATTTTGACCTAGGCCTACTTGTAGCTTAACATAGCATTTAAGCATTCTGCTGTTTGAGAATTAGACAGACGCACCTGGTGCTTTAAAGACAGTACACAGCTGGCGTGCATGAATACTGCTAGACATGAATGTTCCAGTCTGCTTTGATGCACGGAATTTATTGTGTGGTTTTCCTAACCCCCATCTGGTAAATAGATTATCACGGTCGAATAGTTAGAATAGCAGAGAAGCTATGCCACTTTCATCAAAACCTATTACAAAGCTATAGCAATGTTTAATACGATAAACAGTGATTCTGGAACAGATCTGCGTCTTACAGTATGTAACCATATTCCGTCCGTTCGAAAAAAAGTTGCGCTAACTGTTCTAGTTTGTTACAAGCAGCATGGGCCGTCAGGCAGGTAGTTAGTGGGTTTGATCTAGCAAGACCACAGCATGACGAAGCGATATTGTTCTTCTTAAGTTTTCTTATTTATTAT
This sequence comes from Alosa alosa, assembly GCF_017589495.1. Lineage (NCBI taxonomy): Eukaryota > Metazoa > Chordata > Actinopteri > Clupeiformes > Clupeidae > Alosa > Alosa alosa. The sequence continues at coordinate 31,908,416 of NC_063205.1, read as the reverse complement.
TCCTTTTCACCCACTTTTTGTACGAACTACTGCTCCTAGACCGTTTGAGCTATCGACGCGGTTCAAACTCCAAAAATTCAGGCCCGAACCGGTGTAGCTTGCTTGTTACTTTCGTGTCGCTGGCCCTTGTCGTTTTCGCGTTATTTCCGTTTTTCTGCGTTTTTGGGCCCCATTGAAATGAATAGCGGAATGTTCAGGATTCTAATTTCGATTATGACATCACAGCTCTAATTGCTTAAGGTGAGACACGGCAGGTAAAAACATTGTTTTTTAATGCACTGGTCAATTTTGAGATTTTGAGCTAGTATGTTACCTTAGCATGTATTTTATCACACTACTACAACAATAAAGTCCGATTTAGACATTTAGGTGTTTATTTCATTATATTGTGTCTACTCCCGCCTGTATATTTCTCCTAAATTCTTGAATGCTTGAATTTCCCCTGGGGATCAATAAAGTATCTATCTATCTATCTATCTATCTATCTATCTATCTATCTAAATTCAGCATTCACCTTGCATGCACTCCCGCGACCGTGGTCCAAAACATATCATGTGTACTACCGTTTGAAAGCTCTGTTTTTCCTGTATCACGCTATGTGATCCATATATGGACACTTCCTTTGTATCAGCAACCAATCGCTAAAGTTCAAAGGCGAGTCTAGGCTGAGAACGGAATCTCATTGGCTGTCTTTCAAGGCTGTTTTCTCAAAATGAGTTTCCTCTCACACTCTGAGCTCAAAAACTCCACTTCAGAAGCACGTACATACACCAAACTTTCTAGACTTATGCCTAACTATTTGTCGAAGATTTCTACTATTATTCCTAGCCTGACTTAAATGACATTTTATGCCTAAAAACATGGGAAAAATCTATTTTTTTAGGGCTAGTGACATAATTTTCTGATTTACAGGATAACAAAAGTAGATATTCATAAATCCCTCTGTAAATGTTTCCCAAATAATATCTGAACACAATGAAAACATAATTTTGAACCTGGCTGTATCCAATGCTCAGGTTTCATGCCTTAAAATGTATGCAAATTGGCGCATATTTAATTAGATAATGCCTAATTTGCATATGTAAACATTAAATTACAGCAAACTTGTAATACATTTTTTTCTCATATTAATGTAAGTAATCAACTGGGGAAGTTTCATATTGATATCTGCTTGTTAAAAATTTCACCCTATTCACCTGTAGTGGCTCGCCTTAAGCTTGCACCTGGCAGAGTTCTAAGCCATCTGGCAATGTCTAATGGGCTGGGCTGGGCTGTCTGTGTATAGTATATGAAGGTGTGTGCATGTAACTTTTGACCCGTATGTCCAATTTTCATAAATAAGGTACCGTTGGAATCCTTGGATGAGGCAGAGTTCCATGCCCCTGATCAAACCCACTCTTGCAGTTCCTCGGAACCGCAATTCTAGTTAACATAAACATTTTTTGCTAGGCTAGCCTTCCTTCTGCGACATTACACCATTTGTACAAGACAAGTAGAGCTATTTTATCCAGTGTAATTTATCACTTACCACTATCTTGTTTTTTCTTGTCATCCTCTTCCTTTCTCTTCTTTCTTTTCTGGCTTACGGACGTATAACTCCGCTTCATTATGACTGCCAAGGTTTTATATTTTCGCGGCAGCAGAGATCACGAATCTGGCTGGCTGACTGCTGTCAGCGACTGCTGAGAGGGGCCCCCTTGAGGGGGATCTCGGTATTGCCGGTAACAGTGTCGTTGCACTTTATTGCATTGCACTACTGTGCACAGCCCTATGTTTCTCTGACGTGACGAAGCTAGCACGTTATTAGCAGCGGTTAGCTAACTATGCTAACGTTACAAGCCTCCTCCAAGTGACAATCATTTTATACACAATGCTGGCAATGCTGAAAACAATTAACATCCTTATTTATCTTACTTACATTGAGTTGACTGTGTGGCTTAATCCACAGATGTGGTGGAGCACTGTTTCGTTATGGTTTGCTAAGGAGTAGCACTAGCCTAGTTCTAACCCTTTGCTTAAAATAGTGATCTGGGACAAGAGAATTTAATCTAATTTAACATAATTACAGAAAACTTAAAATCAAGATTGAAAGGCATTTTTCTGTGTATCGGTGTTGCGTTAATCCCACATATGTCATTTGACTGTCCTTTTCAACTCATATCACATAAAACCGGACAAACATCAAGGCTCCCAATTGAGCCGTAAGGTGAAGTTGACGGGCCATGTCTGCCTGCACGGAGCTACTGGACTGCCATTGGCTCATCTGCGTTCGATGGGCGGGGTTTTGCGAACGGTCAATTGTATGGTTGACCTATATTATTTAAACTAATTGATATGGCTTTCGCGGTCGTGGGCACGCGTGCATGTTGCACCCCGGCCCAGAATAACGTAGGACCGGCCCTGTCTAAAATCAAAAGACTATATCATTGTGCATGTGTGGTAATGTTAACTTCTGGTCTTGACTCAGAACAGCGCTACAGACACTCGAAAACTTTTCTCAACCTTCAAATCACTACTCAACCCTCAGCTGCCTCCTCCTCCATCCAGCCTTACTGCAGATACCCTTGCCTCATTTTTTTACAAACAAAGTGGCGGCAATCAACAGTCAATTCTCTACAAGCCCACTCAACGCATCTGACTCAGATACCGCACTCCTACAACCTCTAGGGACTGCTGGAACATCTTTTTCAGCATTCACGCCTCTCTCCGAGAGTGAAGTATCTAGACTCCTGACATGCAGCCGTCCTACCACATGCTCGCTGGACCCTATACCTACAAGCCTACTTCAGTCCATCAGCCCGACCATCGCTCCAGCTATCACACATGTGATCAATGCCTCGCTAACCTCCGCACATTTCCAACAGCGCTCAAAATGGCCTGGGTAACACCGTTACTTAAGAAAGCTTCTCTCAACCCTGCTCAAGTCGAGAACTGCCGCCCTGTCTCACTCCTGCCTTTCCTATCCAAAGGCATTGAACGAGCAGTCTCCAAACAGGTCTCTGACTTCCTTTCACAGAACAACCTTCTGGATCCAAATCAGTCTGGGTTCAAAAGCGGCCACTCTACCGAAACGGCTCTGCTGTCTGAAGCCTTAAAAGAAGCCAGGGCGACACCGCCGTCATCAGTACTCATTCTGCTTGACTTATCGGCTTGCCTTTGACACGGTTAATCACCGCATCCTTCTCTCTATACTCGCTAACATGGGAATCTCCGGCTCTGCTCTCCCTGGTTTGAATCCTACCTCACAGGACGCTTCGTTTAACGTTATCATGGCTTGGTCAGCTATCTGCACCTCACCATCTCACCACAGGGGTCCCCAGGGCTCAGTGCTGGGCCCCTTCTCTTTGCTATCTACACCACCTCCTTGGGACAGATTATCCGTCAGCATGGCTTCTCATACCACTGCTATGCAGACTGACACACAGCTCTATCTGTCCTTTCCACCTGACGACCCCTTGGTTTCAGCACGGATCTCGGATTGCCTCTCAGACATAGCTACATGGATGAAGGCACACCACCTCCAGCTGAATCTCTCAAAGACTGAACTGCTGGTCCTCCCAGCTAAACCTACCATACACCACGACATCAACATCAAATTTGACTCCCTGTCTGTTTCACCTACCAGGACTGCAAGAAATCTAGGAGTTGTTCTCGACAACCAACTAAACTTCTCAGATCATGTTGCCTCAGTCGCCCGGTCATGCCGTTTTGCACTCTACAACATACGGAAAATCAGGACTTACTTGACTCAAGATGCTACCCAACTTCTGGTTCAGGCAATAGTCATCTCAATGACTTCGACTACTGCAATGCCCTCCTGACAGGTCTCCCAGCCTGCGCAGTGAAACCACTTCAGATGATCCAGAATGCGGGCGGCGCCTGGTCTACAACCAACCCAAAAGGGCGATGTTACCCGCTGCTCATCCAGCTACACTGGCTACCTATGGCGGCCCGCATCAAATTCAAAGGCTCTAACGCTTGCCTACAAAGTAGTCTCCGGTTCTGCTCCCACCTACTTGAATGCCCTCATACAGACATACACTACCTCCAGACCGCTCACAGCCCTCAGATCGAACGACGCCTAGCTCTACCACCCGGTACGCTCAAGCCAATCCAAACTTTTCTCATCTGTTGTTCCTCGTTGGTGGAACACACTGCCAGTTCCTACAAGGGCAGGGACATCCTTCTCCATTTTCAAAAAACTCCTGAAGACCCAGCTCTTTAGAGAACATCTCCTCTCATAGCAACACTTACAACAAGTCTTACTGATCCTAGCACTCACCAGCCGTCTTAAACTGACAAGTAACTGTTAAAAACAGCACTCACTGATGCACTTATTCTTACTGCACTCTAATGTTTTTAAATTGTCCTAAAATTGATGAGAATTGCTCTAAAACTTAAACTGTTTACCATGTTGTAAGTCGCTTTGGCTAAAAAGTGTCAGCCAAATGTAATGTAATGTAATGTAATGTAATGACTCACTGCAGAATGCAGCGGCTTGTTCACTGCACTGGAGAATCCAGCTAAACAAGTTAAAGAAAACGAAACGAAACTTAGAGCCTCTAAAATCAAATTGACAATTGAAATCAAGACTTAGGATGGAGTGATGTGTAGGACCGATGACGCATCCTCCCCCAGACAAACTCAAAATCTCACAAAAGAAAGTCAAGATCTCGCAAAAGAAACTCGAGATCTTGCAAAAGAAAGTCAAGATCTTGCAAAAGAAACTCAAGATCTCGCAAAACAAACTCAAGATCTCGCAAAAAAGTTTACTTGGGGTACCAATACTTTTGGACTGCACTATATTTATGTACCTGCAGGTATACACATTTTTAGCACATCTTACAGACCCTCAAATTGTTACCATTAACACAAAGGCAAAATCATAACCACTTAACTTAGATGAAAATAGTGCATAATCAAATAATTAGTTACAAGCAATAATAAATATGCAGACTGTTAACAGTAACGATGTAAACAGTGTAGAAGAAAAATACATTTGTTTCTGTTAAAAAAGAAGGTTCAATTTACAAAGATAATGTGTTAATGCATAATGAATAATTTTTGCCTCTGGAACAATCAAACACCCTAGCATCCTTCAAACTGGCCCTCAATACTAATTTCTTCAAACTTGCCTTTTCCTGTTAATTGATTCCTCCAGCTCTTTGTTTCATTGCCCACCTATACCTCTAGTTTTGTTTTCTGTTTTGTCCATGTACCTGTGTTTATGTAACTTTATCCATGTACCATGTATTTGCTTGAGTGTCCTGAAAAGCAATCAATATTATTATTATGAGAAAATGGATGAAATGCACAGTAGTTTGTTTGTGTATCAGTCATGAAAGTTAGTACATTTCTCAATCTCACAGGGGTTTTGAGTCCTCCAAAAATAAATGGCAGCTATATACTGACCAACATAAGACCATCGATGATTGGCTGACTGTTGCTGAGCAGACACTGGTCAATGCTGAAGCTGGACTCAACCCTCAAATAAGGAAAAACATTAAGGTATTTATTTCTTGCAGTAAATTATTTTACTTTTACAAATACATTTCTGAATAACAAATGTGATGAACAGTTGGCCATTGAAAGCAGCACTAAAGAAGAACTGTTCTTGGGCCCCCCCTACAGTTGAGATACAATATTTACAGTGGTAACACATGTTGAGTGTAATAGTTATCTGCTCTGGGTGTAATTTAGACGCTGCCACCATCTTTGTTCATCCGGTATGGTCCGGTGTAATGTAAAGGGAGAGGCTGTCACGTTTTCAGAGAGTGGGACTCAGGTTCAGATATGACAAACACCCAGAATTGACTCAGATGAGGAGATTTATTAACAGAGACAAAAAACAGAGCTTCCACAGTCCTGAGAGTAATCCACAGGGAACACACTGGGCCAATCTTCAACAGAAAGCAGTCTTCAGAAAAAGCACAAAAAACAGTTCAGAAAGAAACAGTCGTAGAAGGCAAAACCCCAGCAGGAGAACAGGGCACAGGCAACTGGACACTGCAGAGAGGGTGCAGGTGAAACACAAAAGTCAATCCTCCTTCACGGCAAAAAACAGAAAAAACTTGGCAAAAGTACTAAATCTTCAGGCAGAGAACATAGTCGATGAAAATCAGGCAGAGGTAAGACCAAGGAGATTGTTGTTGACTTCCGTAGAGGTCACACCCAACACCTGCCACTGACCATCGACGGCTGCCTTGCACTACTCCACTTGCACTACTCCACTTGTACACTTCAACACACTTCAGCTGCTCTTACATAACTTGCACCACTATGCCACTTGCATACTTAGGTCAAACAAAACTACCTCAGCCATTTATTGGCCTGACTTTTGCACTATTATATTGACTATCTACTGTATGCACAATTGCACAATTTCTACCAAATTTTGCTGCTTTTATTTCTTCATTGTATGTGCCTTCTTATTTTTACTTTTTATATTGTTTACTTGAATGTTATGTTTGTCTGTGGACCTAATTGGTAAAATATGTCTTGTCTCCACCGTGGGATAGTAGGAAACTTTGACTTTGAGGTCAAAACCAGGCAGGCAAAAACTCAGTCAGGCAGGCAGGTCGCACTCGAGAACTGCTACGAGAAGACGGAACGTTCTGACAGGGAGGCAGACTGGTAATGGGGATTTTAAAGCTGAAATTGCGATCAGATGCAGGCTGATTGACGCCGATTGGTAGGCAGATCAGAGACACCAGTGGAAGCAGGTGAGAACCAGGAGCAGACAGAGGAAGGGCGGAGACTCAGACCGACAGCAGTGGTACACAACAGCTCCTGCAGAGGGGGACAAATAGACAAAACACTAGGAGGACAAACCACAAACAGAGTCTGACAGCTGCTTGGTTAAAATGTAACATGTTAAAATGTAACATGTTACCATTACCCTCTTAGTTGTCAGTGTAGCTGGCAAAATAGGCTACATTTTGAATCATTTTTCCTGTTTGCTGGAGGGACACACAACATTTTCACAAGTCAATCTACATTGTTTACCGTGAGACGAGGTAGGTCTTGAAGACAACAGCTAGCCTTGATCAAAACTGAAATACTAAGTGGTCCAAGCATGGGCAGGCCCAACACAAATTTTAAACATCTTGATAACTTGTCATCACATGTTTTCAGGTATTTCATATATGCCATTGATTATTCTTGTATCTAGGTATTAGAAGATGATGTAGGAAGCAGGCAAGAGACAATAACATCCCTGGCTGCCCTTGGAGGTGAGATCAGTGGGCAGATTTTTCCAGAGGACTCAATCTATATACAACAACAGCTTAAGGACATTAATGCACGCTGGGATAGCATCATCTGTAAGCTCAATGAGAAAAAGAGAAGGTGTGTATTAATTTGTGGAAATATTAAGTAACTAATACAAACAACTGGAACTTTATTAAATGTTTATGTTTATTTCTAGATCCACAGACTTGCAGAATACCATTTCAGAAATTCAGATGGATCTTGATGACTTCTTGTCTTGGATAGACAAGGCAGAGGGCATTGTCAGAGAACCCCTTCATCCTGGAGACTGTGAACAGCTCACTTCTGTACTGCAAAGAACCCAAGTAAGATTTAGATATGTATTCCCAGGGTCTGGAACTATTGGGCGGAGCAAACTTGAATAACTAACTTGTTGTAACGGATGCCAACAAGGCAGAGGGCATTGTTAGAGAACCCATTCATCCTGGAGACTGTGAGCAGCTCACTTCTGTACTGCAAAGAACCCAAGTAAGATTTAGATATGTATTCCCAGGGTCTGGAACTATTGGGCGGAGCAAACTTGAATAACTAACTTGTTGTAACGGATGCCAGCTAGCTTAGCTGTGCTTGTGGAACGTTGGTAATCCTCACTCCCTGACACCTCAAGAGTGCTGCTGGCATGCAAGCCAGTAGCCTGGGCTATTGGCTCAACTGTCAGCACGCTCGCCTCCCGATCCGAGGTGCTGCTGTTCGCGGGTTCGAGTCCGGGCGTGTGCAGGGCTGAATCGTGCAGGTTCTACACAACGCAGGTTACATTGTCATCTCTGTTCTTTTCAACCAGGACCATATTTAAGGTACCAACTTTCAGTAAGGATCAACCCTATGGGAATCAATGCACACCTTTATCACTAGCAGGTTAGACTACTGCAATGCACTTTTCACTGGTCTTCCCAAAAAACATCTAAAGAAATTGGCACTCATACAGAACTCTGCGGCTAGACTTTTAACTAAGACTAAGAAGAGAGAACACATCACCCCTGTGTTGGCTGAACTGCACTGGCTCCCTATTTCCTATAGAATTGATTTTAAGGTTATGTTAATTACTTACAAAGCTCTGAATGGCATAGCACCTTCATATATCTCTGAGCTTTTAATATCTTATCAACCACAAAGGAAACTTAGATCATCCAATTCTAATCTTTTATTCGTAATTCCAAAGTGCTCCACAAACAAAGTGCAGAAGCTGCTTTTATCCATTATGCCCCAAACTATGGAACACCCTGCCTCTGTACATCAAGCAGGCAAGTTCAGTAAATATTTTTAAAAAAGATCTGAAAACTTACCTGTACAGGAAAGCTTTTAGTTAACTCATCTTATCCTGTAGACTACTTTTTCAGATTATTCTACATCTGCTGCTATTGAGGGCTTAGCCAGCTAGAAGCAGATGGGCTCCCCTATTAAGTCAGGTTCTGCTCAAGGTTTCTTCCTGAATATGGGAGTTTTTCCTTGCCACAGTTGCCATATGGCGCAGCTTGTGGGGGTAAGAGGGTTAAGGCTGCCAGTCGTATGACGTAATTTTCTATATTTTTGATATGTTGCTGAGTGGATTATAAACAGCCCCAGCAATGAAGAAAAGTGATTGATAATGACTGACTGACTATTATTGTGTTACATGCTTCAAATGTAAAGCAGTTTGAGCTGCATTCTGTGTATGAAAGGTGCTATACAAATAAAAGCTTATTATTATTATTATTATTATTATTATTATTATTATTATATTATTATTATATTATATTATATTATATTATTATTATTATTATTATATTATATTATTATTATTATTATTATTATTATTATAATGCAGTATCAAACTAGTCTGCAAATACTGGCAAACAAAACTTCTCACACAAAACACGTAAATGAGAAAACATTGGAAAAAGTTGCTTTGTGAAATTCAAGCTTGTGGACTTCAATGACATGTCCTATCTTAAGTCCCCAGGGGCAGCCGTGGCCTACTGGTTAGTGCTTCGTACTTGTAACTGGAGGGTTGCCGGTTGGAACCCCGACCAGTAGGAACGGCTGAAGTGCCCTTGAGCAAGGCACCTCACCCCTCACTGCTCCCCGAGCGCCGCTGTAGCAGGCAGCTCACTGCGTCGGGATTAGTGTGTGCTTCACCTCACTGTGTGTTCACTGTGTGCTGAGTGTGTTTCACTAATTCACGAATTGGGATTTTAAAATGACAAATCGGTTGTTTCTATGCAAAGCTGCAGCGGAACACCTACAGTAACCTTACAAATTATGTTACTTTCTCTCATTCACTAATACATCTGCAAAATGTCTGGTAGCCTTCTAAGGTAGGCGTCAATGTTAACTATAACGGTAGCAAACTGGTTGCAAGATTGAGTGAAACAACATATGTTGCTCAACACAAGCATAGACTCACTATGTGTGTGTGTGTGTGTGTAAAATTAAAGTGTTTATTTCATCTTGGATGACGTCAAATATTCAGTCATTCTACAACAATTCACTGCTGTGTATTTTCAGGGATGCTTGAGTGACCTGCCAAGAAGGAGAGCATCATTGGAAGACATTCAGCATCGAGCAACCTCACTGCCTATAGAGCATAGCCAACTGCTGGAGACCAATCTCATTCCTGTACTATCCCGCTTCGATCAGGTATATTTCCTTTATAAATTTAATTTATTTTGTTTGTATAGCACCAGTAGCAACTGAAATTGTATCCTAAAGCCTTTTCCTAAATCATTATACCCATACCAATAACATTACAGCAAGTAAAGATTGAAAAGATCTTTCTAAGAAGTTTGCTACGGGTATTCTCACCTCGTTTGTATATACTGAAGCTAACTGACACACAATGCATCCAACATAATTTGCATTTGAATTGTTACCATCAAACCGTAGATACAGGGTCCCATGATATAATGAGATCAGATTGAAGCACTTTTGTTTATCAGTGCATCCTAACTAAATACAAAGCTTAAAACAGGATGACATATACGATGAAAGATTTTTTCCTTCTATCTGCTGTGTTGTAATGTGTGGACAGTGACGGACTGGGATCAAAAAACGGCCCTGGCGTTTGCTACACACCGGTCATCAATTTTGAAGAAAGATCATTGGACAAACACATTTATCAATTCCCAGCAGGCCTTGTTCCACTGTAACTTTTGATAACAAAACAACCAAATTAAACAGGTTTCGGGTAGAATGTTTTGTGCCCTATTATAACAGAGAGACACTGAGCACGACCCCCAAAAAAAGCCTAATATTTGGAACTAAATAAAAGAAACAAAAATTACACACCAACATGTACATTATCTGTAACATGGGTAATTTGTAGAACTCGTTTCAGTTTATTCTGTTTATTATTGATAATTTTTCTACCTTAAGGTGATTTTAATCATGGGACAACAATATGGGCTGTTGCTGAGCGACACTCCCATTGAGAGTGGGCAACATATTTTTTATCTGAACGATTTGGATACTCAGTGTGCTAGCAATGAATCAGCCAACCATCTGTAAGCTTCTGAAATGTTCAATAAAGATACCAGGATCACAATAGTGAAGCGAGGGAAAAAGAGAAGCTTCGTATATATTTTTACTCCGCTAAGTGTTTATGTTGAAACCCAAAATGTACATTTTGCTTAATCAAAAGCACAAAAAAACAACTAACATCTATTTTGACTTGCTAAAGTTGTTAAGAAGACATCGTTTTTTTTCCAGTAAACTGTTAGCTGCCATTACTCCATTGAGATTGAATGGGATTTAGCTAAATACAAGGATACAAGGATACAAGGAAGTTTATTGTCACATGCATATAGTTACTGGAAGTAAGAAATGCAGTGAAATTATGTCTGGTGTCAGCCTATTTGTGCATTAATGGGGGGCATAAAAATGCAGTAGAAGAGGGGTTTAGTAGATTAAGTGACAAGGGCTGCATAAGAAAGGTGGAGGAGGATTGGTATTGGGGGGGGCACCAACAAGGAGCACCCAAGAGCAACAGGGCAGATCTTGGGCAGATCCACGGCTCAAGGGGCTAACCCAACTGCCAGGGGTCTTGGTGTGTGTGTTGGGGGGATGACAAGGGAGATGGGATAGTGTGCTGTGTATGTGGGGAGAGGGCAGTGTGCAATATGTGTGTTGGGGATGTGTGTTGGAGAAGCTTCCTGATGAAATAATGTGCTGTGTATGTAGGGGAGGGGGGGGGGGCAGTATACTGCAAGTATGGTGAAGGGACTTACTATTGCAAGCAGAGTACTGTATGTATGATGTATATGAGTGATGACAGTGAAGATGTGTGTGTGGGCGGGAGGGGAGTGGAGCAGTGACTGTGTGTGTGTGTAGTGTGTGTGTGGGTAGGTGGGGGCAGTGTGCTGTAAGTATGTAGAGGATGTGTGTTGGAGAAGATCCTGAAGACAATGTGCTGTGTATGGGGAGGAGGGATTATTTATTGTAGCAAGCAGTGTGCTGTATGTATGTGAGGTGATGACAGTGATGATGTAAGTGTGTGTGTTTTTTGTGTGTGTGCTGGGGTGGGGGGGGGGCAGAAAGGCTAGGCAATCAAGGACATGGGTAGATAGATGGAGGAGAAATCCAAAATAATAAATAAAAAGTTCTATGGAGATGTGCAAAAGTTGGTTTGACGTGTTATGAAATAAGAAAATAAATAAAAGGTCTGTAGCAGAGGGAGAGGAATGTAAAAGTGCTAAGTGTCATGTAGGTGTGTGTGTGTGTGTGGGGGGGGTGGGGTCATGAGTGCTGAGGAGTGAATGAGTGCAAAGTCAGTATAGTGTGAGTTCAGAGCTAGCGGTGGTTTTTCTGACCCTTGTAAGTGGCACAGATTCTGGGGCAGATGGACGTCACTTGTTTTGGTTTTGACGCAAGATAACTAAATGGTGCATGTTCCCATGGTGATCACATGATTGCATGAAGACTCATAGGTAGCCTATGATATTTTATAAACAAATACAAAGCATCTTTTCTACGTTGTGCTTATGTTTATGTAGCATTTTTTAACCCTTTAGGCGCCAGAGTTTTTTTTTTTTTTAAACGTTCGATTTTGACATCTTCATTTCAAAAGGCTATATCTTAAAAGTGATAAGAGATAGAGACTTTCTGTAAATTAGAGAAATATTAAGGATGACCCAAAGTTTATGTAGGGATTAAATTTTCCTATCTTATTTGCATAGTATGACGTCATATGGTGGCGGCCATCTTGGATTATAGAATTTTCATGAAAAGTCATGTTTGAATGATAAAATGCACCACTCCTTTCCCCCCCAAAATGTCCCTCACCTTATGTATGCTATATTGCACAATACTGAATGCTCAGGTAAATAGTAAGTAGTAAACAAACTCTGTAAATCATTACTAATAAATGGCAGAAACAAACCGAATGCATGTAGCGGTGCATCAGATGTGCTACAAGAGCTGGCCAACCAGATAACAGACATAGAGAAAAAACACCCAGACTCCCTCACCATTATTTTAACAGTTTATCAACAATTTATCTGCAGTTTGGCCTCTCATTTACACGAAAACCCTGTTTTTATCACAGAAAATGATTAAAAACTCCGGCCAAAGTGGAGATTTCTGATAACGCTGTTTATGTGTTGTCGTGTCAACTGGGAGAAACAGGGTTTTTAGGTTCTCAAACGTCCCATTACGCGTCAGAAAATGCTTAACGTCACATGAGCGCTCTATGTTTACAGTTTGTTTGGCTACTGATCATGCATGCTATTAAGGTGGTACTCATTTTTACGTTTGTGCAAATGCTTTTGGCCTGTTTGCATTTGCAAATACAGTTCAAAAGAGAAATAGGAAGTGATTTGTTGCTGTTGTTGGTATTTTCGGGATTCTGATTGGCCAACGTGGGATTGTGGGACAGGTGCCTTGCTCAAGGGCACTTCAGCCGCGGCCCACTGGTCGGGGCTCGAACCGGCAACCCTCCGGTTACAAGTCCAGAGTGCTAACCAGTGGGCCACGGCTGCCCCAACTCACTGACACCTGTGACATCTAACATCAATTTTTGTAAAGACATTTGTGTGCAAACCAGGGATGGAAACTAGCACCCGCCACCCACCAAATGCGGGTGAATTTGTGTACTGGCGGGTGAATTTGGTCAACTTACCAGCCACTGTGGCAGGTAAATAAATAGAACTAGCATACCACAAATTGTACTAGCAATAGCACTTCACTTTTTGGCACTACCATTAAGAAACTGTCACTATGCTTTTATGTGCCACAGTGGTTCCCATTTTTAAGAGGCCACTTCATTCGCGTTTTCTGTGATTCACACAGCTGCGTGAAATGTATTACAACTTTTCGCCACGAGGTGGCAGCTTAAGTCTGCTGTAGCATTGCCGGTAAACAGGGCCGCACTGGGGGGCCAACACGTCGCAGAGGTATAGAGCTAAATTTGTCTCAATAATATTTGTATATGCGCAGAGGGAGATCCACAAATATTTCTTGATTTGCATGTGTGTTTTGATATCTACAAATAAAAAAAATCATATTTGTAACTCGTATATTGATTTTTACAAATATAGATGTGCACTTGTAAATAAAATGCCATTTGTAAAACCTTAATTTGTGAAATGTGATTCTGCATTTGTGGATCACCAGCACACACATTTTTCCCTTTCCAAAGTTTACGTTTTTGAGACGTTCTTCGCATGAAAGTCGCACAAATCCACACGTAAAAAAAACATATTTGTAACTTGTAAATTGGTTTTCACAATTGTAGATGTGTATTTGTAAATGAAATGGCATTTGTAAAACTGAAAATTGCCTTTGTGAAATCTAATTTTGCATTTGTGAATCACCAGCACACACAGTTTTCGTTTTTGCATTTGTGGATCAGCACACATATTTTTGAGACAAACTTTGCAGCAGAGAAGCCACCCAGATCCACAAGTAGCCAGCTGACACTTTCTAATCCAGTAGATGGCAGTGTTGTTCTATGGGACTCATAACACACAGAGCTAGCAAACCTAGTTCTTGAATCTTAACAAGTTACAAGTTACAACAAGCTTTTTGATGGGAAAGTGGTGTTTAATTTCCATAATCTTTGTTTAGTAAACGCATAGTGATATAGTGGTCATAGTGGCATTGGCAATGCATAAGCCCATTTATACAGTGTATAGAGATGCCTCTTAAATATTAATAATAGGCAAAATTTGAGCATTAAATATTTAAATATAATTTGATTATTACAAATAATAATGGATGAAATTCAAATTGGGTTATGGAAGAAGATTGACAGCCCTAGTCCCGGGCCGGCCAGAAAGGACGAATGAAGATGGGCAGATGTAGGTTGCTAGTGACAAAATATTAGCTTTCAGTGTGGTAGCCTACAATGTCTTTGTAAAATAGCCTTCTTTAATTAAAAAGTGTTTAATTCTTCCTGGTTCCCTACAACCCGACAGTAAACTGTTGCAAATTGTGTGTTCCCGTCACTCTTTCTCTTTCGTTGCTCTGATTGGTTTTTGGCCTCTCCTATTGCGTCCGGAGGCATTTTGATCGGTGTCCGTTTGGGAACGCCCTTTGGAAATGGGCTGTGAATTAATCTTCCCCAGACCCACTTTCAGTTACAACTGAGAAGGGTCTGGTGTCAACCGGGCTAGGCTGTTCGCAATTTGACTGATTCTTGAGCGGAGTGTTGATTTGCACGTCTTTTTTAGATGGTGAACGTAAATGAAGGAAAGCCCTCTAATTGGACGGGCAAGACTAACAAGTAGACGGGCCTAAGCCCGTCCAGGCCCGCCCGTGGCTACGCGTATGCACTAAATTAAGAAATATTTTCTAATCAGGAAAATGTTTAATTTATTTCCTTTTAGTCCGCGGTCCCATAATAGGCTTCAGTTGCCTGTTTAGCCATGGGTCTGTATGGAAAATGGCAAGTGTCTTAGTGCGCTTCGGGGGTGGGGGAGCGGCCCCACCCACTGCACCCCCATTTCCAACGTCACTGGGCAAAACCGCTTTTTCCATTTGCATTCGCACCGGCCAAGTGGCCATAGGAACTTGTGGGCGTAAGGAGTGATGCGTCGTTACTTGGTACAGGGTTTAAAATAGGTACCCACTCGCCTCGCCAAATGCGAGTAAATTAACTAACTAGCCTACATTTTGAAATTATTTGAATGACCCTCACTATACTGTCGCTTCAAGCATCCTGATGCTGCACACGTTTTGCTTTTTTAACACATTTTTCAGACTTTATGATTTAGCCTACTGACAGTCCGTAGACATGTAAGTGAGTGGAGGAATTAAACTGGAATGATGGAGAAGTTCAACTAGCTTTAACATTAGGCTACCGAGTTGTATTCGTGTCTCTCGTTTCAACAAACAAACAATGTTATTTAAAACAATGAACAAAGCAGATCCTTGATGTCCATTAAAACAGCATAGAGACTGGCTAGTCTAATCCAAAAATGGAAATAACAGGTCTTTGAATTGACACACAAAATTAGACTGTTGTAGGCCTATATCCTAAGTTAAAAGTTGAAAAAAAAAGTTGGGCATAAGTCACGACTTGTTGTAACAGAGGTACAGTAAATATTGTAGCAAATAGCCTATGGTGATGACACAGCTTTTAAAACATTATTGCAGGTAGGCAATGTTCAGACAGAAGACGGGCACTGCTTTCTCTGTTGGTATTTCTGTCCCTCCGAAAAAACTGTGTTAAAATGATGTTTTTAGCAGCCAAAATGTCTTTATTTTTTCCAGGGGAGAAACCCCTGGACCCCCGCTCACATCATCCGCACCCCCTCTCAGAAAATTCTTCCAACGTCCCTGTCATGACCTCATGAGCTAAACCATTAAAGCAACACCAAAGAGTTTTTTGTACCTTAAAATAATGTTTCCAAAATCGTTTCAGTGGTTCATCAACTTGTAACAGGGTGAACGACACTTCTGCATTCGCTTCGCAGCCCTCTATCGGCTATAACCGCACTATGTAAGATTGCCAGATCGGGTAGCGGATCTGTAGTTCGATGGAATGAGACATAAGAAACTACAAATTTGACTTGTGTTTGATGTCGCAATACATCGTACTTTCATAAATCATGCAACATATTCTACCTTGTCTGTGGACATTGTTATTTGCAAAGCCTGTGCTGGATAAACAAATACCGTGCATGCGACAGAGGGAAAATTCTTTGGTGATGATTTAATGAAAGCAAAACAAACATAAACAATACAGCCAGATGCCTCTTCATAAAATAACAAAGACACATTCATAAACAATAACAAGTTCTTATTGTGAGGCTGTGTGTCATTTGGAGCAGCATATTGGTAGGCTATATTAAAAGCAGAAGATTTTCAGTTTGCTTTAGGATTTAATTCACTTTTGGATTCTTTTATTAGCCTATAGTGCTAAATGTTGGGACTGTCGCAGGAGACGTACTGTAGGCCTATCAGCCATCGAAATTAAAGCTAATCAGGGGGTAATAATGTGGAAACAACTGAAAAAACGTTCGGTAAATATAATGTCCATACTGTAGCATACTGGCGCGCATAGACTCAAAGCGGCAAAAGCCGACGTTCCTAACCCTGTTCACAAGTGCCAACTAGTGGTTGTTTGGGTCATTGCAGCTTCACTGGGTAAAATTAAATAAAAGACGTGTGATTCACTTGAGAATCATGCTTGAAGCCGGACAATTGAAAGTAGAACCCACTGTAGCTTATTTCAGGATGACTGCATAAACATAAATCTAGCGAGATCTGTGGATCTGCGTTGTATCTTCACAGACTAATATTCTCATGTGAATAGTTCTCTTTTGAAGTGGCCCGTATAGCTATTTTAATCTGGCCCACGACACCTTCACAGAAAACTATGACACACTGCTATTTAGACCTGTGATGCAGACGGACGCACATCTACACACCCATTTGTTGTGGTGAAATATCATACAAACTCTTCATTCAAGAAATTACAAACCACACATCAGAATAAACAGCAGAATTTACCGAACACAAAGATGTAAAGAATCCCCCTATACAATCAGCTGTTCCAGAGTGGTCTGGTTTTGAAATTGAAGCAAATGTCTACATGGTCTTCAACTGTGGGCTTTTGTAATACACAATTTCATAAAATACAAAATAAGTGTTAAAAATATCCCCTAGAGATAACTGTAAATATTAAAACCAGAGTTGTTCAATGTAGTTTCACATGCTAAGCATGCATATATTATGTAGTTTCATATACAATGTACATATACAATGTAGTTTCACATGCTAAACATAAGTTTCTTAAAGCTGAGCTGTGCTTAAATTGTTCAGTGCATGATTTCATAACAGGCCAAATAGAAAATAAATGCTAAATGTTAAATATAGCCTTGATACCTGTAAATATTTGAAAAATTGGATAGTTGGATTATAGGATTTCCCAGAACTCACACCAACGAAGTCTTAAAGGAGCCACACCACTTTTATGACAAGACACTACGGCATATGAGTGTGGTTCCGCTGACTTTTAGTTTTGTTGCTACTGTGCTTGGAGGACAGTTGGTAGGTTTATGGCGAAATTCAGCACATTTTATTTGTATCACAATAATGCCGATAACCGGATCATTTTGGTTGCTATAATCATATCACATCACATTTTCATACCGTTTCTCTAGTGGCTGGTAAAAAAGATTTTTGACCACTTGCTAGAGAAACAGCAAGTGAACTCACATGTCAGTAACCCTTTCACAAATCAAACTTTAATTTGGTACGAGGTGTCAGGGCATGGCCCTGACCATGCACACCAATTTCCATGCCTCTAGGTCTCTAACGCCACCAACAGGTCAAAATGTATTATTTTCATCAGAGTTACAGGAAATTAGCTCATATCTCAGATATGCTTTCACATATCGAAACCAAACGTGGTACATGGACTTGGGACCCCATCCTGAGGACACATAATACATTTGGAGTCTTTTGACCACTTGGTGGGTGCTATAATCAGAGGAAGTATGCTCATATTTCAGCAACACATAACACATTCACGTATAGAAACCAAACTTGGTATATGGACATGGTATGAGACACCATCCTAACATCACAGAACAAGATAAAATACTCTGTTCATCTATTCTATGACCCCTTTAATACAGAAATATTGCTGTTTTGAATTAACTCCACCATCCACCCTCCCCACAGAATTAAAAAAATTGTGCCCCCATGTAAAACGCACATGCACCCTCTGTCTGCACTCTGCAGCCGGATCTGCAAGCAACATCCATCATGTCACCTTCACTCCGATGGGCAGTAGCTGCGTCACATCGTTCAATATTTGCATAACATAGACTTCTTGAATTAACAAAGGTTGGGGTGCAGTAGGAACCCATTCCAGGAGACGATGATTTCAATGACATATCTGACATTCCATTGGTTGGTTTGAATCATTGAAGAGTTTTGAAAGTGCACAAATGCCAGGAAAAGGACTCAAACAGAAGCATAGGACGTTCAGGAAAGTTATATATTATATTTATATTTATGATGGCCTTCCATGTATAATTGAGAGTTCATTAACTCTGACTCTTTTACATATGTATGGTACCTGCTCTTGTGCACTCCTTAGCCTTGACCTCTGGTACATGAATTAACCATGAGAAATCATACATTGTAATGCTGTGGTTGAAAATATTTTTTGTGTGAAGTAATTACTCTTTTAGTAGAGGTGTACATTTTAAATTGTTGTTTTTTGTGCAGTTGCATTTTTGTTTACATGTACATTCGTATTTGCAGATGGGTGTGGTGCTACCAGAGCGTGTTTCTGAGATTGAGAGGCTGCTGCAGGAGCTTGGTGTGTATCAGAAGCAACTGAATGAACTTTCCTTGTGGGCTTCTAAAACACGAACAAAGCTAGAGTGCAACCCTGATGCTGTAGACCCGAAGGTAAAGATAAAATATAGATATAGATTAAACATAAACAAATAAAGTGACTGTACACCATCAAACAGCAAAAATGTTATGAATACTGTTTGGCCATCTTGGATCTGTGTTTGTGCTTGTAGACTGAAGAGGAGGTGAAAATGAAAAAGTCTGAAGTGGAAACATTGCTGGCCAAAAATCGCCCCACCTGGCAGCCTGAGCAGGTTAGACAACATACAATGTCTCTTAGCACAACGACACAAGTTGTTCTAATGTTGATGCAGTTGTGGGTCATGGTATAGACGATAACTGCTGCCTAGAGTGCCAGTGAATGGGGGATGGAGAAGTGAAAGCAAAATGAAAATGGAGATGAACTCTGCAGTGCCCCCCAAATTGTTGTAGCTTACTTACAGCACATGAACATATTTGATACGCTGTAGTAATACCATACAACCAGGAATCAGGCAAGTGCAGAATATTTGAGTTGCAAAGTTAGTTCTGATTTTAAGGAATCCCTTTGTCTTAACAATTTGAATGCCACACTGTTTTCGGAAGCTTTCGGAGTGCAAGCTCTGAGAGAATGTATTCTGGTCAGGTGAGAGCAAAATTTAACTTTTTGGATGTCATACTACACACTAGAGCTTAGATCGGGCCCAAAAAATCAAGCCCGACCCTACCCGAGCCTGTGCACATTGTGCCCGAGCCCGACCCGGCCCGACCCGACACGACACATTAACTGTAATTATGAGCCCGAGCCCGATTTAAACCCGACATTTTTTAAATACGTGGGCCATTATAACTGACGTTCTCAACTACAATTCCGAGCTGTTTGAGCTACAGAAATCCGTTTAGAACATTTCTCTGTGAGGGCTTGCCTCGCTCTCAGGTGTATGCTTGGAGAAGTGACAAAAGAGGACACTGAAGGCTGGCTATCATTATTTCTGTCATGGCAAGCCTGCTTCATGTTCATCTTAAAGTCTTTTTGCTGTCATAGGTGAACATTGTGCGCACTTAATGCACGCAACAAAGCATCCCTGACAAATGCATACCTCCGACTTTTCTCCAAACTTGCTCGAAGTTATTTCTCCTGTTTTAATTTTTTTTCTTTACATCTTCAAGCTCCACGTTGCACTTAAGCTACACAATAGGCCTACAGCACAGCAGGCCTGGTGTGATGTGTGCGAGTGGAGAAGCTGCGCATGACACGTGTTGCGCAGATGACATAACAAATTACATTTTGTAACTCTGAGCCTAACTTGTATAACTTTGTATACACCTGTTACTTAGGCCTACTTTGATAAATATATAATATTTCTGAGTCTGACTATGGCATAGCTTTAGCTCCCCACCCAAGTAGGCTAATGATTAAAAAAAAAAAAAAATGCTTGATCAAGGACCCGGCCCGGCCCGCGGGTCGGGTCAAATTCGGGCTCGGGTTCGGGCAGAGAATCTAAACTCTACTACACACCATATTTGGAGGAGAAATGGCACTGTGCATCACCCTAAAAATACCATACCAACAGTGAGGTTTGGGGGTGGTGGCATCATGGTGTGGGGCTGTTTTTCATCTCATGGTACTGGCAGACTTCTTACAGTTGAAGGAATGATGAATGGAGTCATTTTGTTCCGGGAGAATCTTGCCATCCACCAAGATGATGAGGATGAGACATGGCTAGACCTTCCAGCAAGACAATGATCCAAAGCATTCAGCAAAGGAAACTCTCAATTGGTTTCATAGAAAGGAAATCAAGTCCCTGACTTCAATCCAATTGAACAGTTTTGGAAGTTAACTAAAGATCAGAATTCACAAAAGGGGCCCCTGGAATCTTCAATATTAAAAGACTATCTGTTTAAAAAAATGGGCCAAAATCACACCGGAATACAGGCTCTTCCCCAAAGTATTTAAGAAATGTATGCAGGCGTGTTCAATACTTTTTTTCATGTGTCATTCCACTTTATTACACATAACTCTACTTATGGACTTTAATGTTTGGATTTTTTTATATGGGTGGATTATCTGAGTTTATACTAATGTCTGGTGCAAATGTCATGCAAATAGCCTCATTGGAAGTATACTTACTGAAAAAAATGTTCATGTTCAATACTTATTTTCCCCACTGTACATGATGTCAACAAGCAGGAAGATAATGAGGAGCAGTAGTTCTACTCAAACTACGTGTGCACATAGTCTATGGAAGATTGGTCAAATCTAGCAAGTAGGAAAGTTTAAGTGGATGACGTGAAAGTGAAAGTAAGACACGAAAGTTAAGGTTGCTTTTGATATAGTACAAAGACTCAAAACTGTTGCTCTAAATAATGATTATGTTGTCTTTGAAAGGTTCTCTTATTGACGCATTTAGCCACAATTTGGATTAACACCTGCTTTTACAAGGCGGAAATATTTAGGTGCAAAATAGACATGCGCTTTCATGGACAGTTTTCGTACATACAGGGAAATACCTAATTAAGTATACTGTAAGTATATATACTCGCAACACACACAGTGTACACAGTGAGGTGAAGCACACACTAATCCCGGCGCAGTGAGCTGCCTGCATCAACAGCGGCGCTCGGGGAGCAGTGAGGGGTTAGGTGCCTTGCTCAAGGGCACTTCAGCCATGCCTACTGGTCGGGGTTCGAACCGGCAACCCTACGGTTACAGGTCCGAAGTGCTAACCAGTAGGCCACGGCTGCCCCAAATTATGCCCCTAATTAGGCGCATTTTACGCTTCTCCTCCCATCTTTTTACACGAAACTCCCACTTTCCCCCGACCCTCCTATGAATGCATATGCATGAGACGGAAAAGTGCAATTTGACATTCTCGCCATTTTTTTACGCACACGTTGCGAAGCAAATACGCCTGAAGAGGGCGCAAAAGCGCTAATACATCTGGCCCTGTCTATGAAGTGTAGGCACAAAGTTTTAAGGTGTTGCATGGGCTTATACCCTATCCAAAGTTCTAACTGCTTTCTTTTTCATGAAAAGCATAGCGAAGGGAGGGAGCTGTCACCCCACCTGGCCTCGACAGCTTTTGCTAGTACTTTGTACTATTACTTTCAGTACTTAAGTATATTTATAATGGCCTACTTGTCATACTTGTACTTAAGTGGTGTGCTTATAGATTACTTTTACTTTTACTTAAGACATTTCCTGATCAAATATCTGTACTTCTACTCAAGTGTGGGGGTCCAGATACTTTATACAACTCTGTAAATTAAATTACAGTTAATTCATTTATTAATCTATTATCAATTGATGTATCTACTGATAATTTGTTTGTCTGTCTTTCCATCCATCCACTAACTCTCTTTTTAGCAACAATATGATGGCCTTGCTACTGACTGGAACTCCATTCAAATCCTACTGAATGACTGGAGAGACAAATGCAGTACTGTGGTTTGTAAGTATACCATATTTGTGTCTATATAGGATGTGCAAAAAAATCTGTTTTGTATTATTTTCTATTATTATTTTATTTTGATGTCCAGTTTGGAAAGTTGACTAAGAAAGCAACCACAATTATTACTTCAGAAAAGAGTTTTACATTTACATTAGAAACTACAGTACCTAGTACAACTTGTACAACTAGATATGAGAGCTATTGATCTACAAGATTGAAAACCTGTTCATTGATTTAATTTAGAATTTGTTTCTTAATCTTAAACTCATTTTCTGTGCACGTCTTTAGGTCAGAATTTGACTGGCAGTGGCCAAGCAGACATGCCCTCTTTAGATCAATTCAAGCAAGCTTTGACCGAACTCTCTGATTGGTTGTCACATGTTGACCACATGGTGCAGAACCAGAGGGTTACTGTTGGTGACATAGATGAAATAAATCAAATGATTGTCAAGCTGAAGGTGAGTCTGATATATACATAAACTTAAAAACATAACATAAACTTACATAAATGTTTAATATGTGCCGAGGGCTAAACCATTGATGATTAATGATACCAAAAAGAATGATGTCTGGAATCAATCTGCACTCCACTTTATCACATTTACATGATAAGCATTGCCATAAACATGGAAGGTTTTTCCTTCTGATTAATACTGTATATTGATAAAAATAATATTAGTTAAGCACCTTAAGTAAGTAGAATGTTCAGGTATGTACACCGTTTCGTGAGAGAAATATAAACATCCCCGTCCTTCATCAGTTGCTCTATCCACATGCTAATTAGGCCTAAATTACAAGTGCCTGTTTAGTTTCTGTTTTGGATTAGAATTTTTGTTTTTAGACTTTAAAGACACTTAAATGATAATTTCACATTCTCTGGTTGTGCTGCTAGAGTCTAAATGGACAGTGATATGATTGAATCTGTGCAGTTCTCATGCATGTGTGGCCTAACCAACTACACACAATCCAATGCAGGATAAATCTATAATGAGAATTGTATTGTTGTCGATAATTATCAATCTGCTGAAATTGTAGACTATTTAAATCACATTTCATGACGTTCCTTTTTTTTTCTTTGCATTCAAAAGTAGCAAAAAGTTGTCAATCAGAGAATGCAGAAGTATAATCACTTCCATCTCCTGAGTCACATATGCTCAACATTTTAATTGGTTTGTCTTTGACCCATGTTACACATTTTCACCAAATTCCATTAAAGCGGGCAAGTAGTTTTTGCTTAATTCTGCAAACAAACCAATTTACCAACCAACCAAACTTAATGCAGTTTAGCTAACAGGTTTTTAATTAATGGTTTCCAAAGGAAAGTCTACAGACCCTGGAGGAGAGATGCCATCAATTGGATGCTCAGATAACTACAGCTCAGAACCTTAAGAACAAAACCACCTCTCAGGAGACGCGCTCTGCCATTACAGACCACAGTAAGTCATTAGACATCTGTTTTGCAGTTCATGTTGAATATGATATTCAGTTCCAATTTCCTGTCTGAAAAATGACTCCACTCGCTGTGCCTAATCAATCTTCATTTGAAATGTTGGCTGTCAATCTTCACTTCACATCCACTGTTGTTACGGTTTTGTACAGACCACCTAAACCATCAAAGGTGTTTCCCCTATGTATTCAGCAGAGGTGCAGCACCACTCCTAGAATTTGTGCGCCGTTGCAAAAAAGTCACATGATCAGTAGCCTAACTAAAAAAATAAATAAAAAAACACATAAGTAAACTGCGGGAACAGCTGCCGTTCTTTCTTCTCCAGGTTTGATGTCAACAAATAATAGTAGGCTAACATGGAAGGCACAGTCAAGGATTTGTTTATGTTTGTGTTTATGTTTGTTTATTAGCAGATGCAATTTTGTGCAAAAAAACGTATCCTACATTATATTTTAAACAAGGAACCAAATGAAACACGCCAGCGAGGTAGTTCGCCCCTACCTTCAGTATTCCCAGATAAATTCCACGCAGGGTTTTGTTTTTGTTTGTTCTATTTATACATTCAATGCTTTCAAACCCTGTGTTGATAACATACCTAGGCTGTGGAATTAAGGCCTAGCCTACTGTTGGGTTAAATGGAATTTGAGTGAAAGGATACGCAACCATTTACATGGATAGTTCCTTGTCATTCCTGTAAAGCTCACCAAAATCATAGAAATTATCATTGCAAGACACTTCTCTTATAATCCAAGATAGAGTTTCTTTGAGTTGTTAGGCTTTTGAGCATTTATTTTAACATATGACATGGAAAATATAATGAATTTCATCCACATATCGTTATGCACAATGCACAACAAAGCTACTATTGTAAGTTAGCTTAAAACCGTGAGACTCAAGCAAGCCTAACGGGCCACCACGACCTTAAAGTGACAAGCACTCAATTCGACTTCCACAGTACCAATACAGTGTAATGACAGGAAAGGCAAGTCTATATAGTTTATACATTCTATATAGCAAGGGCATAGGTTTGGTCTCAGCTTTGGTGGGTTTGGTGCTTGAAAAGGTCAAATTAGTCTCAGAGTTCACTACTAAGTGTTATTGCCTTGGCTAATGTCATGACATTTGTGGTGTGTAGGCCTAATTGAGAAGAACTTGAAAGTAATTAGCTTTCAGTCTCACAGTTTTAGGCTAGTGGAAAATAGTTACGCATAGTGCAAGGATATGTGGATGCAATTCATTATGTTTTGGTGGCTTCGGACTTGCCAGAGGGTTACCAGAGGGTTGCCGGTTCGAACCCCGACCAGTAGGAACGGCTGAAGTGCCCTTGAGCAAGGCACCTAACCCCTCACTGCTAAGTTTGTAACAACCCCCCCTCATGGCTAATAAGATATTAATTTTGTCACCTTTGTAACATTTTAGTTTTAGTGTACCGTGGTGTATGACTTTAAACAGTGAGTGTGCTTGGTATGATGATCAGCTCATCTAATGCAGGGTAGGACTACGTTTTGACAAGCATACAAATTAACCTTGTTCTTGCCCCATCTGAAATGATTCCTCTACTTTTGCTGCCTCCATCTTTTCTGTATTTGTTGTGTAAAAAAACATTGTATATGATGGCACTGAAGTCTTAAGTTAGTGAATTGGCTAACAGTGTTATTTGGTAACCAAATAGTCTACACATTGCGCTACACGACTGCGTAGGCTACGTGCATTCTCTCTCCTGCTGATTTGCGTTCAGTACAGGGGCGGAGCTACGTGGTGGCCAGGGGGGGCCACGGCCACCACTGGTCAAAGCTAGGCCACCCTGCTGGCCCCCCCAGCTCCGTTCAGTGAAAAGTAAAAAAAAAAAGAATTGCTGCCGTTTTCGACAACACTTTGCAAAGCAGGGACTGAACCAATTACTGCACAGCTATCTACGACCATTGGCCCAGTCAGGAAGTGTAGCCTACGGTTCTGATCACATCGTGAGTAGGCCTAGTGCAGCAGCAGCAGCAGCGGGACAATTCAAGTCATCTGTTAAAAACACTTGACAGTAGACTAGGCTAGCCTACTACTTAACCTCAGTAACAGGTGAGTTGATGAGTTGGAACATTAATGCTAATAAGATGTTAGAATGTGTCACGAATCATAGCCAAGTGAGCTGCGTTGGGCTGTCCTTGTTAGGTAGCCTAGGCTCTGACATGGATGTGTGGGGCTGATAAAAAATAATCGGATGCCCGCGGGAACGCTGTTACAAGAATATTTTTATACAAGAATATAATATAAAATTCGGGTGAAATGCAAGCATATTAGGCACATATCTCCAGATGGCTCCAGGTAGGCTAATAGGGCCTAGCCTAGGCTACTTTATAAATACATAATTTGCTGACTGCGTGTGGTTCTTGCCATAGCTGGTCAGGCAGAGGCAGGCTGCTTTGCCTGAATTCTTTGTTACATTGCTCCGGAACTGTTCATCGCAGCGAGATGAAACCTTAATTGCGTGACAGAGCAGAAGTGGGGCTTTCCAACGAGACTAAACACTTGTCTGTGCGATCAAGTATGAAAATAAAAATAAATATCATGTAATTAAATAAAATTTATTCATATTCACAGTTCACCTGCGCACCCATTACTCTCGTTGAATTACTCGCGAACCCGTGATCGCATAGATATGGCAAGCATATCAGAAGAAAGAGGAGACACAGGGCTATCTATTGGTACCAAGTATAGTTCCTTCTGGGCTATAAAAACAGACAACGTGACTGCAAAATAAAATAATGTACAAAAACCAACGCTGCACACCTATTACTCTCGTTTGAATTAGGCCCTACTCATGAACAGTTCAGTAGCCAAGTGCGTAATATTGCAAAAGTTGAAAAATAAATGTGTTTATTAGCCTACAGAAAATAAATAGCCTACTATTATACTACAGTGCAGTGAAGAGTTTGGAGAGTAAAGTTATAGGGCAACTTGAAGTTTTATGAAAATAATTTACGAACCAGAACATAAAGACCATGGAGCTTCTATTTCTTGCAGCTGTTAAAACACCCGCTAGATAGTTTAAATACCCACCAACATTCGTTTTTGCAGTAGCCTACAGATTATTTCTGAAAGTTATTTGTCTACTAGGCCTAGCCTACTGGCTGATTTATCAAACGAGTGCTTTCTCGTTTGTCCTCCGCAAACTACAGCTGTTTTAGTAGAGAGCCATTGAATAAGCGATGCCAAGCAATTTCTGTAACACTTTTTGTGACAAATATCTCCTCATTTAATGTAAGTTCCTTCGGACAATAGGCCTGTGTTCTACTCTACGTGCAGTTGTCCTCCATCTCAGTTGCATCAGTTTTCTACATTTTGAAGGTTCTAAAATATGATGATATGCTTCACTGAATCCTTCTCGTTTTCTTTCATTTGTCCAGCTAACTTTTCCATTGAAACTAGCCATTTATGATGGATTACACACTCGACATTCTGAAATGTCCTGCACGATCAAGGCCAAATTAAGTTATCACGCAGCCACTCTGTTAGCAGCATGAGTGCTGACGGTGACGGTGCGTTTCTGATGTCAGATTATTATGTAGGCTAGCCTACTAGACTGTTCTCACGTTGCAGCGCTTTACTTATATGAAGTAGCATTAATCAATATGAGGGGCAGAGGGGGATAAATGTTGTCCCCACCGGGGATAAAAATAATTTAGCAGAGTTAGGGATAGGAAAACCAGAGGGGAAATCACCACCCCTACAAATCGCACCCTGCTTATACTTATTGTAGTATACGTAAGCCTAGTGACAGGGACGCTGGCGAGTCTAACGCCGCTCCGTCTGGCTTGTTTTTATTCAGTATTTTTAATATTTATCACGAATGCATTGAACATTGTGTTACATTTTTATCTATAGTAGTTTAGCTAAGTTTTATAGTTATATATAGTTACTTTTCCCTATAAGTAAGTGCAACAGTTTTATTTTTTACGTGTTCAATGCGTTTCGCCTGGAGTCATCCCACTGACCTGCGCTTTTGACTTCGGTGGACTCCAGCGAAAGTTTGGCCGAAATAGACCACTGCCAGCTGCAACATTTACTGGATTACAGATGAGGCAATACTCACGGAGTGAACTTTACTGCCTTTGGGGAAACTTTGAGCCTCCTGCAGAACTCCTATACCAATGTGACATCCTCCGGCGTCCGAAGTATATCCACCGAGGATCCCACTGTGACAAAATATACATCAAAAAGGACAACAAGGCGATTCCCTCTCTCTGGTCTGTTAACCGCTGCAAAGTGAAGCACGATCGACGAGTTGATCACCGTGTACTTGCCTCTCTGCCCAGGTCAAATGTACACACTCACTTCAACCGAGTAAAAGTTGGACTTTACAACATCAGATCTATCTCCAACAAAGCTCCTTTGATCAGCGACTTTATTACAGACCATACAATCTTCCATCTGAATCAGGCTGTTCCGTCTGGATATGTTTACATCTGCAAGCCACGCTCTTCCGGGAGAGGGGGCGGTCTCGCCCTGCTCTATCGTGAGAACGTCAACTTGACACCGCTCACTTTGCCTGATCAATCCTCTTTTGAACTGCTGGCTGTCAAACTCCAATGATCTACACCTACCATTGTTGCGGTATTGTACAGACCTCCTAAACCATCAAGTGTGTTTTTTTTTAACTTTCAACTGCCCTCACTGAACTTAATGCAATGTCTCCTAACATTATTTTGGTGGGTGATTTTAATTTACACCTGGATAATTCTACTAAAACATGCACAAAAGACTTTATGGACATGCTTGATTGCTTTGACATCAGTCAATACATTGACTTTCCAACTCACAACAAATTATTTTTTAGATCTTGGTGGTATGGTAGGTATAACACCTATCAATTTCAGTACTGCTAAATTACCCATATCAGACCACAAAGTTGTACTATTTGACACCTATCTGTCCATCAGGAAATCCAAAGTTCAGCATGTCATGTCATATCGCAACATAAAAAAGGTAGTGCCAGAGGAACTTACTTCACTAGTTACCTCCTATCCTTGCCCTTCTCCCAATGCTTCAGTAGTGAATCTGGTTGGCAATTACAACAACTGCATGTCTGCAGCACTCAACAGTCTTGCCTCCTTAAAGACACGGACCGTTTCGTTTGTGCACTCCGCACCTTGGTTCACTCCTGAACTACGCCAAATGAAGTCAATGGGTCGGCGCCTGGAGCGACTATCAAAAAAGACTGGTCTTGCTGTCCACCAAGGGATGTACTCGGAGCACATTCTTCAGTACAAAAAAACACCCTCTGTTGCAAAGAGCTCATACTATGCAAGGATCATCAATGAGGGAGAAGGAAACACCAGGGCTCTCTTTTCCACTGTAAGTGGCCTCCTCAAGCCACCTGATAGTACCATCTATCAGAATGCATCTGTTGAACGCTGCTCAGCCTACTTTTTTTAAACAAAAATTGAGGCAATCCATCAGCAATTGGAGTGTTCAATTACTAAGCTGAAACAACCATGCTCCTTGATTGAGTTGGGCTCACCTACAATAAATGCACTCAGTGTGAATTCAGTCTCCCTGCTGAAAGTTACATCTCTGGTCTCATCACCAAGTGCAACTCCTCCACCTGTTAGTTGGACTCTGTTCCGACAAGCCTAGTCAAGATGTGCCTACCACCCATCATCTCAATGATAACATCAATAATTAACACCTCGCTCATCACTGGTCAAATCCCTCCTTCATTGAAGACTGCTATTGTCAAACCAACCCTGAAAAAACCTGGGCTGAACCATGATGACCTCAACAACTACCGACCCATCACCAATTTACC
Organism: Alosa alosa; assembly: GCF_017589495.1. Classification (NCBI taxonomy): domain Eukaryota; kingdom Metazoa; phylum Chordata; class Actinopteri; order Clupeiformes; family Clupeidae; genus Alosa; species Alosa alosa. The sequence continues at coordinate 31,878,682 of NC_063205.1, read as the reverse complement.
ATTCATTTCAAAAATTATGGAGAGGGTGGTGGCATCTCAACTCCAGGATAATTTGAAGGACAATGATCTGTTTGAGCCATTTCAGTCTGGATTTCGACCAAAGCACAGCGCAGAGACTGCCTTGGTGAAGGTAACAAATGACCTCTGCACAGCTGATGCTGGACTCATTTCCATCCTAATCCTCCTTGACCTGAGTGCAACTTTTGACACCATATCCCATCAGCTGCTTCTGGAGCGTCTTACCAACATTGGAGTGCAGGGCAGTGTTCATCAATGGTTCACCTCCTATCTCTCTGGCAGGACACAGCTTGTCCAGATTTTGGACCACAAGTCGGAGAGTGCTGCTGTCACAAAGGGAGTGCCACAGGGGTCTGTTCTGGGGCCCCTGCTCTTCATCATCTACCTCCTCCCACAGGGAAATATCCTGAGGGAACATGGTGTTCAGTTTCACTGCTATGCTGATGACACCCAGCTTTATATGTCCACCAAACCGACTGCCTCCCTTCCTCCTGCTGCGATGACTGCCTGTCTGCATGATATAAATCTATGGATGACTAACAACTACCTGAAACTGAACAGTAACAAGACTGAATTACTTGTTGTTGGCTCAAAAACAAAGCTGGCAAAGATGGAAAACAGACTCTCCCTATCTATAGATGGCTCCAACATTGCCTGCTCCACCAAGGTGAAGAGTCTTGGTGTTATACTAGACAGCACACTTTCATTCACTGCCCATATTAACAGTGTGTCTCGCAGCGCCTTTTTCCATCTGCGCAACATCGCAAGACTGCGCCTCTCCCTCAATCAGCAGAGTGCAGAAGTACCTGTAAACACCTATGTTACATCCCGCATTGATTACTGCAATTCTATCTTCTCTGGCATTCCACAGAAATCACTCCACCACCTCCAAATAATCCAGAACTCTGCAGCCAGGATAGTAACAGGCACAAAGTCCACAAGCCACATAACACCTGTACTGTTGCAGCTACAGTTGTTTTATCTGTGAAGCGACCTTGGGTGTCCTGAAAGGGCGTTTTTAAATAAAATGTATTATTATTATTATTATTATTACTACTGTTTTCTATGGCATATTGTCATTAGATGAAATAACAAACAATTCAAAGAAAATCTTTCTGGGATCATGGAAGAGATAAGTGTTTCGCCATGTTCATTTCTATGACTATAGAAATGCACCATAGTTTATCTTTTATTTCTTTGCATTGTGCAGGCTACACTCAAAAATACATTACATACACCGAATATAGAAACAGGAAACTGTCTCAGATCCATTGTTTATTGTTTTTTATGACTGCAAGATTCTAGCTTTAGGTAAGTCAGTGACATGGTAACTATCATGATAGCGCGACTTCTATTATGTTGTGCTATATGCGACTATCCATGCTGCACACCCCTAATCAACATGACTCCTAACCTTGGTTGAAAGATTACAGAAGCTAGTTTAGCTGAAACAATATACTGGGTAACATCACCAGTTAATACAATTTTTCACAGTAGAAACCACATTTGAAAGCCTGGTCATGTTGAGCTAGTTGTAGTTGCCAGTTTACAATGGCAAAGCTTTGTATGTCCATGTTCTTCTTTGGTGGTATAGCTGATCTACAATGCACAAAAAGGGGCAACAATGTACATGCTGAAGGGCAAAGAGAATATTAAAATATAAGTATAAGTATATATAACAGAAGCCTACTATGAAGCAAAGTTCTTAGAATCTTTGCAAGGAAGTGTCTGGCAGTTTGAGGACAAGAAACGATGCATCAAAGGGTCAAAATAGTAGCAGCCAAAGAGGATTGTTGATAACAGATGTCAGATGATAACAGATGATAAGTGATGATGTAAAATAAAAAATCTTTGGCAGCACGCAATTAATGCGTTAGCCTACTAGTACCAGGTTGCTAGGTTACGGGGACGCTGGTGAGACACGCCGCTCCGTCTGGCATCATGTTTTTGTTTGTTTTTATGTAATGTTCGTAATTTTATGTAATGTCATGTTTATTTTTTGTATTGGTTTGTCTAGTTAAATGTTTTCCCTATTTATTCACGCTATTTTTGATAGTTTTCGTGTTATTCTTAGTCCTTTTTACTGCTTCTACGTGTGCACCTTTGGGTTGCACTATGTGCATGTTAAATGCGCTTTAAAAATAAATCTGACTTGACTACTCTTTAAGTATAAGCATATACGATTTTTGATGGTCACAAGTTTACTTCATTAGCGGTTTATTTTTTTGATTATTAAAGAGTGTTTTTCATTTAAAGGTTTGACTTTGTGCTTATTCAGTAGAGCATTTAGTGCTCTTTCCCAATCCCAGACGCTCACATTGCATGTTTGTTTGTAATGGATGCAACGCGAGATAGGCTACGCCTTGACGGCAATGAGTTGTTAACAGACATGAACCAAGACATATACTGTAGCCCAGCAGCAATCTAGGGACTGTTCGTTATTTATTGAAGGGGCCACCGGAGGAATTTTGAGTGCTTCAGTCCAAAGTTGCATGACCCTCCCTTGTCTGCTAGAAATTGTTCAATGACCCTCCGACAGAATTGTTAAAAAAGACATGACCCTCCCCTGCCAATTGTCGCCGTCTTCCGCCCGCGCTGCTTTGCGCCATAGCCACACACTCTTAAACGTTCTTAAATCAATCTTTCCCAGTCCTTCCTTTTCAAATGTGTTGCGCCTGTTTGCACAATTTCACAAATAATCATATGTGATTAATAATATGACAAATAATCCCTGTGCACGGGGACCGAAACGATGCATGCCAACTTTTTCCGTGTTTCTCACATGTTTTAACTTCCCCCCACTGTCTTGCCGTTTTAATGTTTTCCCGTAGAATATCCCATATTTTAATACTCTCATAACAGCCTTGCCACCGGGCCTGTCTCTGTGTTGCCCTGTTGCTACCCCTTGCCCTTCCAACTAAACAGATGTCTTCAAATCATCGCTTTTCCTTGTTTGAAGGCGAACTTAACGAGCAATGTTAACCTATTTAAGTTTAACGGCGTGATTGTCGTGAGAGCACGATTCATTGGCTCTTGCATGTTCGGCCTTATGTCTACGTGTGCACCTGAGGCTACTCAGCTACTAGAGAAAGAATTTCCCCTGTTTGTATGTTCACTCCAAGTTGGCCTACTCCAAGTTGACCTACCAACTCTGCACTGTAGACCCTACTGGCTATTTATATTTTTCTGTGAAATAAGCAAATGTATTTGTTCAACTTTATGAAGCAGAATTACGCGACTTTTACTTTGAAACATGTAATTTGACAAAGGACAGATGTATGTTAGTGACAAAATATTAACTTTCAGTGTTTTACGATGTCTTTGTCATGGGGAAGTTTTTTTCCCCATGCATTTATTCTAGGCTACTGTCAGTGACTGCCGTGAGAGAAGCGGGTTCTGTGTTTCGTTCATGTCAGTGACTGACGCGAGAGAAGCGGGGTCTGTGTTGTGTTGCATTGCGTTAATTTATTTTCAATTGGGCATGCCGTGCCTTGTCGTCCACAGCTCAATTCTGACAAAGCCGAAATTACTCCTTTTGAAACAATAAGTGCGCTTGTTTGTATGGATGTATTGCTTGACAGGGGGGGATCCCAAGCCATAGGGCTACTGTGAGAACATTTCCTAATTCACCCGACACTAATTTTCAAATTGTTGAAAACTATTTCGGCATAGCCTATAAGCAGTTTAATTAAATGTAATGTTAGTTGTAAACAAACGGGCTACTTGGTGAGGCTTGGCCTCACAGGTGCGCTCGTGCCTTAGATGGCAAGAAAAATCTTCACGATAAAGGCCTATTAACTGACCACCCGATTCACGTTGACTGGGGGGCAGGGGGGGCCATCAGACATTTGTGCCCAGTTAATCCGGCCCTGCCCCCCAACAAATCACACCTTCCCACCAGCTGTGACATCTTAAAAGAAGTCGAGAGGACTCCTAACTCACAGACCTATTCACAAACCGGTTTTGTGGCATTTCGCCTGTTTTGAAATCCTATGCGGCTACATGAGCTTCCAATCGTGAGGAAGCAATTTTGCATTGTAGGCATAATTAACATGCAATAACGCCACCAACAACAACCAAAACTAGGCTACTCATTGTCAACATATAAATTAAATGTAACATTATTGTGAATCAAATTAAACGTAGGCATAGGCATAGTAACAGATTAATTTAATAATGTTACAAAGATACTACATCAATCCGTATGTTTCATTAGGCTACTAGGCTATTTGTTTTGCCTTACTCTTGATTAATTTAGGCTAGGCCTTTTTATTCAGTTCTTCATCATCTTCCATCCTTGTGTAGCGCACGCATTCTCAGACCTGTCACCTTCCACTCATCGTAAGGGAGGTGTTTGGAATCATTCCCGCGTTACAATCATCAGCCAATCAAGGTGGTCACTTCAGTCAAGCTCGTGCATGAGTAATAACGTCATCCATAGCAATGAAGACTCACTCACTCTTAGACTGTTAGTCAAAGATTCTAGAGCGCTCAGCTCCAGAATCTGTTCAGGAGTTGTCATTTTCCCTTACTAAAAGTAGGTCTGAAAGGCTTTGTGAATAACTTAATAAGAGAAACTCCTATAGCTAAAATCTTTTATTGATATTTAGGAGTAGCCTACTCCTAGTGGTAAGATAAAAGGCTTTGTGAATATGGCCCCTGGTGTCTAACCCAATGCATAGCCCATTTACACAAAATAATGGTTGAATATTAGGCTACTGATGATCATTGTTATTTAACAACATGCAGGGCACCAAAAACATCTTGCTCGTAAAAAATCATCATACCGCACATTGTGGCGGGTCTGTTATTTAACCTACTTACTGTAGGCTGCGCAAACCACAGGCCTTTATTTTGGGCAAGCCTGCATTCGAGGCAGGCCTTCTGTTGAAGAATTTTATATAAAGCCTGCGCTAACAGTAATCCTCCTGCCCCCCGATACCACAGCTGTGGATAGTGTTCAAGTAATAACACAATCCAATGTGTGTCTCAATTGTCCCCCGCTGACCACCTCACACATTTCTCTAGATTTTGCAACGACTTTACATGACACATTGCCATAAAATGCCAGTTTTTAGGACACAGAATAATGTTTGTAATGATACCGGTTAGGCCTACGTTCAACAGTAACATAAGTGTAATGAGCTATTCATTGTCGAAGGTGCATGGTGAAGTGAAATTCTTACTTTGGAAAACAAACATTTGCCGATATCATTGGATAGGGAATAGGCCTACTTGTTTATTTTTTACGTAGCCTACAATGGCCAGTTCAGACAAAGCCGAAATTACTCATTTTTAAACATTTGTATGGTTATATTGCTTGACTTAAATCCCAGAGAGTAGGCTAGGCTACCGCACCCCACAGTGATGGGCCTAGCGGTGTCACGTCTGCCTGTCACAGACGTGGGGAGCTGAAGCTTGGGATACAGTTACTACAGTAACAGTATTTTATTTGACTTCTTATGGAATATTTTTATTTTTTTCACTTTTATAAAGGCTTTGTTTGAATGCTGTTGGAACAAATAGTAGTTGATTATAAAGGCAACTTTCTGTTGCAATATTCTGTGTGTTCTGGACTGCAAGTAACTTGTTAAGCCAGTGGTTCTGAAACTTTTTCTTTCATTCCCCACTTTGATCAAGGAGGCATTGACTGATAGTGGAGATAACGTGTTATCCCGAAAGTTTTCGATGACCCAAACGGAGAGCCATACTTTATTGTTTTAACGATCTCTATGCTACTCTCCAAAATGTAGGCATGGGTACATGATGAAGTATCCAACTGTCGTGTGTTAAATTATTGTGATTACGAGCCAGTGGTTTTCAAACATTATGCGTGACTCGGACATCTATGCAACAGACTCATATCGTCCTCGCATTCGCAAAATGAGGACATACAGACTGCTCAGATAACAGGTGTACCTCCAGTTATGCATGGTTTTAGTCAAGTCATTTAAATGTGCTGGTGAAACAGTTGTGTACTCTATTGTTATTTATCCCTATTCACCCACGCTGTCAATTCTGTGGCGCAGTGCATTAAGGCCGGCTGATGACAGCCGCCGTTACGCAGCAGTTATTAGTCCCCTGTCCAAGAGTTCAAATCTGGGTTAAGCCCATATTAATAGACCATAATAACCAATTTCAATTCTTCAACACGGTCACCGTTAGACTAGAGGGGAGAAAGAATTGGAAAAGATCTGGGCACAGTTCTTCCAGAGCTTCGTGCCAAGTAATAAGCATTGAGTCAAGATGTTTGTGTGAAATAAACGAAGCGTATAGGCATAGTGTGACATGTGTAAACCAATGGTGTAGAGATGACGCCACAGGGTTTTATTTAAGAGAGCCTACGTTTGTATGTAGGCAATTTATATTCACAATACTTAGGCCTACTAAAATAAATAGTATTTTATTTGTATTACAAGGATACAAGGATACAAGGAAGTTTATTGTCACATGCATATAGTTACTGGAAGTAAGAAATGCAGTGAAATTATGTCTGGTGTCAGCCTATTTGTGCATTTATGGGGGGGGGGAAAAAATGCAGTAGAAGAGGGGTTTAGTAGATTAAGTGACAAGGGCTGCATAAGAAAGGTGGAGGAGGATTGGTATTGGGGGGGGCACCAACAAGGAGCACCCAAGAGCAACAGGGGACAAGGAAAAAGGTAAGGAAAAACTCCCCTACCAAGGAAGAAACCTTGGGCAGATCCACGGCTCAAGGGGCTAACCCAACTGCCAGGGGTCTTGGTGTGTGTGTTGGGGGGATGACAGGGGAGATGGGATAGTGTGCTGTGTATGTGGGAGAGGGCAGTGTGCAATATGTGTGTTGGAGAAGCTTCCCATGAGACAATGTGCTGTGTATTGGGGGCAGTGTGCTGTAAGCATGTTGGGGATGTGTGTTGGAGAAGCTTCCTGATGAAATAATGTGCTGTGTATGTAGGGGAGAGGGGGGGGCAGTGTACTGCAAGTATGGTGAAGGGACTTACTATTGCGAGCAGAGTACTGTATGTATGATGTATGTGAGTGATGACAGTGAAGATGTGTGTGTGGGCGGGAGGGGAGTGGAGCAGTGACTGTGTGTGTGTTTTTTGTGTGTGTGTTGGTTGTTTAGAGTAAAAAACAATCGGTCGGTCTTAACGCAAGTTTACAACCGGCAAGTCGGTCGGACTAAAAGGGGAAAAAATAAATATTTGGGTCGGTTCTAAATTGACAGGGTCGGTCGGGTTACGGCAAACGAAAATATTTTTAAGGATGGCCTGGCAGTGTTTTTTTGCGCGTCTGCAGAAGTCAGCCAAATATGAATGTAATTCTGCGGCATAAAGCAGATGTATTTGTTTATTGTACAGAAAAATAAAAATCACATGTCAAGCAGTCAATCGACTACATTGCAGTCAAGAAGTAGGGCAAATTAATTTACGAAACCAAAACGTGGGTCATAGTTGTCTAAGCCTCTATTGCGTAGCCAGTTAAAAACGTTGCCAGATAGTATTAAATCGGCAACAACATTGTTTTCTTCAGAAGCCTACCCAAGGCTACAGATTAATTCAGAACAGTTATTTCTCTACTGGCTCATTATCACACCACTGTTTTGATTTGCATAGTTGCATTACCCCCAACACTGACAATAATGTAGACAGCAAATTTCGATTTCGATTTTCTTTACCACCGTGTAGTCAAGCCTTAAGCCATACCCAAGTAGCCTAAATCAAGGCAATGTTTAATTATGTATGATTTATTTTGTTATTGAATTCGTAGGCTGGGATTACTAAGTCTCCTGCTTTTTCAGAAGGGGCGGCAGGCAGAGCGATGTACAGTGGCAGAGTGACGCACAGTGGCTGAAAGTGGTACTAAAGCTTCACGCAGCTTCACGCCTCGTAATGCGCGACTGAAGTGGTCATTTGAAAGCGATGCCCACTGTAGGTGCCTTGCTCAAGGGCACTTCAACCGTCCCTGCTGGTCGGGGTTCGAACCGGCTGCCCCAAAATGTTTTACACTGGCCCTTTTTGGGTTATGTAATGGTAGACAGCCTTGATAACTTAGCCTACCCGACACACCCACTCTTGTCTGCCAGTGCCACCACAAAGTGAAGTATGTAAGGGATAATGTATAGAACGCCGGTCATTATTGGGAAAATAAGTCCCCGACAGGCTTAACCGACCCCTCGACAAGAGCGGAGGTCCCTGAAGGAACTTATTTTCCCAATAATGACGGCGTTCTATACATTATCCCGCTTATTACACGGCTACTTGCCAAAACAAAATAATAATTTCCCCACAATATGACTTTAGCCTACATAGCCTAGCCTATTTGTACGACGGAGTATTAGGGCCACACATGAAGAGAAAAAATATTTTTGCCATGGCGAGATTAAACTCGACATGTTGACTTTAAAGTCGACATGTCGACATTAAACTCGACATTTCGAGAATAAAGTTGAAATTTAATGTCGACTTTAATCTCGACGTGTAAACTTTAAAGTCGCCATGTCGACATTAAACTCGACATTTCGAGAATAAAGTTGAAATATCATATCTACTTTAATCTTCGACGGTCGACTTTTAAAGTCGACATGCTGACATTAAACTCGCAATAGGCCCTACTGTTTAAACATCAGTTTAAGCTATGTAGCCTACACTACTACACAATATGTTACATGAAAAATGGGCTTCAAATAGGTGTTATTTCAGATAGATTGCAGATATTCAGATAGATTGCGTCTTGTCTGTTAACTATCATTGCCGTCATCGTGAAGTGCTGTCTCGCGATTATGGAAATACTATGCCGTTTAGGCTAAATAGCTAGAAAAATATATGTATCCAATGATATAATGTTTCTATACAAAATGTTATTTCACTCTGTTTTACGTGGTTAAGGCTACTGCACATCCAAATAACTGCCCTTCATGACCCACGGCCACTCTCCATAGGATAACATGGCAAAACTCATTTTTTCTAAAACTGCTTTTCCATGTCTCACCTGCAATACGTAGCCTATAGGAGGCTAGAAACACAGGTATAGCCTAAGCATATATACTATTTTGATCCCGTGGAGAGAATATGTGTGCATGCACTTCATTTATGCACTTTGTGTGCATATGTGCAAGTAGGCTACTAGCCTACATGGGGTGGTTGGGAGGACAGCTTCATTCGTCCCTCCATAGACATTCAGCAATGGGCTGTTTTGCATCCATTACAAACAAGCAACGTGAAAGTCTAGGATTGGGGAGAGCCTAGTATGCCTCTAGTGCATAAGCATGAAGTTGAACATTTAGATGCAACAACTAAATGTTTAGAACAACACTTTAATAATAGGCCTATAAATAAATAAACCGCTATGACGCTTTAGGCTACTTTTGACCATCGCATTTATCGCCTGTAACTCCGTGATAAGGACCTAACAGCAAAGTATTTGGCTGAGCAACGTAGGTTAATATGTTCTATGTCTTGTCCACATGATATAGGCCTATGTCTAATCATTGTTGCACTCGAACACTCTGAATCATTGTTGCACTTGTTGCATTGTTTCATTCGTCCACCCTTTTCAATCGTCCCGAGCGTCGTTCTCTCTCCAAACTAACTTTATTCTCAAAATGTTGAGTTTAAAGTGCGACACGCCGAGATTAAAGCTCCATTATGATATTTCAACTTTATTCTCGAAATGTTGAGTTTAATGCCTATGGCGGCTTATATTAAAGTCTATCGTCAAGATTAAAAGTCGATATTACATTTCAACTTTATTCTAAATGTCGAGTTTAATGTTGACATGGCGACTTTAAAGTCGACATGTTGAGTTTAATCTCGTCATGGCAAAAATATTTTTTTCCTTCATGTGTGGCCCTAATACTCCGTCGTATATTTGTTACCGTTCATCGTGGCATTTGCTGAGAAAAAAATAGTTTGCAACAACACAGGCTGAACTTGAATCAAACATTCTTTAGAACACAGCTACTTAACTGTCTGCTTTCACTTTTGAATGAAGTTCCAGTCGTTGCGTAGTGATATGAAAGACATATCAGAAGCACAAAACCCGTTGCCATTGGCAGCGGTAATCATATGTTTGCAGCGGTAATTACATGAAAATATTTTACCGTAGAACTTTGGGAAATCCCATTCAAGCCAATGGAGCGTTCTACTTGCCTTGTGAAGAGCCGTGTAATAAGCTTTGACAGTCTTGTGCGTGTCAGATAATCCACTTTTAATTAATTATAAAAGTGTCAATTATCAATTGATTGTAAATAATAATTTTCTGTGTTGTGCCATTTCATTTATGTTTCATTTCAATTTTGAATAACAATGTAAGTAATAATTACTAATCCTGTATATGCTTGTATGTGATGATGGTTATGTCATATTTGTGTCTCTCAATCTGTAAATTTATTTTAACAAAATCCACCAGAAGTCATCATTTAAGGAGTAATTTTTCAAAAGCTTTCTTCGGGGTTGTATAGCCCTGGACCGATGGACCCCCCTAGTCTCCTACAACTAACAGCATCGCTGCTGGAAAAAAATCTAGGGGAAACACTGAAATATATTTGATACACTTGTTTACCAAAGACTTCATGGCCAACTTGATTGCTTTGGCATCACACACTTTCCAACTCACATCGAAGGCCATATTCTGCAGCTGGTCTGCTGCACTGGTATCACAGCTTGCAAGTGCCTCTGAACTACTTATTTCAGACCACAAAATTGTGTAAGGGTAGTGTACTCACATTCATACACACAAACACTTGGAGCAGTGAGCTCACTAGCAGCACGCTGAGAACCAGAGCAGTCGCAGCCCTTAATCCGGCCCCTGGGGAGAAGTCAGAGGTTAGGTGCCTTGCTCAAGGGCACTTGAGGATGTGGATGTGGGAGAGCAATGTTCAATTACTACCCCCACCCACATTTTTCCACGGATGCCACGGATGCCCTAAAGTCTGTTGTCTCCAGATGCCGCTTCAATTTCTAAGGCTTCAGCGCATTTGACATCATTAAGCCACACTCAAAACACTGGGCTTTGGGCTCAACATCATCACCTCCATTGACAAAACCATATTTAATGTAATCCAGATTGTATTTTCAAAGTTTTTGGTCAAATATAGAACATTAGCTTGCCAAACTGAGTGCCTCAAATTGATGATTTTGTTTAAAGTTGGAACGAATAATATAGCTTACTACTTTTAAAAATCCATTCTTCATATTTCCCAAAAAATGAACTTCAATTGAAAACTTTTCCCGGCCCACTAAGTGGCGCTGTGCGGCCCACTAATAGTCCTCTGAAGTTCGCCTACAAAAAAGCTGCCATCTTTGAAATCTGTTATCTGGCGATTTTTCCTATTGGAAAGTAACATGGGGATTTTGAATTATTACACCTGTTAAACTCTCGTGGGGACGAAAAATTCTGAAATGCAGACATTTTCCTGTGAGTACTGTGATCTTCAGAATGTTAAGACGGCAGACTTAGATTTTTGCTACCCCAGAGCTAACTTGCTAGCTAACTTAAAGGACAATTCCGGCGCAAAATGAACCAAGGGGTTAATAACACATGTGTACCAAGATCGACCGTTCGCTGGGAATTATTTTCATGCTAGTCGAATGTGACCAGTTTTATTGCAAACCGCTAATTAGCGTTTAACGCTAGCTTTCGGGGCAGACGTACAGTAAAAAGAAATCGCTATTTCTACCACTAACAAGGCTCAAAACAGCACCACACTTACACAGTAGCATAATGAGGGTCTCTACATGTAAACCGAAGCATTGAGAACTTTGTAAGTGTACAGGCAATTTATTAAAAAGAAACACATTGCCGTTCACGCCTGGTTTTGTTGCATTGTTGCATTGCAAGTTAGCTCTGATGTAGCAAAAATCAAAGTGTGCCACCTTCACGTACCAGAGATCCACTCAGTATCCACTCGAAGGCAGAGGACAAAAGTGTGTATAGCAAAACGTTTGCATTTCCGATTTTGTCGTCCCTGCAAGAGTTTAATAGGTGTGTTAATTCCAAATGCCCATGTTATTTTCCATCCCCATGTTCTCTATTGCAAAATCTGGAGTGACATCTTGGTCTTAGTGGCAAATAAAGCATGTTTTGCATGGGGGGGCAAATCACGAATTAGGGGTTAGGAGACCAACAGACTAAATGTTGTCTTCTTGGGTGCAATGGTTCAGGTAGTTATTTTGCGAAAACTACATTTTTCGGCTTTTGGGAGGGCCCAGTGCAGAGTGTCCCTTGGGGACCAAATGCTTATTTTCCGTTTAAGTCTAGTGGGGCTACATGCCCACTAAGTTTCATGAGCCCTGGTGTTTCGGTGTCCCGGGAATCGTTTGCCAAAAATTATGCTACACTAGCTACACTAGCTAGCTACTGTACACTAGCGACATATATGGCTGCTCCATACCTTGCTCTGGCATGCCAAATAATCAATTCTAATTTATCCAAAACACAGCAGCAAGGATCATCACACACTCCAAATTTGCAAGCCATATAACATCTGTGCTCATCCAGATTCTTTGGTGCCCTGTTGCATACCAAATTTAAAATATTGCTCCTCACAGATAAAGGCCTATATAATCATGCTTCCACTTATTTCACTGACCTCTTTGAGAACTACACCCCTGCCGGCTCACTGCAATCCTCCTAAGCAGGTCTACCTCAGCATACCAAACATGAACCTCAATATTATGGGAGACAGTGCTCTGTTATATTGCCACAAAAACAGACTATGTAACTGGACTATTGAGGCCAAAAAGATTAAGACGAAGGAGTGAAGGCAGCCAAGAGGAGGGCCTGAAGGTAATTGTAAAGCAAAAGATTCACTGAAAGAAAATGCCATGTGGTAATTTAGCTAAAATGTGGAGAATACAATGCAATCAAGCATTGTGGGTGATGTGGAATCACAAACTGGCAGCAGATTAAATGCTCAAGAGAGAGAAAAAGGACCTGACCGAAGCAAGCCAGGCCCCATGGTAATTTTAAAGCAATTTACAAAAGATTCATTGAACAAAAATGCTGATATGGTACATGAAAATTTGGCTAAAAATGTGGAGAATGCAAAGCAAAGGGCGAATATGGACTCACAAGCTGGCAGCAGATTAAATGCTCACTAGAGAGAGAAAAAGATGCGGTTTTAAAAGGACATGACCGAAGCTAGCCAGGCCCGATGGTAATTGTAAAGCAATTTACAAAAGATTCACTAAACACAAATGCTGATGTGGTACATGAAAATTTAGCTAAAAATGTGGAGAATACATTACAAGCATTATGGGCAATGTGAAGAGACAAGCCGGCAGCAGATTAAATGCTCACGAGAGAGAAAAAGATGCAGCAAGCTGGTGCAAATGCCCGGCTGGCCACCTTCGAGACAGCGAGAGAAAAAAAGATGTGTATTTAAAACTAGGGCCTATATTTCAACGCAGGATTGCGGGTATTGCACATAAGTGCAATATCTTATCTTATCTGCTCATCCCTCCCTGCATCCCTCCCTGCCTCCTTCGACCCCCTACAATTTGCTTACAGAGCCAACAGGTCTACAGAGGATGCCATCTCAAACCTCATGCACACCACCTTAACTCACCTGGAGGAGGGGAATGGGAATTATGTGAGGATGCTGTTCATTGACTTTAGTTCAGCATTCAACACGATAGTACCGCTCACCTTGGTCACAAAGATGAAGGCCTTAGGACTGAACACCACCCTGTGTCACTGGATATTTGACTTCCTCACCAACTGTTCACAAGTGGTTAGAGTGGGGGGTCTGACATCTGACTCATTAACCATCAGCACTGGTGCTCCCCAAGGCTGTGTTTTGAGTCCACTGCTGTACAACATATACACACATGACTGCAAAGCCAACAGTAGTCATACCTCCATCATCAGGTTTGCAGATGACACAGTGATCTTGGGCCTGATTAGTAACAACAATGAACAGCTGTACTTGGATCAGGTTGATGAGGTGGCACAGTGGTGTCAATCTAACAGCTTGACACTGAATATCAATAAAACCAAGGAAATGTTAGTGGATTACAGAAGGCAGCAGCAGAACTACAGTTACACCCCACTAATGATCAGCGGGCAACCTGTAGAGAGAGTCACAAGTTTTAAATACCTTGGTGTCCACATTACTGAAGACTTAACATGGACTGTTAACACTCTGTCAATATGTTCTGAAAAAGTCCAGACAACGACTCTACTTCCTTCGTCAGCTAAGGAAATTCAAAGTTTCTACATCCATCATGAAGGCCTTCTACACTTCAGCGGTTGAGAGTGTTCTAACTGGTAGCATCATCACCTGGTATGGGAACTCCACAGTTAGAGATTGTAGTACTCTGCAGAGAGTAGTGCGCTCAGCTGAACGTACTATAAGAACTCAACTCCCTGCTCTACAAGATATCTATTCCAGAAGAGTACTCCTAAGAGCCCAAAAAGATTCTGAAGGACTCTTCTCATCCTAACAATGGATTCCTATCAAGAAGACGCCTATGTAGTCACAAAGCCAGAACTGAAACTCAGGAAGTTTTTATCCCCAGGTATCCGTCTGAACTCACATACTGACTTTTGCACACATTCCTCAGCACTCTCAAACATTTCCCAACTCTGAACTCACACTATACTGACTTTGCACTCATTCACTACTCAGCACTCATGACCCCCCCCCACACACACACACACACACCTACAAGACTTTTAGCACTTTTACATCCCTCTCCCTATGCTACAGACCTTTTATTTATTTTCTTATTTCATCACACGTCAAAACACACACACACACACACATATCTGACTTTCTCCAACTTGTGCACATCTCCATAGAACTTTTTATTTATTATTTTTGATTTCTCCTCCATCTACCCATGTCCTTGATTGCCTAGCCTTTCTGCCCTTTGTCTGGAAGTGTGGTCTATTGTCAGATGAAATGAAAATTGCGCTCTTTGGCTAGAAACACTTTAGGTGTTTTTGGCGTACATAGAAGAATGGCTATACTGAAAAGAACCCCATGCCTAATGAGAATTATGGTGGAGGGGCTGTGCTATTGTGGGGCTGTTTTTATTCCCAAAGGCCTTGGGAACCTAATTAAGGTGCATGGTATCATGAACACCAAGAAAAACCTGAACATTTTCAAAGGAAATCTGTCAATCTCTGCCAAGACACTAAAAGTTGGTCATGATTGGATCATTCATCAGGTCAATGAACTAAAACAAACGTCAGGTCAATGAACTAAAACAAACGTCCAGATCAAAACAAATATTGTTTGCTGAACACAAAATCATGCTTCGGACATTGCCATCTCTGTCCCCTGATCTAAACTCCATAGGAAAACAGTGGGGTGAGTCAAAGAGGAGAATGCACAAGTGTGGACCTAGGAATCTGGACGATCTGGGGAGATTTTGTAAAGCCAAACGGTCTTAAATCCTTTGCTTTGTATTATCTAGATAGATAGATAGATAGATACTTTATTGATCCCCAAGGGGAAATCATCACATCACACACAACATTCACTAACAGCAAAAAAAGTAATAAAAGTATGATATAAAAAACACAACTAAGCAATAAGGACAGTAGAAGATAAAGAATATACTAAAATACAAATTATACTAAATAACACTAAATCTAAATCAAGTCTAAAACAGTATCCACATAGTGTGCTTAGGGGTCATTAAGCATGAGGCGCTTGCAATGACTGAGGCAGGGACTGAGCCTGTGATTCTCTGTGCATAGTAAGGTAAGGTGCTCTGTGAGAGTGAGTGTCATGGTGATGGTGCAAATGAGTCCAACAGTGCAACAGTGCAAGAATAAAGTCTAGAGACCAGCATAAAATAAATATGGACATATAACTTGCATATCTAACTTTATGGGGTGTCATATGAGAATATTACAAGCTGTTTTATTGGCAAAGGGAGGCTTAAGAAGGTATTACAAGCAGGGGTGTCAATAATTGTGAGCGATGTGTTTTTGTTAAAATATTTATTTCTTTATGAGATTTTCCTTTTTCTCAAAATAGATTTGCTTCCCTTCAAGGTTGGATTTTTCCTAATATTTTTCATTGTGAGATTACAATAAATCACCAACAGATTATGTTTTATACCGGTTTTTAGTCAACTTTAGCAGAGGTGCCAATAATTCTGGAGGGTACTGTATTTGCACTACCACCTGGACACACACTCTTATAAAGCACCTTATCGTGCATACTGAATCACAGGGTCAGTCCATGCCCTGTCACTGCAAGCGTCTCATGCTTATGCATCCCTTAGTACATGTGGATTTTTGATTTAGTATCTTTTACTGTCCATATTATTCATGTGGATTTGTTATTATCATCCTGTTTATGTGATGTCTTTAAGCTACTGGGACCTTGAATTTTCCCTTGGGGATCAATAAAGTATCTATCTATCTATCTATCTATCTATCTATCTATCTAATTAGCACAGTTACAGTGGGTCCCATTTTTAAGAGGCCACTTCATTCGCGCTTTCCGTGATTCACGCCAGCATGTCAGCTTAAGTCCGTTGTAGCATTGCCGGTAAACAGGGCCGCACTGGGGGGCCAACACGTCGCAGAGGGGACGCCAGAGCGTGGATATCTCACTCGCAAAATGAAACAATATTTCTGTCGGGCGCCTACCATGGACCTCACAGTTGCAAAATGCAAGGAGACATGAATCAGCCTATATTTGCACTAACAATAACGGACAACAGCTCTTCAACTTGCCCTGTTAAAATCTAAAAAGTATAATTTTAAATCGTAAAAAAAACGTACTGTCAACAACTAAGCAGACATCCATAGACCAAGACATAAGGCTATTACATTTGCGTAGGCTGCAGATAGCCTACCAGTAGTTTCAATTGTAGATAGGCCTATATTCTAGTTAATAGCAGTCACCTCACATTTCTTCTCATTTCGGATTTAAAACGTACAACAGTGCATTAGATTAGGCTATAATTTAAATGGACATTAAACTACTACTATAGGCTACAGTATGGCGCATTATCGTTCATCTTTCGGCTAATTTGCAAAAGCCTCTTGTTCTGATATTTATTGATTTCAAATTCTTACAACATAAACAAATGTTGCGAAATCTCCACATTTTTCCTTTCCACTTTGCGCAGTAATTTCGTTAATTCCAATTGGAGGAAAGAAAGACACATGCAGTTTTCTTGAAGTATTTGTATCTTAATTTGGTAGTCTTATTATCTGCTAGGCTATAAGCCTAATGCAAAACCAATTTCTGATATTTTGTATAGATTGGCTATATGAAGATATCGATAGGCATAAACAGGGTGCCCAATGCGTGAGCCCATTCTGCGTTCACTCCAGCGAGAGTTAAATCAATGTTTTAAAAGCTGTCTCATCACCATAGGCTATTTGCTACGATATTTACCTCTGTTACAACAAATCGTGACTTATGCCAATTCAACTTTTAACTTAGTAATTCAGTTTTACTTGCGCAGACGTGCACATATTGAATGAACGCTGACACCACTACCCCCGTAAATGCATGTGTCTTTATTTGATAACACTAAATTAAGAAATATTTTCTAATCAGGAAAATGACAGTTCTTTGAATTGACACACAAAATTAGACTGTTGTAGGCCTATAGCCTAAGTTAAAAGTTGAATGGGCATAAGTCATGACTTGTTGTAGGCCTAACAGGTACAGTAAATATCGTAGCAAATAGCCTATGGTGATGACACAGCTTTTAAAACATGTATTTCACTCTCGCTGGAGAACGGGCTGTTGCACAAACAAATGAATTAGGGTGATGATCTGCATCTCCGTTTACCAAAAGCTATGGTTTTGCTAACCCATTCGCACAATAAATAATTTCTGAAAGGTTCTCTCCATTGTTAACGTGCAACATTTCTCCATGTGGGGTAGTGTCAAGCGACGATAGCCTATTGCAGGTAGGCAATGTTTAGACAGAAGACGGGCACTGCTTTCTCTGTTGGTATTTCTGTCCCTCCGAAAACTGTGTTAAAATGGTGTTTTTAGCAGTCAAAATGTATTTATTTTTTCCAGTGGAGAAACCCCTGGACCCCCGCTCACATCATCCACAACCCCTCTCAGAAAATACAACGTCCCTGTCGTGACCTCATGAGCTAAACCATATGAAAGCAAAACAAAACAGCCAGATGCTTCTTCATAAAATAACAAAGACACCTTCATAAACAATAACAAGTTTTATCGTGAGACTGCCTATTATTTGGAGCATATCGGTAGGCTATATTAAAAGCTGAAGATTTTCAGCTTGTTCGGGATTTAATTCACTTTTGGATTCTTTGATTATAGTGCTAAATGTTGGGACTGTTGCATGAGACGTACTGTAGGCCTATCAGCCATCAAAATTAAAGCTAATCAGGGGTAATATTGTGGAAACGTTACCCAAAACGTTGGGTAAATATATGGTCCATACTGTAGCATACTGTAGGCTACTGGCGCGCATAGACTCAAAGCGGCAAAAGCCGACGTTTCTAACCCTGTGGCAACCTGGTGGTTGTTTGGGTCATTGCAGCTTCACTGGGGAAAATAAAAGACGTGTGATTCACGCGTGAGGTCACTTGAAAGTAGAACCCACTGTACAAGAGTGTAACCTGCAGTCCATTCTACACTGAAAGCCAACCTTTATCTTAATTTGTTTAAAGGATCTAATATTATGAAACTAATATATGAAACTTGTACTAATTTACTTGAATGAAAATGCATCTGTTAAAAAAGTCTCTCTGTTTTATTGTCAACTCAGTTGATAAGTTACAGGTCCACTGGGAAAATTCACATCGCAGCTTAACTGACAGAATTGTGGAGCTGCAGAAGATGGCACAGGACTCATGTGCATGGTGCGATGCCAAGAAGGAAGTGGAGCTACATTTGAAACAAACCCAAGAAAATATGGAGACTTGGAGGGAACTCTCCTACACGGTGGATGTGCTAAAGACCCAAAACCATGAACTCAAGGTAACTCACTCATATGAAACTCCAACCTCAATACATATTAAATGCTACTGCAATCATACAGTACTATTATGAAATATCTGTAATAAAATGTTTATTAAAACATATTACAAGTTACTTGACAAAGTAGTTTTATCCAGTTTCCCCTTTAGTTTTAACTAAAGAGGGGTCTAAAGATGTATCTGTTCAGCTTACACTTAAATAATTAAGTGGCTCTAATGACTTATGGTTTTGTATATTTAGGGTGTTTATTTATTTTCATTATTGATTGTTGATATTGTATTGACTTTAGTGTTATTATTACTATCCCTAATGTAGCCTCACCAACTTTCTATAACTGTTTACTGTTCATTGTAACTATTGTATTGTTAGATTTGTAAGCTAAATTACATAAACATAAAACAAAATCAATATGAAGTTCCAGGCAGGTTTTAGATCTAGACATACCGCAAGGGTTAGTCTCTCTGAATGCACTCAATAAACATACAGTACATACAGTACAGGAAAGAAGTGGCAGTCACTGAGGGATTGAGGGGGGGATTCCAGAGCTTAGGGGCCATGGTGCTGAAAGACCTGCCACCCAGGGTAGAGAGTCTGGTGTGGTGGATAGAGAGGAGATTTTGGTTAGATGTGATGATATCAGATAGGGTGATGTAAGCAGAACTCTTGGTATGAGTGAGTAGTCTGGCTGCGGAGTTCTGAATATATTGTAGTCTTTGAAGTGATTTAGTGGAGAGGCCAATGAATAGGGAGTTGCAATAGCCTAGGCGGGATGTAATTAAGGAGTGGACCAAGGTTTGTGCATCAGAGGTACAAAGGAAGGGGCGAAGGCAGGCAATGTTCTGAAGGTGAAATAATGCAGTCATAGTTAGGGATTTAATGTGGGGATCGAAACTAAGGGGTCAAGCAGTATGCCGAGGTTTCTGAAGACTGAAACTATGTTATTTGGACCTTTGAGATTAGGGGCTGATAAGAAGGATTTCGGTTTTTATCTGTGTTGAGTTTTAGAATGTTATCCATAGCATCCATAGCTTTAAGTCAGAGTCAGGGTTGGTGAGGGAGGATGTAGTAGTTCTGCATTTCTTAATTTATTTTAACTGTAGCCCTTTTTGTTTTTGTGCCTTCCTGTATTTATTTATTGCACTTTATTGTGAAGCACTTTGGTGCAGCTGAGCCGTCTGTAAATGCGCTATATAAATAAAATTGACATTGACATTGACATTGACATAGTGAGATATAATTGGATGTCATTGGCATATCAATTAAACTGAAGGCGACGTCTACATATGACTTAGCCAAGAGGCAGGACATATATATATAAAGAAGGGCCCAAGAACAGAAACCTTGGATACACCACGAGTGAAAGGGGATGTGGAAGACTTGTGTGGACCCAGAGTGACAAACTGTTGTCTGTTGGAGAGGTAGGACCGAAACCACTGGAGGGCTATGTCTGACAGGCAGGAGATGAGAACATTATGGTTCACCGTGTCAAATGCAGCGCTTAAGTCCAGGAGGATGAGAATGGTTGTTGAACTGTTATCAACAGGCAGGAGAAGGTAATTTATTACTCACAGGAGTGCAGTCTCTGCGCTGTGATGTGTAACCAGATTGGAAGTGCTCATACAGTATATTGGCAGTGAGAAAGGATAAGTGAAATTATGTCTGGTGTCAGCCTATTTGTGCATTAATGGGGGTGCAGTAGAAGAGGGGTTTAGTAGATTAAGTGGCAAGGGCTGCATAAAAAAGGTGGGGGAGGATTGGGATTGGGTGGGGGGCACCAACAAGGAGCACCCAAGAGCAGAAAGGAGTGAAGTTGTGAAGCAGCCTCTTATTCTAGTACTTTGGCCAGAAAGGGGAGGTTTTAAATAGACGGTATGTGAAGTGAGGTCTGAGTCAGGCTTCTTTAAAATGGGGGTAATTGCAGTAGTTCTGAGAGCAGGGGTAACACCACAGCCGAGGCTAGAGCTAACCAGTAAAGCCATTAGTTCACAGATGGCTGTGGTGCATGCCTTGAGTAGGGGGTGGGGGCAGGGTCAAGCTGACAGGAGGAGTGGTTAGATTTAGTGAGGATATTTAAGAAAGTAAGGGTCAACAGGTCAACAGGTGTAAAGTGGGTGAGTTTAGGGCTCAGAGGAGGCAGAAGGTTGAAAACAATGGTAGATTTGATAAATTTTGTCTTCAAAGAAATGTATGAAAGCCTGGCACAGCTCAGGTGTTTGGGGTCAGGTTTGAGGAGTTTATTGACCGTCCTGAAGAGTGTTTTCGGCCTAGAATTAGAGCAGTTGATGAGTTATGAAAAGTACCTAGAGCGGGCTGCATTAACTCATTGAATGCCAAGCTGTTTTCGGGAGCTTTGTCCTAGAGTGCCAGCAATCTAGACCATTGTTGATGATTTTTGTACAGCCACAGCATATTCTGTGTTATAGCTATGAACACATACAATAGCTCGATTAAAAGGTGAGACTTTAAGCTCATATTTCATGAAAGACGTTATATCTCCATTTCTAGAAAAAAAACAGTGATTTTGATGAAAACTAGCCACTGGTTAGATTGGGATTTCTCAGGAACAGAGGCGTGTAGAAATACACGGTTTGCACCCACTGAGAGCTAAAAGTCTCACCTTTCAAACGAGCCATTGTATGTGTTCATAGCTATAACACAGAATATGCTGTGGCTGTACAAAAATAATCAACAATGGTCTAGATTGCTGGCACTCTAGGACAAAGCTTCCGAAAAAACAGCTTGGCATTCAATGAGTTAAGAAAGAGATGTGAAGATTCTCTGGTATTTTCTCTTTGATGTTCAGTCACATTCAGAGATTTGTTGCCCACCGTGTCTAAGCAAATTTCAAAACTGTTTCAACTGTTTAGAGTCTCTGGATTAGCTCCATACATGTGTTGCACTTGAAAATCATTAAGAGCTCATATTTTTGGATGGATATAGATTTCATATAGTACTGTATATGATGGTTGTTTAGGCACTATTGCCTAACCGTAGGTCACTAGCAGGGTTGTGCAAAATTTGAATTGCAATTCTGCTTCCTGTTTGCTACCTCAATTGAAATGCAAGTGAAATTCAATAATTTATTTGGAATTTAAGAGCCAGTTTTAATTCAATTCTGGAATTTTGCACAAGCCTGGTCACTAGGAGTGAAAATTTGTTTTGTTTGTCTGGTTTGTTTTCTTTAGCTGTTGATGAAGGCAATACAGCAGTGGCAGCCACAAGTGGATAAGACCAATCAGCTTGCACAAAAGCTTATCACACTCTACACTCATGATGATACTCATAAAGTAAAACAGTTAAGTGATAACATCAACATGAGTCTTTCCATCATCAACAAGCGGTGAGTCTTTTCATGGTCCTCTCTTTGCACTCTACTACAGATCTTAGGGATTGGCTTAAATTGTATCAATTGTTTGTGTATTTATGTGTGTATGTTTAGTGTTGGTGAAAGGGAGGCTGCTCTGGAGGCGGCTCTACGGTTTCTTCAGAAATTCTATCTGGACCTAGAACATTTTGTGAACTGGCTCACAGAGGCAGAGACTACAGCCAATGTACTTCAAGATGCCACATACAAAGAGCAACAGCCTACCTCACAGCAATATATCCTTGAACAATTGCAGGTAATTGTGATGAATTAGAATAGATCAGTTGTAAAACACTGCAACAAATCTATTACATCAATGCCATCCATGGTAACATAAATCTAGCCAGATTTACAGTTGTTGTTACTTGTCAAGGAGGGCAAAACTTTAAAGGTTGCATGGGATACCATATTGATTATAATACTTATGTGTAATAGTTCATCTTGTCTTATCAATGTCCTATCATTATTTTATTACACGGCTCTTCATAATGCTGCAGAATGCTCCATTCACTTGAATGGGCCTTCCCAACGTTTGGTGGTCTGCTAATTCTCAATAACAGACCGTTACTAAGTATCTCAGTAACAGACTGGTCACAAAATGGGTTTTGTGCTTCTAATTCACGCAAGGACTAGAACTTCATTCAAAAGTGTAAGCAGACGGTTGATCAGCTGTGTTCTAAAGAATGTTTGATTCAAGTTCACCGTGTGCTGTTGTGGACTATTTGTTTCTCAGCAAAAGCCATGATGAAACGGTAACAAATAGGCTATAGCCTAGGCTATGTAGGCTAAAGAGTCATATCGTGGGGAGTTTATTGTTTCGTTTTGGCAAGTAGCCGTGTAATAAACGGGATAATGTATAGAGCGCCGGTCATTATCGGGAAATAGGTCCCTTCAGGGTGGAACAAGACCCCTCTGCTGCGCGTCGAGGTCCAATTCGCCCTGTCGGGACCTATTTCCCGATAATGACTGGCGTTCTATACATTATCCCTTACGTATCTCATAATTAGGTTCTGTCTGTTAGAGGAGAGTGGGGCATGTGTGGGGCACCACAATGACTACAAACAATACATCATATTGGAGAAAGCTTTGTGCCAAAAAGCCTTAATCTCGGGTACCCATTTCGGTAACACTTTCTATGAACACAATATCCATAAAGCATTATAAACACATGCATAAAGGGTTATAAAGTATTCATAAAGCCTCATAATCATCAACATAAGTCTATATAGCAACTTATACATAATTATGACTGCATTCATAAAGCATTATGACCAGGGCTGAAATTTCACAGCGTCCACGACGGCCATGGCCATCTTGCCCCTTGTAAACTGTTGTAAATGTAGGGTTTTTTACATTGTTGGAAACAACTGCAATCAAAGTCTGCAAAAACTGGCTACTAGCAAGCAGTGACTTGATATCTTTGTATACAACCCCAGTTGGACTTTAAATCACTACAGAGCCCAAACATGAAAAGTTGAAATGTCTGCTGTGCTGATGATGATTTATCTGTGGTGATAAAATGGTCTCAATTACATTTTTAAAATAAGTGACTGCCTGAATATGATTGCCTCTGATGTTATTCAATTGACTAAAACAAATAGGATTGTCACCTGAAGTGAAGCCACATTGCAGAGAAGAATGTTTGAAAAACATTCAAGGAGGGCCAGTAATAAAGGAGCCCAACAAAAGGCACCAATAATAGGCACTGCCTCTTACCTTATTAAAAATAACCATATTTTTTCATCTCTGCACTTAAATACAGGTCATCGTGTACATTGTAAATATGTTAAAGTCTATGGTTTCCATCCCATTTGTGTTTCCCTTGTGAGATATGTTTGGAATGTGTTTTTTGTATCTATGTAGTACCAACACAGTAGAATATAAAGAACTCCCAGTATGTCGTGGGATGTTTCTTGACCCTGTGTCTCTGAGTTGCACCCACCCAAAGGAAAAACAACAGAATCAGTGTTTTTCTGTCAAACAGCTCTATGTCTGAAGTTGCGGGTGCGCGCGCACACACACACACACACACACACACACACACACAGGCATATACAGTAGACGATGTACATTTTTGTAAGATTATTCTGTTATTGTGTTATGTTCACCATCACTTGGACATGCTACGTAAGAAGAAATACTGTTTTAAGGTTTGATCTGATTGCTTTATTCTTGCTTATGATTTTAAGCGACAGTATGCACTCTACAATTCATGATGTATGAAATACATTTAGTGGTGAAGGTAGATTTCAAGGATGTGGCACCCTTTTAATAACGGTACTGTGGAGTGCACAGTGGATACAGTTGCAGTTGTATAATTGCAAGTGGCAGTTTGAGGTGTCATATTACCATGTTGCATGATTTCTGTAGACTGGCTTTTAACTGTCCTTCAGTAATGACAAATGAGACTTCTACCATTCCTTCATTTTGCACTGAAACTGGCATCACAAAGTTCAAAGTATACTGTATGTAGTTCAACATCATTCCTTGTATTGTTATTATTCTTGTCATTACTACCCTTTGTTGTTTGTTTGTTTTTTCCTTCTTTTTATTACTACTACTAATAATAATAATACATATTATTTGTATTACAAAAAACCAAACAAGCAATTTCGGGGCTTTCTACAGTATTCTATAGCAGTCTGTCCGAACATTTTTGGCTGATCTATTTTGCTTTGACAATCAGTTTGTTGATAGAGAACTTATGCTATTTTATATTAGTGAGAGCCCTATCTTACACCTGGCACATCGTGGCATTAGGCACAACTAGGGTTGCCAACCGTTCTGTAAAATACGGAATCGTCCCGTATTTGAAAGGAAAAAGATGTGTTGCGTATTGAACTGATACGGAACGCATTTTGTTCCGTATTATTGAGAATCAACTCAGTGCAAATGTATAATAAGTTAGACTATGAATGAAGAATGCACGATTAGTATGAGATAAAGAGAAGCCTTGCTGCCATCATCACTATCCCAGCGAAATGCACTTTTCATTTGAGCCACTGTAAATCACGTAGGCCTATATTACGCTGATAGTAGCGTGAGATGATGTCTTGCTCAGAGTTTTACAGTGCATCTGTGCAAGATAACCAACTAGGCTAGCTCACTTGCTGCTGAGACAGAAAAAAGTCAGAGATAATATAAGGCTTCACCAAATTCAACTGTTTGTGATAGGCTAGATATTTTTTATGCGATGTCTGCCAGTTCAGTTTTATACATTTCAGAGGTTGGTCTGAGTAGAATATAGGCTACAAACAGTTGTTTCTTTATTAAGTGTTTTTGCATTGAAGAAAATGAGTAGGCTAGTTATGCTACATTAGTTCAATACGGAGCCCTGGAGGCGTCATTGCAAGAATTTTTTTTGTGTGTGTATCATGAGAATGTGCACTCATTTGACCAAACTGTGTACTCGTTTTACTCAATTATGATCTCATTTTACTAGATTGTGCACAAGATATAGTATATTATGCGCTCATTTTAGTAAATAGTGCACTCATTTTAGTGCATTCATTTGACACAATTTAGTAAATGGGCCCACAATTTTGTAAAATGATGCACTATTTACAAGCACACATTTTTTGATATACATCTTGCAATACACACACACAGACACACATAGCCTATATCAATACCCCAACTGAAGTCAGTAAGCCGGTATACTACTATCTGTGCATTGTGAATACAAATCGCCCTGGGTTCTCTTTCACATTTTGCATTGTAGGCTGGTCTGTTTTGCCCTACTTGACTTGCCATTGCCAAAACATGTCGTTTATTAAATAGCCTAAAAAAAACTATTATCACTAGGCTCATGATAGGCCTACAGACATCTGTAACATTAAATTGGCTACAGCCAAACAAGTGTGTTCTAGCATTAACATTAAGCTGAATATCTTTTCATCCAAGCTATTTGTAATTAACAATGTAGAAATCAGCAAATTTTGGATTGTATTGCTCACCATTTTTTCGTGATCTGCTAGGCTATTATCTCTTTGTCGAACTCTCATTGCAAACATATACGAGAGACTGCACAGTGCAGTTAACGGGCTAAAGTTGGACATGGCAACATTTACTAGGTGGGGCGGGCCTACCACTGAATGACTGACATTTCAAGAGGATTTTTGCAATAACTTTAGATCAGAATTAATCTGAAAATATATTATAATATTTATATTTCAGAAAAAAACAAAAACAAAATCACCACACCAATTATGGGTTATGATAATTATTTCAACCTGATAATGAATGATGATGAAAATACATAACTAACCCAGAGCAACTACATAGCCCATAATCCAAAGCAGGGCTGAGACCCGCAGAGATTCAAGATACAAGAATTTATTTGTCACATGCATAATTTGTATATAGTATATAGTATATAAGTATATATACTATTTTGATCACGGCTGAAGTGCCCTTGAGCAAGGCACCTAACCCCTAATTTGTGGAACAAAAAGCAGTGAAATGGGGATTGCGACTGCAACTCCCAGCTGTGCAAGGCCTTTTGAGATCGAAGCCGCTTTCCAGAAAAATATTATGGCCAGGGTGATGACAGTCCTTTAAAATCATTTTTGCCCTTGACAGGCAGTGGCTAGTGTAGATGTCCTGAAGTCCAGAAAGTGCAGTGTTGGTGATTTTCTCTGCACACCTAATAACTCTATGCAAGGCCTTCGTATCCTGAGAGTTGCTATTTCCGTACCAGGTTGGTTGGAGATGTGTGATGTCCATGAAAGGTCCTCATAGATGACTACTCCAAGATATTTAAAGATAGATAGATAGATAGATAGATAGATAGATAGATACTTTATTGATCCCCAAGGGGAAATTCAAGGTCTCAGTAGCATACAGACATCACACACAACATGAACTTACAGCAGAAAAAGTAATATACATATAAGAAAAACTCCACTGTACAATAGAAACAGTAGAAGATAAACATGATACTAAATACTAAATATACTATAAAAACTATATCAAATATCAACATAGTGTGCTTAAGGATGCTTAAGGATGATCAAGCATGACAGGGCAGGGACTGAGCCTGTAATTCAGTGCAGCTGAGGATGATCGCTTCCTTGTTGTCCCTGCCAAGGGTGCCATGGTCGTGGACCCCTCAACAGACACAAGCAAGATGCAATATACAGTTGAAAGGGTGGGGATAGTAATTTGGACATATAAGAGAATACTGTATAATGTAGACAAGATAATATAACAAAACTATGTCAGTGCAAGAATAGGTTGAGCCATTGTCAAGTATTGAGAATAAGGCAATTAAGCATCAAGTACGGCCACAGTCCAGGAGGGAGGGAGGGGTTGTGCAAATGTGCTAATATAGCATGTAAACAGACTATGCAGAGAAGTCTATCTCTCCTCTACCCTTAAGTGAAGCGTTGAACAGTTCAATGGCCCTGGGGACAAATTACTTCCTCAGTCTATCAGTTGTGCATGACAGTGAGCGAAGTCTCCAGCTGATCAGGCTCTTCTGCTTTACAATAGTGCTATGGAGTGGATGACTTTCATTGTCCAAGATGCTGATCAGTTTGTTCAGGGTCCTTTTGTCTGATATTGAAGTGATGCACTCCAGTTCGGCTCCCACGACAGAGCCAGCCAGCCAGCAGGGCTAGAGACAGATTGAAGATTGCTGTTAACACTGGTGCAAGCTGGTCAGCACATGATTTTAACAACCGCCCAGGAATGCCATCTGGGCCAGCAGCCTTTCTGCTGTTCACTCCTCTAAGCGCTCTTCTCACGTCATGCTCAGAGACGGAGATTGACTGGTCTTCGGACAGATTGCACGTAGCACCGTTGTTAAAACTGGCTGCAGGGATAACAGCCTAGTTAAGTTCAAGTAATTTACCAGTGTAGGGTCCACATCTGCCGAGTTGTCCGATTGTCCTCTGTAGTCAGTCATCAACTTCAGACACTCCTGCAGTCGCGATTTCCTAAGTGCGTCTCCACCTTCTCTCTGTACTGCTTCTTCGCCGCTTTCACTGCTTTACGCAGTTGGTAGGAGGCCACTTTGTAGGATGTCATGTCACCAGATAACAGGCCATTGTTGTATGCAGATGTTTGTGCGTTCAAACCCTCCCGGATAGATCTATCAACCCAAGGTTTCTGATTTGGGTACACTTTCACAGTTACCTTGGGGATAATTTCATCAGTCAGCTGTGAAATGAAACTTGTCACCACATCGGTGAACTCATCGATGTTGTCAGAGCTCATCCTGAACATGTCCCAGTCAACATCAGTCAATGAGTCTTGCAGCATGACCTCTGATTGGTCAGTCCACCGTCTCACTTCTCTCACAGCCAGAGCTTCCTGCTTTAGACGTTTATACTTCGGGAGAAGAAGGATGGCAGCGTGGTGATGGATATATTTCTTGGATTACACCAGCTGTAGTTAGTCATTAAGCTCACACCTCCTCCTTTGAACTTTCCTGACTCTTCTGTCCTGTCCGCCCAAAAAACGGAGAATGTGTCATCTGGTAGAATCGCATGGTCCTGGACCTCTGAAGTTAACCAAATCTCCGTGAAACACATTATGTTGCAGTCTCTTACATCCCTCTGGAAGCGAACTCGGGCCCTGAGGGGTTGAATTTCCCCTTGGGGATCAATAAAGTATCTATCTATCTATCTAGCTTGTTGTCCAAGGACATTTGCTAGGAGCACACTAGGCAAGGGTGGTTGGTGTGCACTAGTCCTTAGTCTGTTTCGGACACCGAAAGAAGAGAAGGTAAGTATTAGTTATTAGTTCTTGTCAGTGTTGGGGAAGTTACTTTTAAAAAGTAGTGTTTGCTTGTTACTCGTTACTTCTCAAAAAGTAACCCGCTACTTTACGTAGTTACCCTCTATGGAAAGTAACTTTTTACGTTACTCGTTACTTTTACGTTACTTTTATGTTGCTCGACTTTGGGCAAAACCCAATATCTGTTCCTAAATGTGTAGGCCTACATAAAGTTCTACTATGGAGGACATAACGGGTATTTCTTTTGTGCTCTTTTTAAAAAAATGCCACAAACAGAGCACTTGACAAGAAAACATTGGGCTTATAGGCTTTAACACCACCACTAAGGCCATCCTTAAAAATATTTTTGTTTGCAGTAACAGCCAAAAAAAATTAAAAATGGGTGGGTAGGTAGGTCAATATTTTTTTTCAAGATTCAAAGTAAAAAAAAAAAGTACAATTTTGGTCATGGTGATTACGTGGGAATGAATTTACACAAATGTGCATATCGCGGCGTAACTGACTGGGTCTTCAACCCGTGCCTTCAGGCACCATTGCAAACCTCATTCTGATGCAGGTTATATAGACCAGCCTTTCTCAAACTTCTTTGACCTGAGGCCGGTCATGGCAGACTTTTGGGTCATAGGGCTCATCTACATGTACCCAGAAAGAAGGCTACAATAGCTCTTGGCCACGTTATATTGAAATTTGACTATACAATACTCAATGCTATACAGTGTATTATACAGTCTCTGCTCTGTTTCTAAGGAAGTTCCAAAAAAACAACGCCGTTCTATTAAGTTTCGTTAAATAAATAAATAGCCTTCCAACAGATTGAAGCGGAGCTTTGATACCAACGTTATCGATTAGTTTCAGTTTCTCTCGGCGCAAGAGACGCCAGCACTGAATGAATGCTCATACCACCACTTAATTGTAGGGCTCCATGTTTAATGACATCGATAGCAAGCGTTTGTTTTCTTTTTTTTCGTCGATCCAGCGGTTTCTTGATCAACTGCGCAGCAAATTATCAGATGAAGCACCGGGCCTAATTTCACTCCGCGACTCCAGCGGACCAGCAGTCTCCATGTTAAGTGGACCCATATTTTGAGAAATGCTGAATAGACCACAACCAATTTCAATACTCCGACACGGTCACCGTTAGACTAGGGGAGGAGGGATGAAAAAAAGATCTGGCCACAGTTCTTCCAGAACTTCGTGCCAAGTAAAAGCGTTATCAGTTTGTGTGAATGAAACGGCGTAGGCCATAGTGTGACATGCGTAAAACCAATGGTGTAGAGATGGCGCCACAGGTTTTTTTTTTTTTTTTATGAGCCACGCGTTTGCATGTAGGCAATTTATATTCACAATACTTGGGCCTACTAAAATAAATATTATTTTATTGCATTTGTATTGGTTGTTTAGAGTAAAAAAAACAATCGGTCGGTATTAACATAAGTTTACAAACGGCAAGTCGGTTAGGACTAAAAGGGGAAAAAAATAAATATTTGGGTCGGTTCTAAATTGACAGGGTCGGTCGGGTTACGGCAAACGAAAATATTTTTAAGGATGGCCTAAAGCCCTATAAAACAATATCAAATGACATAGCTTCGATACATCTTGGGCACAAAACACAATAAATGAGGGCTTCTTTTATAGCCTTATTCTCTTTCATTAAACAGGCGCTCCTCCGAAATTTGGTGCAAAGCTAGTGCAAATCGTATCAATAGGCTGGCAGTTGAGTTAACGGCAGGGGACAAAATCAGGACACAGTGTAGAACAACTAACACTCACATTCCTCCCCTTAGTTTCAACAAGTTCGAAGTAATGTGAATACCACCATCCCTCAGAAGTTAGCGTTGGCTGCGTCTCGCTTGCTATGATTGCTCTTCATTGCCACCAGCCTCTGTCACGTACCGTGTGGAGCCATCTATGGGAGCTATGATTGCACTTCATGCTACCAGCCTCTGTCACGTAGGCTGCCGTGTGGAGCTTGTGCCTATTGCGTAAGCGCGCAGCTGAGAAAGCAGCGTCGCTGTCAAATCTGTCCCTAGGAAAAGTAACGTTGTGCCGATATGAAAAAGGAACTACGTTACGTTACCAAATGTTCAGTAGTAGCACGTTACACTACTTTTTACTCGAAAAAAGTAGTCACGTTACTGTAACTCGTTACTTTGTAACGCATTACATACAACACTGGTTATTATGTGAACATGAAAAAAACTGAGGCCCCATCAGAGCTGAAGTGCACCAGAAAGAGATCTGAGTCCTGATGATGATGGTGTAAGTGTGTGTGTTGGGGATGGGGGGTGGGTGGGGGGTGGGGGGCGTTCAAATGAACTCACAATGTGAATACAATAAGAACTGAGTCCCTTTTGTTTTGGTCCTCTTTCTGGTCCTCTTGGTCCTCTTTCTGGTCCTGAGTTTGGTTCTTTTTAAAGGTACTATATGTGAAAATGCCCTAAATCGCTAATTTTATGACATTTTATCTATTTTATTGATTGTATGAGTATGTCTATCAAAAATAGTCTCCATCTAAACAAATCTCATGTTCATATAATATATTTTCTATATTTAAGTGTCCAAGCAGCAAAGCTTGTAGCCTATATTTAAAAGTGTCATATATATATTTTCTATAAAGTGTCAGCAAAGCTTGTAGCCCTCAATGTGTTTCTACCTTTAACGTTACTTATTATTCATCACCTACTAGGAGCTAGGCAGGGAGGCTGAATAGGCATTCATTGCTTTTCTCTCTTTTCTTCTCATTCTACTTATGTCTTATTATGTTGGGTTGTTACCCAAAATATCAATTTTCAAATTTAATTTTTAGCTCTCCTGATTGTAATAAAGAAAGCAAAGAAGTATCTTCAGAAGTCACAAAGTCCTTCTCAGAAGCAGTGCTTTGGGAGGCAGTCTGATTATGCACACCCGGCTCCACATGATGGGGTGAAGCACAAAACTACAGCAGCAGCGTCCCAAATGTACAATTAATACAGTCATAACTAACCCAGTCAAAGGGTCTGTTCCAAATGGAAGGTTTGCTGCCTTGATAGAGAGATGTCTCAACCTTGGGAAATGACTAACTTAAAGAGACTTACACTTACACTGCCACTGGTGTCTATCGAAACGGGGGGGTTCAGGGATCACGCTAAGTGGTTTTCGGATCCATGCAGTATAACCAATGTTATTGTCATTTTTTGTCGCGCCCGGAATGTGTCAAAGACGTTCAGAAAATATAGTAGCTGGGAAAAAAAATAAAAAACATTGTTTTATCATTATTTTTTGACCATCAAACCAACCAGGAAGTAAACTGAAATGAACAAGGGTGTTTGTATGGAAGTCATTTCCTGTCCAGGAATGGGTAGATTAACTAGATCAGCAACAGCGCTATCTATCTACCCATAGACCGTAATCTACCCATTTACTTGCATTATAGAAAGTAGTGTCAACATGACTTTGAGGAAGAATATCTCTCTGACTAAGGGCCCGTCCACACGGAGACACTTTTTAGGTTAAACGCAGAGGTTTTGCTTCCTCTTGGCCGAGCGTCCAAACGAATCCTGTAAACGCACTGCCCGAAACCGCACTTTTCTGAAACCTGGTCCCAGAGTGGAGAAATCTGAAACCGTAGCCCGTTTGAATTCGTTTAGACAGCGAAACCGCACATCCTGCTTGTGTATCGATGATGTCATCGCCACACCTCAACTGCCCTGGACTTGCACTTATAGTATTGCCTAACAATACTAGTTTTCATACATGACATTACCTCGATTACACTCCATTAAGATAAATATCACAACTGGTGCTATGCATGGCACCGATAGCTTATGACTTGGTGGACTGAACACTGTTTTTCACGGTGTTTTTTTAATGCATTCTAGCTACTGTCAGTGACGAGAAACTTAAGTTATTAGGAAAGTCGCGGTGTAAGTTTAGGCTACATTAATTTGTGCGTAGTGCCAGTGTCATTCATTTATTTTACATGTCTTACAACATATATACATGCATTCAGTCAGTGAAATCAGATATAAGCATACAAAGGCGCTTAGAACTCACGTTAAGCCGATGGTAGCACACTGAATGCAAATCGCGCCGATTTATGCAGGCAAACGTATTGACTGTTACTAAACGAAGGTTTTATAGCAATATTATAAATGTGGCGACAGAATAGCCTAGAACTTGGGTAAACCTTGCGTTTAGTAGCCTAATTGCGGTGATAGCCAAAACTAATGTGAATCACGGACTATCCTACATCCAAAGAAAGTAAAGGTGATTAGTAGGCCTGTTAGCCAAATAAAGGACGGGACTGCACCCTTCACAAACCGTAAAATAAAGTTTATTAGTTTTACAGTTGACTACAGTTGACAGTTCACCATCAGTCCACACAAACAATTCTGGTTTCCTTGCACTAGCCATTTCGCCGTAGCCTATTCTGTCTGTTTTTAAAGCGCAAACTTTGGTCAATTTCTGTAAAGAAACAGTGCCACCTATAGGCCTGGGGTATGAAGTAACGTGTTGAGTCGTGTTGAGATGGATCCGTTTGGACGCAAATATTGTTGATGCGGTTTCAGGGAAGACGGAGGAAAAAAAGATCGGTTTCGTATGTGTGGACTAGCCCTATGATAGTTGTAGTAAAACGTTCAATTCATTCATTCAATTCAACGTTCTCTCCATCATTACCAATTTGCCAATGATGGTGAATAACTACTCATTGTGAGATGTATTTCGTAATATCTTTATTTCCCATTGTAATCGTGTAATTCGTAATGTTTTGCATGGATGTGTGCCGGTGCACGTTTGTGTATGAGAGAAGCAGAGGCGTCGCCAGCCGATTTTGCCGGGGCTTCAGCCCCGAATGTTTTCAGTGTAGCCCTGAATGTATTTTGCAAAGTTGACTAACAAATATGAAACTATTATTTGGATCGTGCATTGAAACTGTGAGAAGAGATGGACCTATTTATCACACAGCACAGGTGTCCTCTCACTCTCCTTCATGAAGCAGATCTAACTTGAACGTTACCTAAGGCTACCATAAAACATAATTTGGAACGTAGGCTACTTAGAGTGCGCATGCATGAGAGAGAGAGACAATCAGTCAGTTCCAGGGTTGGGCATGTCATTGTTTGCATTTTCTATTTAGTATAAGAAAGTTATAATGAAATCATAAATGCAACAAGGACAAGGAGGTGGTGGAGTTATGCTGTCGTCATTTAGGCTAAAAGTTCAGTTCTGCCCTGCACTCACTCGCCTACAGTTTGGAGCTGGCCAAAAAGTGCTGGCCTATCTAGGCACCTTGCCTTTGTAGAATCGAGTTAGTGAGTCTTCAATGATTCGTTCTCCTTAAGCTAAGCATAACATGAATCATATGATCTTGCATCTTGCTATTTAAAACGCCACTGTGTTAGGTGGCTATAGGCTATATTGTTCATTTTTTATAGCAAACAGAAATGTCAAAATAGCAACATGTCATTACATCCTTTAATTGTCAAATTAGTGTCCATAATATGCAATCAAGGTGGCACAAATGAGGCTAGAGTCGTTGGATTCATATATGAAAAGAAAGCAGGCAGGCAAAATGGGAATTATGAGAACCGTTTAGACTCTGACCGTTCTAACTCACCATGGACTTCTGACCAGGTTTCTCTTGGTCAGTGGCGTAATGCGTAGACAACGCACCAGATCCCTCATTAATTGCCACACCCCTTGGCGCGTAAAAAAAAGAGCCAAAATAAGAATAAACTTTGCAACTTTTGTCTTTGGTTAGTCACTTGTTACCCAATCCTCTTGTTATCCAATTAACCTGTACCTTTTTTGCCTGTGGCCACGTGTCTCATTTCCTCATTGTGTTAGTGTATTTAAACTCTGCTCTTTGTCTGTGTCTTTGCTAGAGATTAGAGAGATTAATCCTCTTCATGCAATTTTGCTAATAAGGCCAACACCAGTTCTCGCCTCTTCTGCTATCTTCTGCAGCCTTCCCCAGCTTAGCTTTTCATTTTTAATTTCCCTGTCAACAGTCCGGCGCCAGGTCTGTTTTGGCCATCCTCGTCAGTGTCTTTGATGAATCTCTTTGAATCCCTGTGTTTCTCAAGTCATAATTGGATTATACTGCCTTGCTGAATTTTGCCTCTGTTTTAACCTGGACTGTTTAATCTCTGGATTTTGCTGTTGGATTTGTTTGCTCTTTTCTCCCGAATGGGCATCTGTACTGTTGACTCGGGCTTGCTGTTTGACTGATTCTCTGGATTTTGACTTGACATTTTGGGAAAGAACTTCTCTTGAGCATGTTGCAAGTTTTTCATCTGACTTGAGTGTGACACACAGTGAGTTCAGGAAGGGGGTTGACAGATGAAGGGATAAGATCAGCAGGACAAGACTGTTCAAACACTTTCCCTGATTTTATGAAATGTTTGTTGAATAAGTTAATGTAATGTTTTGCATGGACGTGCGCTGGTGTACGTTCATGAATGATAGAAGGATGGTGCGTGCACCTACCAATATGACTGTTGACAATGCGCTCTTAAAATAACATATTCACAACTCGCCATAGACTTCTGACCAGGTGTACAATAGCGATTTTTAGACAATGTGCCAGGCCCTTCCCTAGTGTGTTAATTGCCACACCCCTGGGCGCATTGTTTACGGAAAATTACCAAAAATCTTAGTCACTTTTAAACGTGATGCTAGCAGGCGAGATGCTAATGGTCTCATCCGATTCAATGATCTATGCTAGGTTGGAGCTAAAAGTGGTATCGCCAGACTCAGAGAACGGCTGGATGAACTGAAGAAAGGTAAAAATCAATTGTTTGACTCAAGGGGAGGTGGAAAATTAGTGTAATTCCCCAAATGGTGGAATATCCCTTTAAGGCTAGGTAAGGGATTTCTTTAAGGGTGTTGCACAGAATACCTTAAATGGTTTCCTTAGTTAAGGAAAAACGTTAAGGGATTTACTACATTGAAAGGGATTTGCCGGCACGAAAATTCTATAGTTTCCACGGAGATTGTTCAACAGCTGTAACTGCCGCGATGCCGTTAGTTAACCCACCGAACACAGCTTATGATCTTATCATTCATCTTACCTTAATAATATTCGCGGAAATTATCCAGGTAGCAATTAAAGCATGTTATATACATGAACTGAACAATACTAGTTGGCAAGTTAGAGTTGATCCTGACTGTCATCAGTGCACCAAAAACAGACTTTTTTTTTTTAACGTTTTGCCTAACAAACTGAACCGAACATCATAGGCTTACAAGACATCCACATGAATTGTTAATGTTAGCCTATGTTAAGCCTACGTAAACCACACAATAACAATACGGCTGTTAAATGAAGGTAAATTAAGCGAAAAAACTTGCATATTAAGCTACTGGTGTAGCAATAGCGCTGGTGTAGCAATAGCGCTGAACATTTTGTGGCATGCATGGGTTTTTTTTGGTGAAAAGCAAAACCTTTTTTTGTCAGATCATGGAGAAATTGGTGTGCAGTAACTATAAAAGGCGTCTTCATAAGGGTGGTGTGGGCGATTAATATTGAAATGTTAAGACCGAATTTTCATCTGAAATCAGAACAACAACCCCTGAATTCATAATAGTGGGTAATGCTAAAAATTGTAACCTAAATTATTAACTGCACAAAAAGATTGCTTTTTTTGTTTAAAAATATATTCCCCATGCAAACTTTGTAATGAACAAACTGAACAAAAATGTTGAGTAGTGTTGCATATTGGTATTAAAGTATTCAGATGAATCAGATGAAAACACAGTTGCTTAATATATGAAGACTTATAGGCCTACATAATATTGATAATTTAAAAGTAAATATCACATAGGCCTATTATTTCTGTTATTATATCCTGTTCAACATGTACTTAGTTGTTTAAGCACTAATGTGTTAAGGTTTGTATAATAATGTTTTATTTTCATTAGGTTGTTGATAAATTTGACATTATTGTTTATTATTGATATTCTCCTTAATGTAGTCTTACCATGTCATTGTTTTTATATTATTGATTGAATGGACATTATTGTTTTATTATTGCTTTTCCCCTCATTTTCATTCCTTATTTTATTAGGCTATTGATTGAATTGATATTGTTGTGTATTATTACTATTCTCCTTATTATATTTGACCAACATCCTAATCTGTTTCCTGTTCAATTTTAAATATTATGTTGTTTTGTATTTATGTGTCGCTTTGGACAAAGGTGTCTGCCAAATGCATAACCATAACCATTTAGGAGGATTACCCTCACAAAAAAGGGGTGGGGGTCTGTTTGTTTCAAATGAGTAGCCCTCCATATGATTTCGGGTTCTTCAGGTAGCCCTCATTCCCAAAAAGGTTGGAGACCCCTGTGCTAATGTATCTAAAGCATATTTAACCATTACATTTCAACGCCATACAGCAGTAGTACTATCTCCAGGTCTCAACAAGTAAATCCAAGCAATAGAATATGTTGGTTGCTAGGTTGACATTATATTGATGGTTGCTAGGGTCTATATGGTGGTTGCTATGCCAAAGCTTTGCGCTATGAAATCTCTATTTTAATTGTGCGTTTCCAAGGGCATGGAACTCTGCTTCATCCAAAGACTCCAATGGTACCTCATTTTTGACATACGGGTCAAAAGTTACATGCACACACCTTCACAGCCCAGCCCAGCTCAGCCCAGCTTCATACTTATTCAGCTGCCAGATGGCTTAGAACTCTGCCAGGTGTTCGCAATTAAGGGTACGTTTGTAAATTCAATCTGACACACTCTGGACGCTCCGAGAGTGTGAAGCTCTGATTAAATACATGATAATTCTGGATTTACGAACGGTTAACTGTGCTCGGAGCGCTCGGAGTGGAAATTTACAAACGTACCCTAAGGCGAGGATCACATCAGCCAGCAGCAAGTGGCAAATGTAACGCAACGCTCAGACCATAATAAGTTTTATCTCATTCCAAAGCAACACAAACGGTTTGTCAATTGAATACGCTCGCGTTGCGCTTTGAAAGTTGAACCAAGCTTGTTCAACGGTAGCGTTATGCCAGCGTTGCCACTGTTCCACTGCCAAACCATAGAGAACAATAGGAAATCTGCCGCTTGCCACTGGCTAATGTGACTCTGGGAGCTAGAGCGGTGATGTCATAATGGGCCAAGATTCCGCCATTAATTTCAATGGGGGAAAAAAGCAATGAAAAACATGAATTAAGAAAGAACGACAAGGGGCAGTTAGCCCATTTATTACAAGTAACATACACCAGTTCGGGCCCGAATTTTTAGAGTTTGAACTGTGTTGATACATCAAACACTCAGGAGCAGTGGTCACTCCAAAAATGGGTGGATGGAACTAGAAATGAACGGTGGTGGTTGCTAGGGTGACATTATAGTGGTGGTTTCTAGGTTGTTGCTAGGGTAATGTTGCTAGGGTAATTAAGATGGTTGCTAGGGTGTTGCTAGGGTACACATGGTGGTTGCCATGTGCTAAATAACGCTGTTGCTATGGTGGTTGCTAGGGTAATCATGTTTGTTGCTATGGTGGTTGCTAGGTTGACATTATAGTGGTGGTTGTTAGGTTGTTGCTAGAAATTACACTTAATAACCAGGGTTTACAAAATTCCAGAATTGAATTGTGGTCTCCTAAATTCCAATTCAATTCTTGAATTTCACTTGCATTTCAATTGAGGTAGCAAACAGGAAGCAGAATTGCAATTTGAATTTTGCATAACCCTGTTAATAACAGAAGAGTTATGTCACAAATGTTTCTGACTTGTTTATAAGGTTTATGACAAGTTCATGACAGTGTCATGTCACTCTTATGTAGATACTTTCAAGTAAAGTTAAAATTGTCTTTTCACTATACAATGGGCAGAAATCAACGTCAGAATTGAACTATAAGTGCATGGCATGCTATTACATGAAACAGTAGTAGTAGTACTATATGTTACCCTGTAGAAAACATTTTCAGATCCATTTTAATGTTATTTAAAGGAATACCTGGGGGGCATGAATCTGATATTTTCTATAACATGTCAATGCCTCAGTGTGGTTGTGATGTTGTCAGAGAGCAGCCTGACTCCATATCGGTTTGGATGGAGACCATTATGCTATAGCAGGCTGGGCCTTTCCCAGAACAAGTCAAAGAGTGTAGTTCTCTAAACACATGCCATTATTCAAAACTTATGTTGAGGGCCCACAAACATAATGAATTCATGAGCAACTAACCTAAAATTCAAGTAATCATGATGATCATGCTTAAGAAATCATAACTTCATAATCATAATTTATCATAATTTATCATAATAAAACTTGTAATAATGCACCCACTGTACCTGATGCTTTAGTTGATGTGTTGTTCATGCATGAGGTCATGAATGAGAGACTATGAACTCATGTCAATTCCTGATGATTCATAAGATATAAGTTTTAGTTTACCTTTATTGTCATTGTACACAGGATACAACAAAATTTGAGATGAAACCAAGTAATGCATAAATCATGAATTAATGAATGCATGAATTCATGATAATTCATGTACCCTTACCGTAAAGTATTACCATAAAGACTTACTTACTTACTTACTTACTTTCTTACTTACTAACTATTATATATCTTGTATTCTGTTGTGTTATGTTCTATACAGGACTTGCAAGGGGAAGTGGATGAGCACACAGAACAGTTCCACACACTGGATGAGAATGGCCAGCGTATACTGGGCTCTCTACATCACTCTGATGATGCTGTACTGCTGCAGAGACGTTTAGAGAACATACATCAACGCTGGAATGAACTGAGGAACAAGACTCTAAGCATGAGGTCAGCAGAAAGGCATAGGATGGACTGAACATTTAGGCGATTTATCTCCAATACATTCCCTGATAGCTGCTTTTGACATTGCTTACATATACAATGTTTGGTAACGCTTTAGAATAACATGTGCTTATTATAAGGCTCTTCACAATGCTAGTAGAACGCTCCATTGACTTGAATGGGATTTCCCAACGTTCTACGGTAAAATAAATTCATGTAATTACCGCTGCAAACATATAATTACCGCTGTCAATGGCAACGGGTTTTGTGCTGCTGATCATATCACTCCGCAAGTATTCCGGTCACTTCTTGCATTGGAACTTCATTCAAAAGTGAAAGCAGACGGTTGATCAGCTGTGTTCTAAAGAATGTTTGATTCAAGTTTGATTCAAGTTTGATCAAGTTTGAGAGTGTTGCGAACTATTTGGTTCTCAGCAAAAGCCACGACGAAACAGTAACAAATAAGTGTAAAGAGAGTAACATAACGTGGAGTTTATTTTTTCGTTTTGGCAAGTAGCCATATAATAAGCGGGATAATGTATAGAACGCCAGTCATTATGGGAAAATAAGTCCCTTCAGGGCGAAACAAGACCCCTCCGCTGGCGCGTCGGGGTCCGGTTCACCCTGTCAGGACTTATTTTCCCAATAATGACTGGCGTTCTATACATTATCCCTTACTTATTAGGTATTAACAGCACATAATAAGCAGTTAACAATTCATTACTAACAGTTAGTTAACTGTTGTTATCCTTTAATAACATTAACTGACTATTAACATGCAGCCTTTTAAGTTACTTACAAGCATATTTGTTAACAGTTAACATTCAGCTTATAAGTGTTAACAAGCAGCTTGTTAATGCTTGTTAAAAGACAAAGAGGTGGATAACTAATACGCTTATAAGACCTTTCTTACCTATTTGTAGCAAATGTTGCAGCAGGGAGACCGGGGTTTGATTCCTGCTCACTGCAGCAATTTTGAAGGTGCAGTTCTCACAGCTAAACCAAGCTAGATAGATAGATACAGTAGATATATAGAGATAGAAGGTTGGGCTTGTGGAACTATAGGCTACAGGGTCCTCGCTTTAGATTGGGGGGCTGCAAAATTTACTACAAATAGGTAAGAAAGGTCTTATAAGCGTATTAGTTAAGTAAGTATAAGTATAAGTATATATACTTTTTTTGATCCCGTGAGGGAAATTTGGTCTCTGCATTTAACCCAATCAGTGAATTATTGAAACACAAACAGCACACAGTGAACACACAGTGAGGTGAAGCACACACTAATCCCGGCGCAGTGAGCTGCCTGCTACAATGGCGGCCCTCGGGGAGCAGTGAGGGGTTAGGTGCCTTGCTCAAGGGCATCCACCTCTTTGTCTTACAGTGGGTACTAGTTAAAAATGGACACTTCATTCTACCTCCACTCAACACCTTCTCCTCTCTGGAGGTTAATGAGGCCACAGACTCGCTCTGCTCCACACTGAGCTCGTGTCTAGACGAGCTGTGCCCTCTTACCACAAGGCCAGCTCGATCCAAACACTCTCATCCATGGCTAAATGATACCCTCCGATCGCAGCGCACCAAATGGCACAAATCCAAACTAACTGATGACTAACTAAAAACTACCAGACACTCCTAACCTCCTTCTCAGCCAGCATCACTGTTGCTAAGACGGCTTTCTACAATTACAAAATCAACAGCACTACAGACACTCGAAAACTTTTCTCAACCTTCAAATCGCTACTCAACCCTCAGCTGCCTCCTCCTCCATCCAGCCTTACTGCGGATACCCTTGCCTCATTTTTACGAACAAAGTGGCGGCAATCAGCAGTCAATTCTCTACATGCCCACACAACGCATCAGACTCAGATACCGCACTCCTACAACCTCTAGGGGCTGCTGTAACATCTTTTTCAGCATTCGCGCCTCTCTCCGAGAGTGAAGTATCTAGACTCCTGACATGTAAGACTTGTTTATAAGAAGTTTGGTGATTAATTGATAGTGGGGACACGTTAAACTTTCTTTATAATGAGCGCATAAAACGACTTGTTGACGTTTTGGGACATTAAGCTACGATATGCTTTTTCATGTTAAGGATTTTATGTCCTTAATTTATTTATATATTTAGGCTACTTGCGCAAACCCTGGATATTTTTATTGCCACATTGGGACATTATTGCAACAATGTTGGTGGTAGGCTATTTGTTGTTACATTAGCTTCAGAAAGCACCGCTTCCGAAAGCTGCAGTGCTTGTGAAAGAAGGGGGTGGGGGAGGGGAGCTTGCAGCCAAGTGTCGGAAAAATGCATGCGAGCACAAACCGAGAGAACAGTGAAGGAGTGGCCAATCCTGGAGCTCCGTACTCCTCTGTGTCATAGGCTATTTGCTACGATATTTAGGCTACCTCTGTTACAACAAGTCTGCCCATTCAACTTTTAACTTAGGCTATAGCCTACAACAGTCTAATTCCATGTGTCAATTCAAAGACCTGTTATTTCCATATTTGGATTAGACTAGCCAGTCTGGCAGGGCACACCCAATGGAAATAAATTAACGCAACGTAAAACTCGTTTTCCACCCGCGCAAAGTTTAATTTGGTATTTTGCACGTTTATTTTTTAATCATTGCACCCAGGGGTGTTGCAATTAACAACCTAGGGAGGGGCCTGGCGCATTGTCTAAAAATCGCTATTGTACACCTGGTCAGAAGTCTATGGCGAGTTGTTTATATGTTATTTTAAGAGCGCATTGTCAACAGTCATATTGGCAGGTGCACGCACCATCCTTCTATCATTCATGAACGCACACCAGCGCATGTTCATGCAAAACATTACAAATTGCACGATTACAATGGGAAATATAATTAGAATAAAGATATTACAAAATACTAGCCTAGAAATCTAGACGCACTGTCACGAGATATAAGCATGTTGCTTTTTCCAGCCTATGTTTTAACGACAGTCCTGCGAACAACAAGGTAACCCATTGTCAGTCAATTTGGAGGAGTTGGTTTTGCCGAAAGTAACTGCATATAACTGTCTTGTCTTTGACTGACACCTTGATATAGGATGTGAAGTTAGTTTCACCATTTTGGCAATGAGTTCAAATAATAGGGACGAGTGGAAATCCGCTGAAGAAGTCACGAGATATGCTAGGTTTTAGTAAAGCATGGTTTAACACCTTGGTGAATGACTATTCCATACA
Source organism: Alosa alosa (assembly GCF_017589495.1). Classification (NCBI taxonomy): domain Eukaryota; kingdom Metazoa; phylum Chordata; class Actinopteri; order Clupeiformes; family Clupeidae; genus Alosa; species Alosa alosa. The sequence continues at coordinate 31,835,671 of NC_063205.1, read as the reverse complement.
GTCTATGCTAAGCAGCCTCCTTCAAATCTCTGACGCCTTGAATACCAAAATACCGATGCATTTAGTTGACATATCGCGCTTTGCACCGTTAAAGGGAATGACAGATGTCATTCTCATTGGTTTAAATGATGTTACGCCCCAAACACACCCATATGACTGATTTAAAACCTAGGAACACCTTGTTGCGCCATGCGCTCCACGTTTGATAACGAAACCCCTCCCAATGTGAACTGGACATCCTACTAAATTTGAATAGACTTTTGACGAGTGACGATGTACTTCGAGGATAAGCGCAGCGCAGCAGCAGTTTGTGACATTGTTTATTAGTGTAACCTCATGTATGAAAACTAGTACTGCCAGGCAATACTACTTTGAAAAGTAGTATTGCCCTGGCAATACTGGTGACTGCGGCCATGAGACAGTAGAATGCAGAATGTTTGGAGTTGTTTCGTTAAGATAAAATTCTTATTTAAATTTTGGGTTCGGCAAAGGACATTTTTTGCCTTTTTTATTCTGTAAAATCTGTATTATTCCGTAGCTAATCAATCAGGAACATTAGGTAAGCCCAGCTATCAGATAAATGGAGAGGAGGTTTTAGTGGCGCAGTCTACTTCACTTCTGCACTAACCCCTGTCATCCGATGACAAATATTTGTCTATCGTAGTTAGTAGAAGTAGGCCTAGTAGTTTCTGGGTTTGTTTGATAGTGTTAACCTTTACTATTTTTTTCTTCTGACCTAGTCGGAGAACATAGAGCTTGTTACCGCTCAGGGCCAAAGTCATCCGTAACTTCGGGGCTAACACTCTGTGGTTAGCAAATGAACGAGGATATTGGTTTTAACTGCAGATTTATTTTTGCATTATTTTGAATATGACATTATTTTGAATATTAGAACTATCTCAGTTCTAACACACATATCCCCTCTCTCTTTCTCTCTCTCCATCCCTGCGCACGGGGCTCTCTTAAAGGAGCTGCACCATTTTACAACAATTGCATCTACATTTTCATATTAGAATGTTTTGTCAAGTGTAAGCTAAACTACTGTGATCAATTTAAGTTCCCGTGCCCCCCCTGGAAAGTCTCCAATGTCTCATATCGTTACACTATCAAATCTACCGTAGTAAGTAACCGTGACAAATAGGGTATAAGATATATAAACTCACGCTGTTGTATTATCTTATATGTTTGGTAATGGCTCAACTGTCTCTGATTGTTCTACTGACTTGGACTGACTTGGAAACTGCATCATGGAAGCAGTAAGTCAAGTCGCATCAAAAATAGTAGTGGCAGAACTCCCAAGTGCCACCTTTCGATTCATGCAGGAAACCATCCATGCAGGAAACCATCCAAACTTAACTGATACCCACTGTATACACCATTTGTTAAGCTGCTTGTTAACATTTACAAGCTGCATGTTAACTGTTAACAAATATGCTTGTAACTTAAAAGGCTGCTTATTAACACTTACAAGCTGCATGTTAACAGTTAGTTAATGTGGTAACACTTTACTTGACGGGTGAGTTCATAACACATTCATAGCAGCTGTCATAAACTGCACATAAAGCATTCATGACTGTTTCATGAGACATGACTCAACATTCATACCAAACCTTTCATGAATGTGGAAGACAGAACGACGACAACTTGTCAAAATAAAAGTCCATCAATCGCAAAGCAGCATTGCCGTTTTTGTTCCAAACCTCTTACCTGACCATGTCACATCTGAGTCAATGGGCTAGTCCATTGCCAAAAAGACAGAACATGGTCAAGCAAATAATTTTTGTTTCATAAAAATGTATTTGTTTTATGATGTAACCTTTGCAGATAATTTCTCATCTCTTGCTACTGGGAATGTCCAAGCATTCCAGGTTACACAAATACAAGTCAGCTGAATGTAGGCTAGTTTTAGCCTGACGAGCCAGACCCACATTAAAATGTAGGGTCTAGGCACTCACCGTTGGCAGTGCTCAGTCCGAGGGGCGGGATAATCGGTTGTCTTTCAAATTCCCTCTGCACGCAATAGGACAGCGGTATGAGTCTCATGCGTTTTCCCACTGGAGCTAATTGGCTAGTTCAAACTTTTGCCAACTTAAAAAAAGCTTAACTCGTGTCACGCTGTTCGCTAACAGCAACATCCATCTTCTTTGTTTTCAAGTAGTAGGGAATTCAAGCCAAACCGTTGCAACTCTGCCATCAATCATTATGTTAAGCCAGTCTAACGTGTCTATACATGATTTGATTGGCCTGATAGAAGTTTAATTTTTCCAGCACACAAGCCAACGGAGAGTTGCTAGACTAGCCCTGGCAGCACAACTTGTATACACAACTTCACAACTTGTATAGTAAGTGACATTCGATGTAGACTTCCATAAGATATCCATGAAATATTTACAAAAACGGCAATGCTGCTTTGCGATTAATGGACTTTTATTTTGACAAGTTGCCCTTTTGTAAATGATTTGTAAATTTGCCGTTGTTCTGTCTTCCACATTCATGAAAGGTTTGGTATGAATGTTGAGTCATGTCTCATGAAACAGTCATGAATGCTTTATGTGCAGTTTATGACAGCTGCTATGAATGTGTTATGAACTCACCCGTCAAGTAAAGTGTTACCGTTGATGTTATTAAAGGATAACAACAGTTAACTGTTAGTAATGAATTGTTAACTGCTTATTATGCACTGTTAATACCTAATAAGCACATGTTATTCTAAAGCGTTACCCAATATTTTTGTAGGCCGAAGTCCAATTGGTTTAGGAGGCATAAACTGAGATCTTCACTGAAGACATGGGCTTATTTTCACATGTTAATTTCATTGCATGTATTCTTTTTCTTTAGATATTGCTGTTCAAGTTGTAAGTCAGCTCTCACACAAAACAATCTAACACAACCAGTATCCCTTTCAATTGATAGCATTTGGTAAATGTTTAATGTCGGTGCAATGTCCATGCTATAACGGTCTGACAAACGTACTGCCTTTTCAAGCAGTTCATCATCACCTGCGAGTTGAAGGATCATAGGACGTAAAGACTCAACCACATAACAAGTTTCCCGCATGCTTGCACATCTTTGGGAGAGCTGACTGATTATGATGTCCTGCAAAATACCTGCACTTTGAAGTATCTCTCTGCATCGGTTAAGCGTTCATCTTCCGATAGTTCGTCAAAGTGACGCTTCACTCTCCGTGCTCTAACATTTTCAAATGTACTCTGAACCCCCATTTATTTGCGAGTGTCTGCGCTGTAGCCTTGGCCTGGTCAAAGGCATGCAGGTAGTCAGAAAGGACCGGTATAGAATTTTCCAGCAATTGCATTGCGGGGGTAGCGACGGAGGTCACAGGCCCTGGTGCGACTGTACTTGCTGCACCTACTAGGCCTAGTTACGCCACTGTGTGGAGCGCTAATGTGTCTACTGTAAATCATTCATGTGTGAAAGTCATTAGGCTGGAAGCGCTAATGTGTCTAAGCTCATTAGTCTACTTTCAATAGGCCTACTGTACAGCCTGAGAGGGGGAACATAACCTATAGCCTAGGCTACTGTAGAGTAGGCCTACAGTAGGCTACTGTAGGCTAAACAATCAGTTGTGAAAGTCTGCAACGAAAGTTTCCTAATGGAAGCGCTAACGTGTCTATTGAGCTCATTAGCCTACTTTCAATAGGCCTACTGTACAGCCTGAGAGGGGGAACATAGCCTACTGTAGAGTAAACAATCAGTTTACTTAGTTACATTTGTTTAGTTAAATCCAGTTTTCTACTCTATCTCCATGATATGCTTAGCCTATAGAAAGACGAAAGTCGGGAAAGTGCTTCAGAGAAAAACGTATTTATTGAAATAATGAACAGTCTACATTCTACATTCTACAGTTTAAATTTAAAGCCGCGTTGAATCCCTGAGAAGATCTGCGTGTTGTCTGGAGGAGGAATTAGTTGATCTTATTGATGCAGTCCTTCAGTTCACTCCTCCCCATAGCAGGGAACTTTCGTTGTAGTGTTGAGACCACAAAGTTTTTCACATTTTGCGGCAGTGCTCGCTTGCCCTTCGCTCCATCCCAGTTGGTGGTTTTGCTCCAGGCTTTATAGTGTTCCTCTGTGACGATGGACCTGAAGAGCAGGCATCCGTATCTGCCCACTTGGCCGTAGCTCTGTTGGTGAATCTTAAGCGTGGTCTTGGGGACCAACATCACGCAAGGTCACGTCTGCGTGTTGACTAGGAACTTGGATGCTGTCGTTGAGTGTGACGGAGAGGGCCAATGGAGACATCTGCAAGGAGGACGTTTCTGGAGCTGGTGTCGAGGTGCACCTGGGGATTGGTCTCTCAGGCGTTGAATAACTTCTCTGCTCACGTAGCGTCGCCTGAAGTTCTCCGATTCCAGCTCTCATCTCCTGTAAAATGTCTCTGTGGCTCTCCAAGTGGCTGGTCTCTCGGAGTTGTTGAAGCTCTCGTTTTTTGACCTCCGCTTTCAACCGATCATTCTCGGCGTCTGTCTCGGCTACTCGAGCTTTCTCTGCTCTCTCGGCTACTCGAGCTTTCTCTGCAAAATGTGTGAAAGTCATTAGGCTGGAAGCGTGTCTACTGTCAGTGACTAATGCGAGAGTTCTGTGTTGTAGGCTATGCATTTTTGACTTGGTTGCAAGCTCCCCTCCCCCACCCCCTTCTTTCACAAGCAGTGCAGCTTTCTGAAGCGGTGCCTTTTGAAGCTAATGTAACAAATACCACCAATATTGTTGTGTGGCAATAAAAGTATCCAGGGTTTGCGCAAGTAGCCTAAATATAAATAAATTAAGGACATACAATCCTTAACGTGAAAAAGCTTAACGTAGTTTAATGTCCCAAACAACAAGTCGTTTTATGCGCTCATTATAAAGAAAGTTTAACGTACAAAACAGCTGTCAATTAATCACCAAACGTCAAGAGGGTTGAGTCTGAATGACACCGAGTTTTAGACACTGTGATTTTGAAGTTAAGAAATATTTTCGTAATAAAAATGGTCATTTAACCAATAAAGGCTGAACAAATGTACAGTAAAACTGTAGGCTATACAGTACATGCAACCCAGCAGAAGACTATTATAGGCTATTGGCAAATCATTGAGCATCATTCACACATTGTATTCTGCACAGTCTCTACATGGGCTAATGTATAGGCATACTGTAAATCATTCAAAATGTGTGAAAGTCATTAGGCTGGAAGCGTGTCTACTGTCAGTGACTAATCACGAGAGTTCTGTGTTGTAGGCTATGCATTTTCCGACACTTGGCTGCAAGCTCCCCTCCCCCACCCCCCTTCTTTCACAAGCAGTGCAGCTTTCTGAGGCGATGCCTTTTGAAGCTAATGTAACAAATACCACCAATATTGTTGTGTGGCAATAAAAGTATCCAGGGTTTGCGCAAGTAGCCTAAATAGGCCTATATAAATAAATTAAGGACAATCCTTAAAGCTTAACGTAGCCTACATGTAGATTAATGTCCCAAAACGTCAACAAGTCGCTTTTATGCGCTCATTATATATGGATTTCTATGAAGCGTCAATTTAAAAACATCGTCTGCGCAAACCAAGAGGCAGAAAGCACCATAGAACAGCATAGAGCAATGCAAAAGAGCAAAAGAATAAAATGATTTTTTGTGCTGACAACTGCACCAATTCGAAATCACGATGGTTAGAGAATGTTAAATATGTTCAATATCCCTAACGGAATGCGTCTTAAGCCAAAAATGACAAAATACGATGTTATGTTAATAATGCAAATGAACGGCACACTTTGAAATATAGTCGGAAATGAGATGTTATCATCATTGAGACAACAGGGGTATACAATAAAATCCGATTGTAGCTTACAGCAGCCTGCTATTTAGGTTAAGTTTATAACGTTGTGGACGGCCACCAAGCGTCTTCTGCCCGACGGCTGCGGCACAGTCTTGAGTGACCGGATTCGTTTTCCTTTGTCATATGAATGCTGTCATTTTGTTAACATTACTGTTAAGGAGATGCTGTAGGCAAAGGCTATATTTCAACCTCGTTAGTGTCAGAACTATTCACAAGGTTTCTGGGCAGCATTTTTATGTTCTGTCAGCAAGCAAACTTCTCATGACTACTGACAAAGTAGCCTACTGCCAGCTGACGAAGCTCTCATTTTAAAACATTACTGAGAGACAGGCACTATACAATCAAGAAATCTTGCCACTGAATCCAAAACTATGTTTAACATTATGTACAAAGCTTAGGCTACAATGGATTAGCATGTTGCAGGGGCTGCTAAAAACAGAGAAACGCACTGAAAACGGCCAATCACAGCCCTCGCTGTCGAATGTGCCGTCCGGTTCGACCGTTGAACGCCACAGCGGACTATGCTGCCCCCAAGTGGCTGCAGTTGTACTTACATGTCACCCAGCTGCGTGAATCACCATTATCGTGAATGAAGTGTCAATTTTTAACGGGGACCCTCTGTAGGCTATGCACTATGTTTTAGTTAAGCAGGGTTTAGTGGAATCCTTGTGTTCAATACACGGTCGCGCATGCAAGCAGATTCCTTCAAATGCTCAAAAGGTCATTGCTGAAAGGGTGTGTGTGTGTGTGTGTGTGTGTGTGTGTGTGTGTGTGTGTGTGTGTGTGTGTGTGCATGTGTTTATCTGTGTGTGTGGGTAAGTGTGTGTGTTTGTGTGTGTGTGTATGTAGATCAACCTATTCTGTTCTTGCTATTTGTCTCACGATACAGCCCCTACTGAAACTATAGAAAGCCCTAGACGAATAGGCAAGATGTTTGTGGTGCGTCGGAAAATGAGACATTTTATTTGATTTTTTTCCCAAAAAGCGGATAATTAGTATTGAATGGTAGCCTATGATGGAACCGCGGACCGAAAGAAAAAGAAAAACTAAACATTTTCCTGATTAGAAAATATTTCTTAATTTAGTGTTATCAAATAAAGAGAATGTATGTGCGCGTCTGCGCAAGTAAAACTGAACCACTGGAGATGACGTGTGTAGAAGCAACAAACAACGTTATTTAAAACAACAAACAAAGTGGATCCTTGCTGTCCATGAAAACAGCATAGAGACTGGCTAGTCTAATCCAATAATGGAAATAACAGGTCTTTGAATTGACACACGAAATTAGACTGTTGTAGGCCTATAGTAGCAAATATCGTAGCAAATAGCCTGGTGATGACACAGCTTTTAAAACATTTATTTTACTCTCGCTGGAGAATGGGCTGTTGCGCAAACAAATAAATTAGGGTGATCTGCATCTCCATTCACCAAAAGCTATGGTTTTGCTAACCCATTCGCACAATAAATAATTTGTGAAAGGTTCTCTCCATTGTTAACATGCAACATTTCTCCATGTGGGGTGGTGTCAAGCAGAGAAGTAAGAAGCCTATTGCAGGTAGGCAATGTTAAGACAGAAGACAGGCACTGCTTTCTCTACTGGTATATCTGTCCCTCCGAAAACTGCGTTAAAATGGTGTTTTTAGCAGTCAAAATTCAATTTTCATGAGCTTAACCATTAATGAAAGTAAAACAAACATAAAACAGCCTACTTCCAGTATGAATACATTCGTATTGTTCTCATCAATGATAACAATATCAGGTCTGATAGCATTTGTGTCACAAAACACAGGCATCTCCACATGGCACAAAGGAAACATTTGGGGCTTAACAAAGCACTTAATATTTGACACTGTAGGTGGAAAGATGGATTGTACACGTTTTGATATAATGTCCACAATCCTGTCATGTCTAGATAATACAATACTTTATAGAAATCGCAGCCATTCAATATATGTGATGTGGATTCTATTTACTGGTCTTGCCCATGCTGAATACATAAAGGTGAGTGAGAGTCAGGGTACCAGATTGACAAATTAAACTTAGTTGGTAATACCTGATGTCTGGCTTTAACTGTAAAAATGTTAATTAATTGAGGCATTATGGAGGATGGTATGAGAAACAGAGTGATCTGCTGAGGGAATGCATGCTAGCTTTCCCTGTAGTCTGAGTCCAGTCCAGTGTTGCTGGCAGTGATGTTTGACTGACAGCAGGGAAGTAGACTGCACTCAGGATTGAGTGTGCGTAATGTAGACCTTCCAGTATGGTTGTGCTCAAAGTGATGTTTTTGCCTTTGATCATAGACTCTGAAGGGACAACGTATGTGGTATCTGTTTGACACACACACACACTCACACAGAGGAGGGTAGGGAAGGTCGGTGGCGTGGGGAACCTGAAGTTTGAACACTCCTTCTGCAGAATGCCAAATCTGAAAGCAATTTTGTTTACCAGTAAAGCTACCATTACACTCGGGGGCCAGCTACTTTAGTTTTATTCTCCTTTTTAAGTTGTTTCAACACCAGATTCTGCATTGCGCTGCCAATCTTGAAATAATACGAAACTATTAACGAGGGCAATGTCCACAAAGTGTAAAAAAAGCATTTTCCATCACTTCTGTATTTTTATATTCATTGTCTTAAATGTTGTCTATATATTTAGGCCATATCTGGATGTGAACACACAAAAATGGAAGCATCTGCACCTGAATCTGCAGGATCTGCTAGTATGGCTCCAGCAGAGACAAGATGAATTAAACCAGCAGAAACCACCAGGCAGTGATATACCAACTATCCAGCAGCAGCAAGACAAACACAGAGTGAGTTTCGTCACAACTGTTTGCTTGTCAGAAATGTGGTGCAGCCTGATATATCTGTTTAGAGGACATTAGACATCTGAAAAGATCTAAATCTAGAATGCTTATGGAAAATTTGCTTGAATATAGGGTTAAGTGTCTTGATCATTTTAGTCAACAAAATGTATGATGGTCAATTATCTAACTAGATTGTGTTATTGTTAAAACTGATTGTGGTGGTGATTTGAATGATCAAGTAATTACAGTGCATGAAAATGCACTGTACTGTACTTCCTAGGCTTCTTCTTCTTATTAGAGTGCATGAAAATGCACTCTACTGCTATCTGATTTCTTCTTATTATTCTTCTTCTAATGCTTTTTGTGCGTTTAATACAGCTTCAACCGTTTAACTTAGAAACTTCATTCAAACTGTGTTGCGTAGGTCTTACTTATGTGACTTCAACTTTATTTTATTGTATTTTTCAACTTTGTAACTTTTAGACTTTTTAATCTATTAATTAAAAACTACTAAAATTTCCCCATTAACATTAGATTATGACATCACAATAGAGCAATTAGAATCCTATGCCAGGTGTTCAGGGGCCTCATTACAGAAACTTCCTAACTCTGAAATCCTATCTTATCTCAGTTTAGGATGGCATTTAGGATTTTTGGTATTACAGAAGCATGTTTCCTAACTGTATTTAGGAAAAAGGCCTATCTTAACTTAAGATAGGAATTTGGCCATTACAGAACCATCCTAACTCAAGAATTTCCTAACTTAGGAATCCTAACTTAGGATGGCACATACCCTGTCCTAAATGCAAAATAACTGCCAAAACTGACTGCAACAGTCTTGTGAGAGTGGTTGCCTAGCCTCTGACAAGATGATGGACATGGCTGTTAGGGACACCATAAAGCATATTTCACTAAATAAGTTAATTAAGTGAAAACTTAAAAATGTAGCCTATAAGCTATGTGTTTTAAAACATTTATAATATTTATAACAATTAAATATTAATAATTATAACAGAATATTAGACTATTACTGGTATGTATTATTATAAATATGTTTTTTGTTTTTCCATTTTTTTATCCTGTTCATCCAATGAATCAATATTGACACACTCTCTTTCTTCCTACATAGGCCTAACTTAGACCTATTTCTCTCTGATATTATGGTTTGTCCATCTTGAGCAAACAACTGTCTTTAGAACACCATCTTTGCAACCTGACATTCTAATAGATACATTCTCATAGATACAGGCAGTCTTGTATACATTCTAATCATAGAAACAGGCATGACAGGACGATTGCCGATTTAAAAATCTAACTGACAGTTATGGTTAGGATTTCTTAAGTTAAGATAAGATAGGAGGTCTGAGATAAGATAGGACACAGCCATTAGTTTAGGAACTGCTTCTGTAATAGGAAGATAGGATTTTTCCTATCTTTGAAACTTAAGTTAAGATAGGACAAGCAGTTAGGATATTTTTCTGTAATGAGGCCCCAGGCCACCTGCAGCCACTGTCTCAGGCTGTCTCAGTCTTTAAGCATACCATATGGCTGTATTAAGACTACAGATCCTGTTCAACTGCTTCCTGTGCCCATAACTGTTTCAAAATAAAAGTCCCCTTAAACTATCCAACTTTTTAACTGTTCAACTACTGTCAACTGTTCTACTGTTGTAACTGTCAGTCAACTATGACTCCCATCAACTGTATCCTCTGCCTTCAACTATTTCAAAATAAAAGTCCTAACTAGCTAGTTAGCATTATTAGCATTGTTAGCATGGTTAGTTAGCATTTTTTGCATAGTTAAAAATCTTTGTAAAACTGCTAGAAAACATGAGCTAAGTTAGCTAAATAAATTGGTTAGCATTATTAGCTTTGTTAGCATAGTTAACATTACTGTGAGCAAACATTAGAGCCATTCCAACTGTCAGTTATCATCAACTATCTACCTATATAGAGCTTTTGAACTATTTGTCTATCAACACGCATTAAACTATCAGTCTATCAACAACTTGTAAACTACCTATCTACATTTAACTTTTAAACTTTCAACATTTATTAAACTATGTGTATCAACTTCCATTAAACTATCTGTCTATTATCTACATTCAACTTTTAAACTGTCTACTTCTAAACTATCAACTTTTATTAAGCTATGCTATGTCTGTCGTAGCTTCATTTTCATGCACTCGTAATTCCCCGGAATTGCATTCTCTAGTTCTTATTATTTTTCTTCTTCTAACGCAGTTAATGCAGCTTCAACCGTTTAACGTAGAAACTTCATTCAAACTATGTTGCGTAGGTCTTACTTAGGACATGGGGGCTTTGTATTTTTCATCTTTGTAACTTTTATACTTTTTAAACTATGAATTATTAACTTTTATAAAATCCCCATAGACTTAACATTAGGCTGATGACATCACAATGGACTAATTAACTTGATTTGCACCTGTATAAACTTCCAACTGCTCATCTAGGCCCCATCAAAGAATCAGTTCAACTGATTGCACCTGTATCAACTGCTTTCTGCTGAACTAGGCCAACTCTCTCTGTGTCTCTCCATTCTACAAGGATATAAGGCACATTTCATCCAACTTTCTATCCATTCATCATCTTCAAACCATTCACTCATCCACCCATTAAACTATCCATCAACATCCATTAAACAATCTGCCTATCAACATCCATTCAACTTTCTGTCTATCAACATCCATTACACTTGCTACATTTTTTTAAACTATATACTCTGTCTCAGGCTTTAAGCATACAATATGGCTCTATTAAGACTGCCGTTAAGCAATTAGAATCCTAGGCCAGGTGGCCAGGCTATATTAAACCTCATCTACCTAGTTCAGTCATTCCAACTATTAAACCTCATCTACCTAGCAAATAATTTAACCTTTTAAACTATCCACCTATTTAACTGTTCAGTCATTCCAACTATATTAAACCTCATCTACCTAGTTCAGTCATTCCAACTATATTAAACCTCATCTACCTAGCAAATCATTTAACCTTTTACACTATCCACCTATTTAACTGTTCAACTATTCCAACTATATTAAACCTCATCTACCTAGTTCAGTCATTCCAACTCTATTAAATCTCATCTATCTAGCAAATCATTTAACCATTTAAACTATCCACCTATTTAACTGTCCAGTCATTCCAACTATATTAAACTTTGTCTACCTAGCAAATAATTTAACCTTTTAAACTATCCACCTATCTGTTCAGTCATTCCAACTATATTAAACCTCATCTACCTAGTTCAGTCATTTCAACGATATTAAATCTCATCATGTTGGTTGCCAATTAGCACATCATCTGTTTTAACAATATATTTCACACCATATGTTTTGCATTTTCATGCACTGGTATTCCCTGGAATTGTGTTTTCTAGTTAATAATTAGTGTCCAAGTAAATAATAAATGGGTAGATGAAAGATAAGTTAAACCTTTAGAATAGATAGATAGATAGATAGATAGATAGATAGATAGATAGATAGATAGATAGATAGATACTTTATTGACCCCCAGGGGAAATTCAAGGTCTCAGTAGCATACAGACAACACAGACACACACATTCACTAACAGCAGAAAAGTAATTAAAAGTATATAATATAAAAACACAACTAAGCAATAAGGACAGTAGAAGATAAAGAATATACTAAATATACTAAAATACAAATTATACTAACTAACACTTAATCTAAATCAATTCTAAAAACAGTATCCACATAGTGGTGATTAATCAATCAAGAGGCGCTTGTAATGACTGAGCCTGTGATTCTCTGTGCATAGTAAGGTAAGGTAAGGTGCTCTGTGTGAGTGAGTGTCATGGTGATAGTGCAAATGAGTAAGTCCAACAGTGCATCCTGAACAGTCAACAGTGCAACAGTGCATCCTGAATCCTATCAAATGTACAGCAAACACAACTTTCTTTTCAACAAAGGCTTTATGTACAATTTTTAAAGAAAATTCAATGGGCACAATGCACGTCACAATTCCAGAGTGGCTTATACTGGCAGATCAACTTACTGGTTACACTGTACACAGTTTAACAGAAAATGACAGTTTACTAGTCTGTCGGTTTTAGTAGAGTATTGCAAGTCGAATGTTAACATCAGCTGCTGTCACGTTTTCAGAGAGTGGGACTCAGGTTCAGATATGACAAACACCCAGAATTGACTCAGATGAGGAGATTTATTAACAGAGACAAAAAACAGAGCTTCCACAGTCCTGAGAGTAATCCACAGGGAACACACGCAGTCTTCAGAAAAAGCACAAAAAACAGTTCAGAAAAAAGTCATAGAAGGCAAAACCCCAGCAGGAGAACAGGACACAGGCAACTGGACACTCCATAGAGGGTGCAGGTGAAACACAAAAGGCAATCCTCCTTCACGGCAGTAGGCCAGTCTTCATTCACCGGCAACAAAACACAGGCAGGCAAAAAACAGAAAAAACTTGGCGGCAAAAGTACAAAATCTTCAGGCAGAGAACACAGTCGATGAAACATCAGGCAGAGGTCAAAACCAGGCAGGCAAAAACTCAGTCAGGCAGGCAGGTGCGACTCGAGAACTGCTACGAGAAGACGGAATGTTCTGACAGGGGAGGCAGACTGGTAATGGGGATTTTAAAATTGCTATTGCAATCAGATGCAGGCTGATTGGTATTGGGCAGATCAGAGACACCAGTGGAAGCAGGTGAGAACCAGGAGCAGACAGAGGAAGGGCGGAGACTCAGACCGACAGCAGTGGTACACAACAGCTCCTGCAGAGGGGGACAAATAGACAAAACACTAGGAAGACAAACCACAAACAGAGAGTCTGACAGTACCCCTCCCCTTACGAACGCCACCTGGTGTTCCAGAAGGTGCCCCTAGGTGCAGTCAGACGGAAATCAGAAATGAGAGTAGGGTCGAGGATGTCCTTAGCAGCAACCCAGCATCTCTCCTCCGGACCATAACCCAGCCAGTCGACGAGGTATTGGAAACCCCTCCCACGACGACACGCCTTCAACAGCTGCCTCACAGTGTACGTCTCCGAACCGAGGCGCCAACTTCCGAGACTCCACTTTCAACGGCAGATCCCGGGTAGAAAGCCAGACCCTCTGTCCCACCCTGTACCTTTGAGTGCTGGAACGACGGCGATCAGCCTGGACCTTGTATTGAGCAGCAGAATGCAAGAGCTTGGCCCTTGCCATCTTCCAGGTCCTGCGACAGCGACTGACAAACTCCTGGGCTGAGGGAACACATACATCCATCTCTTGGGACGGGAAGACATATTCAACCCAAGGGAGCAGTTGACACCAAGAGGAAGGGTTTTGAGACACCATGCAGCGAAGAGACGTCTCCAGAGACTAATTCGCACGCTCCGCTTGCCCATTTGCCTGAGGGTGGAACCCAGATGTTAAACAGACAGAGATACCAAGCAGTTTGCAAAAAGCCCTCCAGAACCTTGAGGTAAACTGAGGGCCTCGGTCAGACACAACACTGATGGGGAGACCATGCAGCCTGAAAACATGGGTTATAAAAAGCTGTGCGGTCTCAGAGGCAGAGGGTAGCTTGGGCAAGGGCACAAAATGAACTGACTTGGAGAACCTATCCACAATGGTGAGTATAACAGTGTTACCCTTGGAAGCCGGCAGGCCGGTCACAAAATCCACACGGAGATGTGACCAGGGTCTCTGGGGAATGGGCAGGGACTGGAGCAACCCGGCAGGAGGCTTGTTGGACAACTTATTCTGAGCACAGGTGGGGCAAGCAGCCACAAACTTCTGAACGTCGACCCTCATAGTTGGCCACCAGAAGTGTTGCCTTAGGAAGGTGAGGGTCCTCTGAACTCCTGGATGGCAGGTGAACTTAGAAGTATGGCCCCATTGGAGGACCTGAGGACGAACCAGAGCAGGCACAAATAAACAGTCCTGAGGGACATTATTAGGGACAGGATGCCTGTCTTGGGCTTGCTGAACTATGGACTCTAGGTGGCAGCAATCAAACACTCTCTGGGAAGGATTAGATCAGGTTCAGACTTAGCTTCAGGTGGGGAAAACTGCCTTGAAAGAGCATCCGGCTTGCCATTTCTTGACCCTGGGCGATAGGACAGAGTGAAATTAAAACATGAAAAGAAAATAGCCCAGCGTGCCTGGCGGGAGTTGAGCCTCCTTGCTGTGTGGAGGTATTCCAAATTCTTATGATCCGTAAGAACCAAAAACGGAGCCTCTGTCCCCTCCAACCAATGCCTCCATTCCTCTAATGCCATCTTAACAGCGAGGAGCTCACGATTCCCGACATCGTAGTTCCGCTCTGTAGGAGAAAGGCGGTGAGAAAAAAAAAGCACAGGTATGGAGCTTGTTGTCCTTCTGAGAGCATTGCGAGAGAATTGCCCCAACACCAGTTTCAGAGGCATCTACCTCAACCACAAACTGCCGACAAGGATCTGGAAGAACAAGGAAGGGGGAGGATGTAAACCGGGCCTTGAGGTTCTGAAAGGCCTTTTCAGCTGCTGGAGTCCATCTGAAGGCAATCAAGGTTGAGGTCAAACTGGTAAATGGGGCAGCCAGTGTGCTAAAGTCACAAATAAATCTGCGGTAAAAATTGGCAAAACCGATAAAACACTGAAGCTCTCGCCGGGAAGTAGGGGTAGCCCAATCTGCCACTGCTTTAACTTTTGCTGGATCCATCTCAATACGACCTGCAGACAAAACAAAGCCCAAGAAAGAAACAGTGGAGAGGTGGAACTCACATTTCTCTGCTTTAACGAATAACTGGTTCTCCAGAAGGCGCTGTAGTACTCTGCGGACATGATGGGAATGCTCCTGGGCAGTCTTTGAAAAGATCAGACTGTCGTCCAGGTAAACAAAAACAAATTTATTGATCATATTTCTGAGTACATTGTTAACGAGGCATTGAAAAACAGCTGGAGTGTTAGTTAAACCGAAAGGAAGTACCAAATACTCATAGTGGCCACTAGGAGTATTAAATGCGGTCTTCCACTCATCCCCCTCCTTGATCCGGACCAGGTGGTAGGCATTCCGTAAATCCAGCTTGGAAAAAATCGTGGCTCCCTGCAACAGCTCAAATGCAGAAGACATTAGTGGAAGAGGATAACGATTCTTAACAGTAATGCTGTTCAGACCCCTGTAGTCAATGCATGGTCGAAGGGAACCATCCTTCTTGCCCACAAAGAAAAACCCTGCTCCTGCAGGTGAAGAAGAAGGTTGGATCATGCCATTAGCCAGGGACTCACTGATATACTTGTCCATGGCCTCCCTCTCTGGACCCGACAAAGAGTACAAACGTCCCCTGGGTGGTGCTGTTCCTGGCAACAATTCAATGGAACAATCATAAGGTCTGTGAGGAGGTAGGGAAGTGGCACGGGACTTGCTAAACACGGTCTTCAAATCCATGTACTCAGGCGGAACAGCCAATAGATCAGGGAACTCCTTCATTACAGGGGGTGCTGCAGAAACCGGACAATGGGCAGAAGACAGACAATGTGCATGGCAAAAGGGGCTCCACCCCATAATAGCATTCAGGCTCCAGTCAATGTGAGGGTTGTGTTTGACCAACCATGGACGACCCAAAACAATAGGAATTTGAGGCAAACAGATTAAATGTAAGGCAATCTCTTCATGGTGGTTACCTGAGAGGCGTAGTCTGACAGGGGCTGTGAGGTGAGCGACTCTGGTGATCACCTGGCCGTTGAGTGCATTGGCTTCAAGAGGTCTCTGGAGGGGAATGGTGGCTATTCCAATCTGATTAGCAAGAGACAGATCAATAAAACTTTCATCAGCCCCTGAGTCAATTAACACGCTGACCGTGAATGATTTGCCCTTCCAAACCAGGGTGGCATGAAGGAGAGTGCGGAGGGTTGAAGCTTGCTGCTTTGAAGTGGTGCTCACCAGTACCCTCCGGACTACTGGTGAGCATTGGCTTTTACCGGACAGGAAGCGAGGTAATGGCCCACTTGGCCACAGTATAGGCAGGCGTTGGCGGAGATCCTGCGTTGTCTCTCCTCCTTTGACACCCGTGTTCGATCCACTTGCATGGGTTCTGGCAAAGGTGAAGCAGACACTGAAGACACGCCAGACGTAGGACTGGGACCGAAATTGAGTTGTCCGGATCTTCCCTGACCTCTCTCTCTCCAGCGTAAGCGGAGCCTTGTGTCAATGCGGCTCGTCAGGTCAATCAGAGCATTCAGGTCCTCTGGCAACTCACAGGAGGCTAATTCGTCCTTTACTGACCCAGCTAATCCATTCAAAAAGGCATCATACAGAGCATCATCATTCCAGTAGCAGGTAGCAGCCAGAGTCCGAAATTCAATGGCATAATCGGAGACGGGGCGATTACCTTGGCGAGGTAATCTCCCTGGCCGCTTCTCTACCAACAACAGACCAATTGAAGACACGCTTCATCTCTTCGGTAAAACGATCCACATTGAAGTAGACTGGAGACTGGGAATCCCACACAGCCGTTCCCCATTCACGTGCTCTGCCCACTAGTAGGGTTATAATGTAGGCAATCCTAGAACGATCACTGGGAAAGGTTAGAGGTTGTAACTCAAAAATTAATGAGCATTGAGACAGGAAGGATCGGCATGTACCGGGCTCACCAGCATAATGTTCAGGAGGAGGAAACCTGGGCTCCCGAGGAGCTGAGTGTGGAGAAGGAGTCACTGAATGGTCAGAAAGCTGGTTGTCAGGGGATTGCAGCTGTTGAAATTGCCTGCTAAGTCTATCCACGCTAGTAGTTAGCGTCTGGAGGGTTTGGCTTACCCCTTGGATCTCTTGGTGGTGTTGACCTATCATGGACCCTTGCTTCTCAACAGCCAAGCGAATCTGAGTCATATCTGATGAGTCCATAGTGGTCAGAACGTTATGTCACGTTTTCAGAGAGTGGGACTCAGGTTCAGATATGACAAACACCCAGAATTGACTCAGATGAGGAGAGGTATTAACAGGGACAAAAAACAAGAGCTTCCACAGTCCTGAGAGTAATCCACAGGGAACACACTGGGCCAATCTTCAACAGAAAGCAGTCTTCAGAAAAAGTCGTAGAAGGCAAAACCCCAGCAGGAGAACAGGGCACAGGCAACTGGACACTCCAGAGAGCGTGCAGGTGAAACACAAAAGGCAACCCTCCAGGCCAGTCTTCATTCACCGGCAACAAAACACAGGCAGGCAGAAAACAGAAAAAACTTGGCAGCAAAAGTACAAAATCTTCAGGCAGAGAACACAGATGAAACATCAGGCAGAGGTCAAAACCAGGCAGGCAAAAACTCAGTCAGGCAGGCAGGTCGCACTCGAGAACTGCTACGAGAAGACGGAACGTTCTGACAGGGAGGCAGACTGGTAATTGGGCTGAAATTGCTATCAGATGCAGGCTGATTGGTAGGCAGATCAGAGACACCAGTGGAAGCAGGTGAGAACCAGGAGCAGACAGAGGAAGGGCGGAGACTCAGACCGACAGCAGTGGTACACAACAGCTCCTGCAGAGGGGGACAAATAGACAAAACACTAGGAGGACAAACCACAAACAGAGTCTGACAGCTGCTTGTGTTAAAATGTAACATGTTAAAATGTAACATGTTACCATTACCCTCTTAGTTGTCAGTGTAGCTGGCAAAATAGGCTACATTAGGCTACCTGTTTGCTGGATGGACACACAACATTTTCACAAGTCAATCTACATTGTTTACCGTGAGACGAGGTAGGTCTTGAAGACAACAGCTAGCCATATCTGTATAAGCAGTGCAACCAGGAAGTTGATCTGCCAGTATAAGTGAATCTGGAATTGAGATGTGCATTGAGCGCATAGTGATGTGATGATCAGTGTCAACCACTGGTTGATAACAAAAGTGCCTCAGCGGTGCTCTTCTGTCTGATCGTATAAACCCCGTCTGATATCAAATAATCAATGATTACGTTTCCATGCACACCATATTCCAATTTAGGTCCATATTCTGGTTATGGCAATATTAAGAATACAATGTTTCCATGTGCAGCAGAAACCCATTTTCCCATTTTCATATCAATTGGCATATTTTGAATAAATCAGCAATGTACAGTAGAAGTAGTATCTGGGTCATGACGTCTTAGCAGTCTCTTTCCCTGGATTTCATTTTAAATTTTGACCAGATCACAGTCTCCTTGGTTTTGCTTTTTAGCCTTATAATAGGCCGCTTTGAGGGGTTTCCACCAGGCGCATTGCCAAGAGTTGAAAACTTTGTGGGGGTCCAGAGGTGTCACCCCCAGGAAAACTACTTAAATACAGTGCACAAACTGTTTATCTAATAAAATCTTACAAAGTCTTATTAATCTTATATCAAGCTCAAAATAACTAGTTGGTATTGTTTTCAGTATAAATACACGTACCTAGCTTTTTCTCGTAAAATCATTTGACTTGATTTAAGAAGAGTTTGATTTATTTTAGACGTTTCATCCTGAAAACAAGCAAATTTGTCTGCCAGCGCATTGAGTACAAGTGCGGTTTGGTCTCAGCTTTGGTGGAGACAACCCCTGACTCCTGTTGTCACGATACCAAAATTATTGTTTCAATACCAATACCAAGTGAAAAATCTCGATTTCGAGATTTCACATCAGTGGTTATCATAGAATTTGACTGACCCTCCACACACACACACACACACACACACACACACACACACACACACACACACACACACACACACAAAGTGATGGTTGTCATATTTCATATTTTGGAATTCATATAAACTTTATATATTTTGTTAATTATTTACAGTATTTTAGTATCTGCATAATTACTAATAACTAAACATATTTAGCAATTTGAATAAATCATACATTTTAATTATTAGGCTACATTTATCATCACATTTGTGGTGTGTAAGTCTAATTGAGTGCCTGTCACGTGAACGTAATTACATTTCAGTCTCACGGATTTAGGCTAGTGGAAAAAAAAGTTTTGCATAGTGCAAGGATATGTGGATTCAATTCATCATGTTTGCTATGTCATTAGATAAAATAAATGTTCAAAAAACTAACAAAAAAACTAACAAGTCAAAGAAAATCTTTCTGGGATGAGATCATAAAAGAGATAAGTGTCTTGCAATGTGAAATGCACCATAGTTTATCTTTTATTTATTTGGATTGTGCAGGCTACATTTACAATTACATTAGCCTACATAAACAGAATATAGGAACAGGAAAATGTCTCGGATTCATTGTTTATTGTGACTGCAAGATTGCTAGCCCAATTAACAGTCAGTGACATGGTGACTTCTATTCTATGCTATATGCAACTGCCCGTGCGGCACACACCTATTCAACATGACTCCGAACCTTGGTTGAGAGATTACAGAAGCTAGGTTTAGCTGTGACAATATCCTGGGTAATATCCTAACAGTTAATGCCTAAGGAAAGCCTGGTCACCAGTTGTAGCCTAGCTGCCAGTTGTGTGGCTAGTTATTTTGCCTACTTAGACTCTACATAATGAAAAAGTGCCGTATGTTCCTTTTCTTCTTTGGCGGCATAGCTGATCTACAAAGCACAAAAAGCTACAAAGGGGCAAAATGTGCATGCTGAAGGGCAAAGGGAATATTAAAATGTTTTACATTGGCCTTTTTTGGATTATGTATTGGTAGACATCCCTTATAACTTAGTCTATAGTGACACACTCGCTTGCTCGTCTTTTACTGTCGTTCTGGCATCTGGAATCAGTCTAAATAGCACAAAGGAGTTTGCTAAAATATTGGTAGGGACAATTTTGTCATCTCAAAATATTTATTGGGACTAGTACCTAATAATAATAATAATAATAATAATAAGCTTTATTTGTATAGCGCCTTTCATACACAGAATGCAGCTCAAAGTGCTTTACATTTGGAGCATGTGACACAATAATAGAGTTATTGTACCTAGCGTCCCCCTTAACTTACACCCATGGTTGAGTAAATTTGTCTTGGTAAGACTCCTTAAAATAAGTCAAAGTGTTCTTAAATTAAGTCAAAAGGAACTTTCGTGATAGCGCTAGGTAAGTCTCTTCATACTAAAAACAATACCAAATAGATTTTTTTATCTTAATATAAGATTAATAACACTTGGTTAGATTTTGTTTTTTGCAGTGTACATGCATTAAGTAAATGCACAATTTCTGCACATTTTCAGTTAAAAAATAGGACTCAAAGTGTGATAAGGCATCTAGTAGGTGTACATGTGTTTTAATGAGTATGTGGGATAGTGAAGGTGTATATGTGTGTGATTTTCAATTTGCCCTATGAGTAAGAGAATGTGAAAATTGAGTATAGTTTTGTATAACTCTATAAATATAGAGATGTTTGTACCTGTATAATAAAATTATTTCTGTAACATCTATTAAAGTTAATAAACATAATTATAAAAACATGCTTTCAGTTTGTCGCACACCCTTTAAAAAATATCTTGTTGGGTGAGAAGCAGAATTTAGAACTTTAGGACTGGACTGGTAGCCAATGTAGTTGGGGTGATGTAAGCTGAGTGCTTAGTATGGGAGAGAACTCTTGCTGCTACATTTGGAAAGTTTACATACTTACATACATATTTTTATTACTGAATTAGTTATTGTTCTTTGTGTTTTCCCAATGATACGAAATACAGGAATTACATTTTGAAGTCCAAGAGAAGGAGCCATTGGTGATCTCCTCACTGGAGGCAGTTAAAGCTTTCCTGTCAGATCAGCCAAACTCAGAACCCCAGGCACCTGATCTCAGGGGTATGAAACAGATGCACACACAAACACAACAGCCTAGGTTAACACAAAAGTGTGAATACATCAAATGCAGAGCTACAACTAACCTTGTGACAAGGCTTTAGATTTGTTTTTATTGCATCTTGCACATTTCTTTGAAAGTTCAATGTGTGAGATCTGACCCCTTGTTTTCCAGGAGTTACTTCTGAGGATCGAGCTCAGAATGTTGGTCGAGTTCTACAAAAGGAAATGGATGATGTGAAATCAGAGTGGGCCAGACTTCAAGGAGCTTTGATTGATTGGCAGCGGACACTGGAGAATCGTCTACAGCGTTTGCTAGAGCTGTATAAAACTGAAGATCACCTAGAAATCCAGCTTAAAGAAGCAGAGATGGTGAAAGAATCATGGGAACCTGTTGCAGAACTGCAAATAGACTCACTCCAGGAACACGTTGATTGTGTTAAGGTGAGAGTGCACAAACCTAAGTGCATGCAGTTGGGTGCAAAGTGTGCATCACCGTACTCTAAAAGGGCAAAAGGTATAAAACATATGATGTCAACACAATATTTAATGCATGCACATGTCAGTTTTGCCCAAAGGTTCCTTGGTCATCAAAAGTTATAAGAATGTATAAAAGTAAGAGAATGTATAAAAAATATACCGCCCCACACCCAAACAGAGAGCAGTCCACTAACCGCCTGGCTCCTGAACGAGCAAGACTGGGGGATCTTGGGAGTAGGACCTCACGTTGGTGCTGAAAGCTCTGGTTAATGCACCCTTTGAGCCCTGAGACAATATTGTGTTCAAAATCCTGTCACTCAAGACAATGCTGCTGCATACTCTGACATTAGTCAAGTGTGGGTCAAGTTTGCGATAGGCGATTCGAATGTTATACTCCTCGTGAACCCATTCTACCAACCCAAGGTCCTGACCAGAGGTGTAAAAATCCGACTTCAGAAAGTAAAAGTCCTACCATGTCATGTCGACACAAAGGGTTTACCACTGTTTAGTGGTCTAGCATAAGAAGCTTTGGGTGTAACCCAGGGGCGTAGCAAGTGTGGGGGATGTGGGTGTTATAACATACACACTATTGCTGGAACACGATTCTATCCCCCACACTTTTTGTCAGATTAAAACGAAAGTAAAATATGTAAATAAATGCTCCCGTAAAGAGTTGGAACCATATACCATAACGCACACACAGAGAGACACAAATAGGTCTGTTGATTTGATTGAACGGTCATCCAGCCAATCACATCAAGTTAGCATCAGTGAAGAACCAGAGCCACTCTGATGAAATTCAAAGTGTGCGTCTTTCAAGGCTGTGCTGCTGCTTGTGTCTGCATTATAATGTCTGCAGTGAGCAGATTTGAGGTAGAATTGAAATGATAATTGTTACCGCATTATGCTAATTTAGTAAACCAAAATTCACTGTCTGACTGACATGAATGAAATGCAGAAATGCAACAGAAATGCAGGGAGTCAAAGTGGAAGCGGGGGTGCGCGCACCTTGGCACTTGTTGTTTCTGCAGAAAGGCCCTTGGCTACTGTTCTCAGAGCATAATGCTTTCTCTGTGTATGATCTGCAACTTTTTCAAACTATGGGCCTCCTCAACAATTAGCCTACTGGTCCACGTAGCCGCGAAATTAAGTTATGCCCGGTGCTTCACACGTCTGATTATTTGCAGCAAGAGTGAATGGTATGCAACCGAGGACTGAAAGAAAAATAAACTAGGCTAAAAGTTTCCCCAATCAGAAATACTTATTAATTTGTTGTCATCAATTATATAGACATAGCCCAGTCAGCACACATACATCTCCAAGATGCTTGGAAAATATCTGAACAGCTTAATTAGGCTATATTGCGTTCCATTTAGAACGTCTTATTTGATCTGGAACGTCTGCGGCATTTCACTGTCAATGTGTGTCTGCGTGTGTACTGGAGATCTTAATGTCTTAAATACGATCGCGTTCCATTTAGAACATCTTATTTTGATCTAACAAACAGTGGCGTCAAGACACATTTGAGTTCTACATCTGAGAACTAAGATTTCCAGCATGTAGAACTCAAATAGCACGCTTATGAGCGCTCATGCAATTTGTGCGTCCCTGCAGCAAGTGAAACTGGAGGTAACGTGGGCTAAAAGCTACACCAGCATGTTGATTTTCCAACAAGAGGAGACAACATCCTGGACCTGGTCTACACTACACACAAAGGAGCATACAAAGCCACCCCCCTCCCCCACATTGGACTTTCTGACCATATCACTATTGACCATATCACCACTGTTATGCTAATGCCCGCATACAGACAAAGAGTGAAAGCAAACAAACCGGTTCGGGCTAACTGGAAGCCATGGCTGACAGGGGATGTCCTCAGGCTGCTGAGGGCCAGAGACAAAGCCGACAGAGCTGGGGATGAAGCTGGCATGAGAACAGCGAGAGCCAACCTGTCCCGTGGGCGTCAAAGGAAGCAAAAAGGAATACACTCACAAGATAACCACCCACTTCAAAGACAGCAGGAACGCACAAAGCCTATGGCAGGGCATTCAGGCCATCACGGACTACAAGCCCGCGCCACAGAGCTGTGAGAGCAACATCCCTCTGCTCAACAATCTGAACCGTTTCTTTGCTCGCTTTGAAGAACAAAACAGCACTTGCCCACAGAAGACCCCTCCCCCTCCACACGAGCAGCCCCTGTGCCTCTCTGCCGACAGCGTGAAGAGGACACTTGCTGCTATCAACACCGTGAAGGCAGCAGGCCCAGACAACATCCCAGGTCGTGGCGCTGAAGGACTGCGCTGAGGAGAGCTTAAGGATGTCTTCACAGACATCTTTAACACTTCCCTGAAGCAAGCCATCGTCCCATCATGTTTTAAAGCTGCCACCATCATACCTGTGCGAAGAAAACTGCTCCATCCTGCTTCAATGACTACCGCCCGTGGCACTGACACCCATCATCATGAAGTGCTTTGAGCGGCTTGTCATGTCACACATTAAATCCATTCTCCCCCACCCTGGACCCCTTCCAGTTTGCATACCGAGCCAAACGGTCCACAGAGGATGCAATCTGCTCTGCCCTCCACCCAGCCCCTCACCCACCTGGAAAAAGAGACGATATGTGAGATTGCTGTTTATAGACTTCAGTTCTGCATTCAACACCATAATACCACAACAACTCATCTGCAAACTTGACAAACTGGTACTCAAAGTACCTACCTCTGCAACTGGCTACTGGACTTCCTCTGTCAGAGGCCCCCAAGTAGTACGTGTTGGCAACAATATCTCAAGCAGCATCACACTGAGCACGGGGCCCCCCAAAGCTGCGTGCTCAGTCCGCTGTTTCTCACCCTGCTGACGATGACTGCACCGCAACCTACAGCAACAACCACATAGTGAAATTTGCTGACGACACAACCCCTGGTGGGTCTCATCACCAAGGGCTTAATGGCACTCAATACAGGTTGGAGGTCGACCTTCTGACCACGGGTGCAGGGACAACAACCTCCTGCTGAACGCCAGCAAGACCAAGGAGATTGTTGTTGACTTCCGTGAGGTCACACCCAACACCCTGCCACTGACCATCAACGGTGCTGTGGTGGAGAGAATGAGCAGCACCAAATTCCTGGGGTGCACATCAGTGAATACCTCTCCTGACCACCAACACTGCATCACTGGCTAAGAAAGCTCAGCGCCGCCTGTACTTCCTAAGTGGAAACTCAGGCGAGCAAGTGCTCCACCAGCCATCATGACCACATTCTACCGAGGCACCATTGAGAGCATCTTCTCCAGCTGTATCACTGTGTGGGGCGGAAGCTGCACTGAATACAACAGGAAAGCCCTGCAGCGATAGTGAACACAGCTGGAAGGATTATTGGTGCTTCTCTCCTCCCTGAAGGACATTTACACCTCCCACCTCACCAAGAAGGGCGACCAAAATTGTGAGTGATGCAAGTCACCCCGCCACAATTTGTTTGATCTACTGCCCCTCTGGGAAGAGGTACAGAAGCCTGCTCTCCCAACTCACCAGACTCACCAACAGCTTCATACACCAGGCTGTTAGGATCCTGAACTCTCCCCCCTCCCCCTCCACCCTCAGCTACATAACATCCTGGACTTTTAGACCCAAAATGGCTGCCTTGCACTACTCCACTTTGCACTACTCCACTTGTACACTTGCACACTTGCAACTTGTTGTTGTTGTCCTGTTGTCCTGAACACTTCTGAACAAACTTCTGCTGCTCTTACATAACTTGCACCACTATGCCACTTGCATACTTAGGTCAAACAAAACTACCTCAGCCATTTATTGGCCTGACTTTTGCACTATTATATTGACTGTCTACTGTATGCACAATTGCACAATTTCTACCAAATTTTGCTGCTCTTATTTCTTCATTGTATGTACCTTCTTATTTTTACTTTTTATATTGTTTACTTGAATGTTATGTTTGTCTGTGGACCTAATTGGTAAAATATGTCTTGTCTCCATCGTGGGATAGTAGGAAACGCAATTTCGATCTCTTTGTATGTCTTGACATGTGAAGAAATTGACAATAAAGCAGACTTTGACAATAGCTTAAACAACAACGTGGTTTCCTGTAACTATCAATGGAAACAGCATAGAAACATGCTAATCATAATATTTAAATTGACATTAATTAAGATGGCTATATGTAACACAATTTATTTATATTCCCTTTGCATATGTTTGGGTAGACTTAAAACGTTTTTGAATTGGAGCTTACAGTTCTGTCATTATTCTGTGTCCTTTACATTTATTTAATAGGTATTATAGTTAGGCATATTAATAGTCCAGTGATACCTCAAAATTAGGCTGTTGTCTGTTAGGCAATTTATTGTAGCCTGCTAACCCATATGCACAAAACATAATTTCTGAAATGATTTCTTCATTTATAACATGAGATATGTCTCCATGTAAGGTATCTAATAATGAAGTGATAGCAGGTAGATCATGTAGGCCTTCATGTCACATGAGACACACAGATGACACTCCCGGACACCCGCCAATATAGTCCGCACCCCTCTCAGAAAATACTTACACTGTCCCTGTAGGGAGTTATTTATAATTTGGCCAGATTGTTTCACTTTCCTATCCCACAGCCCCCACACTTTTAAAAAGCTTGATACGCCTCTGGTGTAACCCCTCACCTCCAAATGACTGAGGGCCCACTCCACAAGGGGTGTGGCTCAGGGGCTGAGCTAATGGTTCACTATAGGGGGTGCGACGATCTTTAGTGGGCCCCTATACTGTCGGTGTTTATCCCAAATTCATGTTTTTTATTTAGTCCACTTCATATTGTGCTTATTAGAGGCTGAGGCATTTGGTTTATGTCCTGATGACCTAGCCTACCGTTCAGTGGCGGTTCTAGGATTTTTCTGAGACAGGGGCCATAAAGGGGCCCCATCATACACTGAGGGGCCAAGAACCAGTCAACATCCATACACAGAAAATCCCTTGTTCAGTAAGGCAGAGGCACGTTGTCTACGTGATATGCAGGACTATACCCGGTATACCCAAAGTCCTTTTAGGCAAGTCCCTCCACTCGACGGCCATATTGCAACGCTTTTTGGTCACTCATCGGGTATCCTATTCGGCGGAAATATGTGCGCGCAAGGCTTCACTCCAGCGGCGAGTTCACAACACATGATTGGCACGATGTCTTCACAACACACCATATGATTGGCTCAATGTATTCACATCACACCACAAGATTGGCTCAATGTATTCACATGTTGACGTTTTGCCGAGGAAGGGGTGGGATATGTGTAGACAACGCCAATATTGGCGTTACAAACTAGCCCCATGCATTTCTATGGAGGATTATGGAGGAGTGCTGTGTCTCCTCATTAGAAAGTCTCTGGTATACCCACTTAAAAAGCATCACCATCTCAGTATACCAACTTAAAACAGACAAGGATAGGTATTAATATTTGGGGTTGATCACTGTATACCCATTACAGCTAACTAGACTACACCACAGCAGTAAGGTGCATACATTTCACCAGTCTTACCTTGTTCAAATACTTGAATGCTAAATGCTAAAAAACAAAAAAGCCAAAACAATTCTTAACAATTTTCCCATTTATTTATAATGTGCATTGAAAACACAATATAAAACTAAAATATAATAGACACTTCAGTGGAAATACATTGATATTTTAAACAGAAATCATACATCATCATACACACATTTTTCGTTCAATTAAACAAGTTTTACTTTAACTGTTTCCCTTTGTTGATAAGAGAAAACCACTTTCACTGCCAGTTTATGTGACATTAAAACAAACACACACACACACACACACACACACACACACACACACACACACACACACACACATTCCATGTGAGCAACAACTACATCATATTTACACAATTTTTTTCAACAAATATTTTTACAATGGTCTTATTTGAATGGTCTTTGAAGCCACCGCCTTGCTTCCAGTTAGAAAAGCCTGATTCTGATTTGAAGACTGGCGATGGGTCATTTGAAAGTTTAAAAATACGGAAGGGGTAGCAAAACACTAAAGATGGAATATTCCTACCATTTGAAGTCTTTGTATCAGAAGTCATTGAGTGGCCTCTTCCTATTTCCGTGCTGCATCTTATGGAATACCAGTTTAGGAGAGGTTGACAGAACCATCTACTCTTTGAGTAACTTAATTGTTATTAACTTTCATAACCCACTGTCAACCTGGCGTTTCTAAAATGAATGACAAAATATGCTCACTGTAGTGGCAATAGGAAATAGCATCATACCATTAGGAGCAGCTATGCTTGGTGACTAGTGGTTCTGAAGACTGTGGGTTGAAGTCACCAGCTCCTGCGCCATCCCAGTCTGTAGGTGAAACACAAATGCAAAAGTTTCACAAAATCCATGCTTGTATTCAGCATGTCGTCTGGCAACTGTAAAACCAGTTATTATTTGTTGAATCATATAAAGCTTGAGTGAGTAGAACATTTAACCAATTTATCTCAATGAAACTCTCCTTGTCCTAACACTTTGAGACAGAATTCATGCAAAGCCCATGAATCAAACAAACTCAGAATAGTGGTTAATAACTTTGCAATGATAGCTCACATTAACTACAAAAACGTAGCGTTAGCTATTAGGCATGTATTCTCATGTTCATGTTAGCAGCTGCCAAACTTTTTCCTCAGGCAAAAAAAAATTGGAACGTTATTTACGTTTGGTAAGGCGCACTAGCGCATGTAATGTTATTAATTTCGAACCCCAAACAAACAGGATGTCCATTTCTCTGCATTTCATATAACACCATTTCAAACACTTCATACATTACCTTTCCATACATGAAATCTATCAACATGCTAACAAACAATCAAACCTCAACTCAAGTAACCTAACGTTTATTTAATGTTTACAGTTTACTGCAAGCTTGCTGCTGCTTCGTAATTTAATTGACAAACTTAACATATTCACCCCTTGCAAGTGACGTCACGTTTTGTTCGCGCCACAGCAAAATACTCTAGTGGACGGCAGGAACACGAATCAAATCAATGGGTTGTAATGGGACATATCGCACAGCTAGAGATTATAGTGAGATTTAACCGTAGTAATGCCCTTCCACGACTGTTGGCTTATTGTTTGGAATACAACAACATCCCATGTTCTTGCATAGATATATTTTTGGTTTGTTTTCTTTGTGTTTCGGGAGTATTTCAAACCACAATTGCATGATTATCTCCTCAGTGTATGAAGACAGCAGTGGTTGCTATAGCAACCATAGACTCTGAACAGGACGGCAGATAGCACTTAGGCAAAGTCTTTGGCAAGATCTGAATGTAAACAGATAATACCGCTCAAGTTTTTTTAAATTTCCTATTTCTTTCAATTCTTTAACTTAAAAACATGTAAGAAGTAAGTTTATTAGCTGGGCAACGACATAAACTGACGAAAGTTACATTAGCCCTAGCACTATGAGCTGTTTATAAACGCGTTAGCTAGAATAGCTTAGCTTCTAAGTGTGGCAGCTAGTTATTATTTCATGTTCTGATATGACATTCTTAACGTTTTGACTATGTTACAACTGATAAAAAGCAAGACAAATAAAGTAACCAAATCGCTTTGCAATATTTTAGTCCAGAAATACTTTATGGGTGTTCATTTACCATAATGTTAATTACAGTAGCCTAACGTAACGTTATCTCCCTTGCTGTTACCACCAGTTTTAATAACTTTACATTTGCGATCATGACCCATTTCATCTAACAACACCACTGGCATCTTCTTTGACTATCAGACCCCAAACAGCAATACATTGAACTACAAAGATGTTATAGTAATGGTGTTCAGTTCATCATAATCTTTATGACATAATGTAATTTGCATCAGGTCTCCCATCTTTTTGCCGTCCAGCATGGAGCCGTCACGTGACTTAAGTCACGTGTCTGCAAGGGGTGAATTGTGACAGCAACAAATAAACGTCCCTTTCACATAATGATGATAACCAACATAGAGATTTGTGACTCACCAAGAAACTTCTGTGGAGGATGAAACGCTGCCATCGGTTCTTCACGCTAGAATTTAGCTGATACTTTTCGTTAGCCAAATGTATCGGTTCTTCACGTTAGCTGATACTTCCGTGAGCCAAATGTATCGTTTCTTCACATTAGCAGAGACATTTCTGGTTAGCCAAATGTATTGTTTCTTTTACAGTTCACTGTTTGCTTTAGCTTTCAAGCTTCATAGGTGCATTACTGCCACCAGTTGTTTGGACAATGGAATTGCATCTCTTATCGTCGTTCTCAACAAGTTTGACACTTATTGATGATTGACGGTACAGGGGCCAGTCAGGGGCCAATGAGATTTCAGATGGGGCCCGGGCCCCTGTGGCCCCGCCCCTAGAACCGCCCCTGCTACCGTTTAGTCTGTGCATCGGGGCAGCTTAGGCCTGCGACGATGCAAACTGTAGTGATCAGTCGCGCCTGCAGGTGTAGGCCTACAGCCGTACGCACTGTGCGTACCATCAGGCAACTCAAAGAGAGAGAATTTTCCCTGTGTGTGTTCACACAAAGTTAACCCACCATAACTTCCCAACTGCTTCACAACTGTGCAGTATGCCATTAACTGCTTGACAATAGGCTATTTACAATGTTCTTACAACTTTAATGTACAGACCTTTTGTTTGAGCAGGAGAGGGAATAATAGCCTAACAAACGCACGCAGCAATTACAGACGTTGTGGGCTAGGCTAGTTGTTGCTTTCTTTTACTATGGTTGCCTGTTATCAACACACAATGTTAAGCTAATTCATTAACTCAAGACTTCAAGGCTATCATGGATATAAAACGTTTTTTGGAAACAATGAAAGGGTGGAGGTAGCAAAGGATGGAGGCAGCAAAACTAGAGGAGTTATTTCAGATGAACAAGGTAGGCAAAATGCTTGTCAAAACGTTAGCATTACATCTGGATTATACTGAATAATGTTTACTGATGTTAAAGCACGAACGCTGTTTAAAGCCATAGCCTACACAACGGTAAACTAGAACAAAACTAAAGGTAACTTTACCCTTTATAGGGCCGTATAAAGTTGTCCAAATGAATAGGTCGTTATTAGGCGTTGTTGTTGTATATTGCATATGGATTTTGTACTACAGTAGGCTACTTTTTAGATGACCAATGCACGAACGAAACCGGGAAACGGACAAATATTATTAAGCCTTTCAATGTTTTGTTGCGCGAGGAGGGGTAGATGGTGCACTTACCATTCATTCCTGTTGGCGCGCCTGATAGTGACTGCTGTTGTCGCGGCAAGTGTAGACACAGTGTAGACTAGACCTACATGCTATGTCGCTGATTTTCTGTAGGCTAATAAATGCAGCCTGTAGCATAGGCTACTTTGGCAAACCCAGACCCAGGTTGTGGCATCAGTTTCGCTTTTAAAACGCAACAGTGTAGCGAGAGGGAGAGTGCGGGCTATTTAATTTGCAGCATGACAGACGAACTCCCATTGTGAGCGCACTCTACGGACCAGTGGCATCGTTAGTAGGCCTAACATTTTTCATTATTATTTTCCCCCAGCAATCAGTACAAATAAGCATCGGTAAATATAACAATTAATCAAGATAGATTTGGCCAAAAGTGGGCCCCCTTTGCGGTCGTGGGCCCGGAGCGACCGCCCCCCCTCCCTCCGCTTATGGTGTGGCTGTATCTTGGAAAGGCAACACCGTTGCCCACTATAGTCTGAATGTTACAAATATGTCACATTACATGTAACTTACATGACCATGTCACACTACGGAGCCACCACTGTCCATTAAATGCTGTGGCTATACCGCAACATCAGACAACAAGCGGTAACTGTTCATTTATACTGTGGTATATAGGCACTAGCACTCATCAATGTAGTCAAGTTTATTTATATAGCGCATTTCATACACAGAGGTCATTCAATGTGCTTTACATAATCAAAACCAAACAATAATAACAAATAAAAGCATAGAAGGACAATATAGTCAAAGAATAGTTCAAAAGGTAAAGATCATAATAAAAAGAAAACATAGAGAATGATTAAAAAGACAAAATAAAAGACACAAGGTAGAATAACTTTCAAGACAGATTCAGAAATTATAACTCAGTGCAGTTGAGCATCAGTTGAGCAACAGTTTGGTCTTAAAGGAAAATTCCGTTTTTTAGCACTTTAAGGCCCTTTTCTGGTTTGTTTTGGATGAACTAGAGTGGTGGTTCTGTCTCGACTTTTCTGACTCGTTTTGAATCGCCTTTGACTTCTCAGGGTGGCTGGCAATGGGCATACTGTAGTAGGCTACTCAAACATGTCCTAAAACAACCCTTAACGTTCATTTTTAAAACTGTGCAACTCACCGGGTGGTTAGTGGTGTTTGTTGATTATTAAAATCAAATATATCAGCGCAATGTATGATTTCCATATGTACATGTAATTAACTGGTACACTTAATAGGTTTATTCTACTGTATCAAAGAGTAACAAGGTTGTAGCAGCACAGGTTGGAGCTAAGAATGATTTGAATATCAAATGATCAGATTTACCCCATCCAGCAGGTCTCAGGTCAGCTCTTTTTTGAAAATTTAGACAAATTTGGCAAAGTTTTGTAAAAGCACTCAGTATTACAATGTAACAACTATATGTAGGTACCCACAAATACATAATGCAAGTACAATGATAGTACCTGATAGTACATGTTGTTACACAGGTTGTACCACTGTACCTAATTAGGTAGGTACACTGTAACAGCGACACATTAAAATAAAGTGTTAAATCTGTGCTGCTACAACCTTGTTACTCTTTGATACAGTGGAATAAACCTATTAAGTGTACCAGTTAATTACTTAAATGTACATATGACATGTATGTTGTGTTGTGTCTTCGATGTCTTGGAACAGGTCTACTAATTCACTACATAGTACATATATCAACTGTGTTGGTACACACTTATTGCTCTTTGATACAGTGGCACAAACCCATTAAAATGAAGTGTACCAGTTAAGTACTTACATATTACATGTATGTTGTGTCATTGGTGTCTTGGAACATGTCTGCCATTACCCTACTGTAGTACATGTATCAACTGTGTTGGTACACATTTATTACTCTTTTGATACAGTGGAATAAACCCATTAAAATAAAGTGTACCAGTTAAGTACTTACATGGACATTTTTTATATATTATATTATATTATATTATTACATCCTGTCAATGATGTCATGCATCCTGTAATTGATGTGTTGAAACATGTCTGCTGTTACACCACACAGTACATGTGAATTAGTAGACCTGTTCCAAGACATCGAAGACATAGCATACATGTCATATGTACATGTAAGTAATTAACTGGTACACTTAATAGGTTTATTCGGTAACACTCCATAATAAGGTGCCATAATAAATAGCAAACTAGTAATTACCTAACCCTTTGTTAATATTTGTTAATTGTTACTAACTATTTGGCACAAGTTAATAGTTTTTTCATCATCAATTAAATATTTGTTGTTTGCATAAAATCTGTATGTTAATGTTTTAGCAAATCTATTAACTCAATTCAATTCAATTTATTTGCTTAGGGGGATAGCCCCTTGAGATAAGATATCTCGTTTTCGAGGGGGTCCCCACTAATATTAACTAACTAATATTGTATTAATATGTGTTAATAGTTAACTAAATGTATTTTTGGCAGTAATTAATAGTTATTTCTTACATCATTTAAATGTTAAATGTTTTATTTACAAACTATATGTTAATAGAAAAGTTAATGACTTATTAATATATTATTATTTAACTAATTGATATTAAACTGTGCTTCTGCCTATCCCAATATGAACCACTCCCTATAGGACCCTTACAATAGATAGATAGATACTTTATTTATTCCGAAGGGGAAATTCAAGAAAAAAACACGGAGCTACCTTGACATGCCGTCACTCTTGTCGGCGCCAGAAACACTTGCAATAAAGTTGGTTAAGCATAATTAATATATTAGTAGTATATAGCTATAAGCGTGGGGCCCCTTATAATAAAGTTGGTTGAGCTTAATTAATATATAATACATAATAATAATTAGTAATATATAACTATCAGTATGGGGGACCCTTATAATAAAGTTGGTTAAGCTTTATTAATATATTAGTAATATATAACTATTAGTCAGACAGTGAAGGGACTGAGACCAAAACTGGCTTATCACATTTATTCCTTTAGGAAAAGTTCAAACAAAACATGCCTTCAGTCACTGGCATACATAAAACAGCATCTGCACAAGCAAAATAAAAAGAAGTAGTTGAATGGGCTATATTACATGCATGATTCCTATACCATCACTGTCAGCCCTACTAGCAAGGGAGACGTACGACATGGAATGTTCAGGTGCATAGAACGAGTTTATTAATATTCTGAGACTGACTAAACACTCACAGACGTAGACCATACGGAGGTAATGCATAAACATTATGCTAAACAAAATGTACATTAATTTCCTGCTAGACTGAATTGCACTTTCCATGAGCACTAAGCTAAACTACACTGAATGCATGGAAAGTTGCTAGCGGAGTTTCCAGACTCGTGTGTATGAACTTGTGGTCATAATGAAAACATTAATAAGCGTTCTCTAAGTTACTAGAATTGCTACCAAATCCTAACAATACATGTAAAGTAATATAATACAGGTGGTATATCGAAGTTTTCAACGTAACAACATTTTACAGTTACAAAATTAAAACAAAGTGGAGAGTGCTTTGTACAGTCAACCTACCCAATGCAAAGCATACCGCTTCTGATCAGCTATGGCAACAATGCAAGGACAAAACGCAGCAGAGCTGCAGTATACCGTTTCTCCAAAGGGGGCTCCAAAACACCAATCTCAAAAAAGCTGCTTAATTACGGCGAAAATCACATACAAACACTAACACTTTATTTTAATGTGTCGCTGTTACAGTGTACCTACCTAATTAGGTACAGTGGTACAACCTGTGTAACAACATGTACCATCAGGTACTATCATTGTACTTGCATAATGTATTTGTGGGTACCTACATATAGTTGTTACATTGTAATACTGAGTGCTTTTACAAAACTTTGCTAATTTGCCTAAATGTTCATCAGAGGCAAAGAGCTGACCTGAGACCTGCTGGATGGGGTAAATCTAGTCATGATAGATTTGATATACAAAGCATTCTTAGCTCCAGTCAAGGCCTCATTGTCTTCAGTGTACATGTAACAGCTGTGCTGCTACAACCTTGTTACTCTTTGATACAGTGGAATAAACCTATTAAGTGTACCAGTTAATTACTTACATGTACATATGACATGTATGTTATGTCTTCGATGTCTTGGAACAGGTCTACTAATTCACTACATAGTACATATATCAACTGTGTTGGTACACACTTATTGCTCTTTGATACAGTGGCATAAACCCATTAAAATGAAGTGTACCAGTTAAGTACTTACAATTACATATTACATGTATGTTGTGTCATTGGTGTCTTGGAACATGTCTGCCATTACACTACATACTGTAGTACATGTACAGTGGGTCCCAGTTAAGTTTGGACGGGTTCCTTCAGGAATCACGCACCCCATTTTCTCAGCAGAAATGGCACAAACTGCAGTTGACACAAACAACCACAAGGTGTCACTTTGGAGTTCTGCCACTACTATTTTTGATGCGATCTGACTTACTGCTTCTATGATGCAGTTTCCAAGTCAGTAGAACAATCAGAGAAAGCTGAGCCATTACCAAACATATATGATAATACAATAGCGTGAGTTTATATATCTTATACCCTATTTGTCCACGGTTACTTATAGATTTGATAGTGTAACGATAATTTACATGAGACTTTCAGCGGGCACGGGAACTTAAATTGATCCGCGATAGTTTAAGCTTACACTTGACAAAACATTGTAATATGAAAATGTAGATGCAATTGTTGTAAGATGGTGCAGCTTAAGAAAGCACTGTGCGCAGGGATGGAGAGAGAGAAAGCAGAGGGGATATGTGTGTTAGAACTTAGATGCGTGTGGAAAAAGTAGCTGTGCTGTTGAGTGCTGTTGAGACTGGAGCGAAATATATTCAAAATAATGCAAAAATAAATCCATGATAAAACCAATTATCCTCATTCATTGCAACCGCAGCATGCCTGCTTGCCGGCGTTCAAACGAATAAGATATCAAAGCACCTTTTGCGTTTGAATGTAGCACGATTTTTTTTAAACAGCTAGACAAATGATTTAGCTAATTGATTATAGCCTGTACACCAGCAATTGTAACAAATCCCGGGACATAACGCACTGGACCTTATAATAGGCTCTAGATATAATTCCAAAGGGGGCAGATAGGGGCCTACTGCACTTAACACTTAAAAAGATGACTGAAAAATGAAGCTTCCCGAAATTTGAAATTGCGATCAGTGACTGGCATCGGGTGAACGAAGCTTTTCGAAGTTGAACAGGCTATTAAAAACTATTTGCACACCTCAATGTCACACGAAAGACTGGGCTCTCCCTTCTATGAATTGAAAAAGACGTTATGCTACCTGCAAACTGGCCAAAAGGAAGGAGTTGCATGCAAGCTCCCAAATTGACCCAGTAGCCTAAAGAAGGCATCAATAGCCTAAATTGTTGGGACTGGGGAGGGTCATGCGTTTTTTCTCAATCACTTTGGAGGGTCATAGAAAAAATTTTGCTGGCGAGGGAGGGTCACGTCTTTTTTGACTAACGCTCCCAAAACTCCTCCGGTCCCTTAAATAAATAATGAACAGTCCCTAATTGATTATAGCCTGTAGGCCTACACCAGCAATTGTTGAACATTTACCTGTGCAGGACAGTAGCCCAGCCTAACAAGCAGATGTTGCAAAAGACATCAGAAGACGCAATTAATCAGAAATAAATAATGTAATCTGCATCGCTTTATTGAACAAACTGCAAGCAACAAGAGGGTTCAGTTCGCTGTGAGGCCAAACCCAAGAGCAGAGCCTATCTGTTAAGGCACCCGATAGGCTATAATGAGCTGTGTGCGCCTGGAAAGACAATAGAAGATGCTTTCTGAATAGCACAGCGAAGACGGCTCTGGTCATCCCATACCCTCCCCCCACTTCCTGTAGCCTACCATTATGACTTTGCCGTTTGAGACATTAAGCTTTTTCATCGTTAAGCCCCCCTCCCCACCCCCTTCTTTTTCAAAGCAGTGGGGAGCGGGGCACAAAGTAACACTTTTGGTAGACAAAGGAGTGTTCTCAAGGCTGTCGTTTGGCCACAATCCGTTGCAACGAGGCCAGGACAGATATTTTAGAGCAGGGGTGTCAAACTCATTTTCATAGAGGGCCACATCATTGAATTTATAGGTTACTGAGGGCCACATAATCGGCGAACATGTGCATGGTGCAACCATGAAATCGGTATTACAGTATGGCTTATTCAAAATTGCTGTGAAATAATGGTCCTAACCACTTTAAAAACAGTGTGGCTGAAATAAAAAACAAACAGCCTACAACAGTAACATTTTCAAATGCAACTTCTATGCCTACAGTACTAGTTAACAACTGATCAATATGCATTCATGGACTGACATTGATGAGAATAAACTGCAGTCAATAATGTGCATAACAATGTCCATAACACATATCACCACTAAAATTAACTGTGGCTAAGAAAGGTACTGTGTGTGTGTGTGTGTGAGAGAGAGAGAGAGAGCTATGGCAATGCATTACACCCACCCACCCCCACCCCCGCAAAAACAAATTCACAAATTCACGCCCTACAATATTTGTCCGTTTACCGGTTTTAGGTCCGTGCATTGCAAAAAAAGTAGCCTACATAGCATAACAATATCCACATGCAATAATACAACAACAACGTCTACGATGACCTATTCATTTGGACAAATTGATACAGCCCTATAGCTAAAGTTAACTTTAGTTTTGTTCTAAGCGCACGGTGACGCCTGGCTTTAAACAGCTGTAATCTAACGTTCTGACAAGCACACCAATTGCCTACCTTGTTCTTGCCCATCTGGAATAACTCCTCTAGCTTTGCTGCCTCCATCCTTTCTGTTTTCGTTGTTTAAACTTGTGATATCCATAACTAGTGAATTAGCCCAACATTGTGTGCTGATAACCATATATAGATAGCGGAGTAAAAGAAAACAACAAGTAGCCTAGTTGTGCCTGCGTGCGTATTCTGTCTCCTGCTCAAACAAAATGTGTGCGCGTTAATTTTGATAACGTGTTCACTAACTTTACGCGATAGAAAATTGTAAATAGCCTGATGGCATGCAGCTAATGGGATACTGTGCATAGTTGGGAAGGTATGGTGAGCCAATTTGGTGTGATACACATTACACACACACAAGGGAAGTTTTTCTCGTTGTTGAGGGACTGACGCGGCGGGCGCTCAAAATCATCGTATGTTTGACATCCCTGTTTTAGAGAGAAGGAGAGACCCCGGTGCAGCTCAGATGTCTTCTTAATTTTATTTATTATTCAGTAAAAGGTGCAGAACATTATTAAACTTTGACTAACGTTTCGATGTGTCGAGGTTTTTGACTAACGAACATCGAAACGTTAGTCAAAGTTTAATAATGTTCTGCACCTTTTACTAAAGAGCTGCACCGGCGTCTCTCCTTCTCTCTAACATTTTTTGGCTTTTGGCTAAAATCATTTGAGTTTCACTAGTCACATGTTTTAACAAGCAACACTTGTTACTGAACTAATAACAGACGTGTGTCGAAAATTGACTTTATTTTCCATACGGAGAAATAACAAATAATATGCAGAGTCTAACCAAGGTCAATCTTGCCAAAAAAAGCCCTCAAACCTGAAAACACATGAGGCAAAAGTGCAAAACATCACAAAACTAACTAAACTAACACGCGCATATTTTTGTATTGCAATCACTGTAGCCTACAGTCGTTTTACTCCCCGTATGCGCTCATTGTAAAGAACGTTTAACGTGTCCCAAAAACAGCTATCAATTAATCACCAAACGTCTTATAAACAAGTATTGCCAGGAGCAACACCTTGCAAAAAATGATAACAATAGGCCTAGGCCTTTATATGGCTCTGCTCCTGCCTAGATTCGAACTCAGAACTGCCTGAAAGTTGCAGACCTGTTCTGGAAATACGTGCATTAACCCAGGGGCGCAGGAGATATTTTGAAAGTGAGGGGGACCAAATTGTGAACACAAACCCATAGTGAGATCAGATTTCCAGATATCGGATCGCCACCTCTGGCCCACTTTCGACCATCATATTTTAAACTTGCCAGAATATTAAGATAATACCATTGATTGTTTTCAAAATATTTTTTGATTAAAATGGTCAAAACTGTGAGATGAGCACAACGCCAGATCTGCCTTCGGACCAGCTTCTTGCTATGTGCAATTCTACTTTTATTTATTTTTTTAGATTTATTTTACACTACTTGGGCCAATGGTAGAATACTCTAAAAGCAACATGATGTTGATATTTTATGAAGCCATGAATGAATCATCATGCCTATGATCCAAACATAGACTACATAATCAAATAGCCTTGTTAGGCCTACAGTACCTAAATTTTCTGGTATAAACCAAATCAACTCTCCACTATGTGTCTGCAGTTAATATTTGTGCAATGTTAGAACATGTTAATAATAATAATAATAATAATAATAAGCTTTATTTGTATAGCACCTTTCATACACAGAATGCAGCTCAAAGTGCTTTACATTTGAAGCATGCAACACAATGATAGTCATTATCAATCACTTTTCTTTGCTGTTTATGATCTAATCAGCAACATATCAAAAATATAGAAAATGACGTCATAAGACTGGCAGCCTTAACCCTCTTACCCCCCACAAGCACGCCATATGGCAACTGTGGCAAGGAAAAACTCCCATATTCCAGGAAGAAACCTTGAGCATAACCTGACTTAATAGGGGGAGCCCATCTGCTTCTGGCTGGCTGCGCCCTCCAATAGTAGCAGATGTAGAATAATCTGAAAATGTAGTCTACAGGATAAGATGAGTTAACTAAAAGCTTTCCTGGACAGGTATGTTTTCAGATCTTTTTTAAAAATATTTACTGAACTCGCCTGCTTGATGTACAGAGGCAGGGTGTTCCATAGTTTGGGGGCATAATGGATAAACGCAGCTTCTCCACTTCATGTTGGCTTAACAAGTTACCAGTCCAGAACACACAGAAAATTGCAACAGAAAGTTGCCTTTATAATCAACTACTATTTGTTCCAACAGCATTTAAACAAAGCATTTATAAAATTGAAAAAATATATATATTACATAAGAAGTAAAATAAAATACTGTTACTGTAGTAACTGTACCACATTATCCCAAGCTTCAAAGAGCTCCCCATGTCTGTGACAGCCAGACGTGACACCGCTAAATTCTCAGCTTGTTTATACCCCACACTGAACGCGTAAGAAAGGCCCATCACTCTGGGGTGTGGTAGCCTACTCTCTGGGTTTTATGCACCAAGGTAACTGAAGTATCCAATTTGTGTCTTGAAATTATGTTTGAAATAAATGTCTTAGAACAAAAACTTTGGGTAGGCCTATATACTTGTATTTAATAGTTAAGCTAGTGAAAACGAGTTGATCAGTAGGCTAGTTGAGTTTGTTATCAATAAACATAACAGCTAATGTCATGTTGAGCAGGAGATAGGCTACCATAAATCCTCAAATTATGCCCGGGATTGATTCTATTTATAGCCGGACAAATAAAGGCAGGTTCCTATATTTGCCTATACCATACCAACAATTGCCAAGTCAATGAAATAACACCTCTTCTTAATATTTTATTATGTTGTTGGTTGGATTAATAAAGTCGTTTTCCTACCATGGGTCTCCAACACACGCTCTCAAGCTCATTGTCTTGCCGCCCCTTTCGAGCTAATTGCCAGAGGCTGAAGCCTACTACATTTAACGCAATTGTTGCGTGACTTTTTATTAAATTCGTAGGCATTCCAGCCTACGAATTTAATAAAAAGTAGCCTACTAAATCATGCATAATTAAACAATAACTCAATTTAGGCTACTTGGCTACGCAAAGGTTTCTATTACAGCACAACCCCTATTCAATGGCTGCCTTGTCTCACAATAAACAGCGGTGGAAATCCCGACACTTTTTTTTTAACTGCATGAAACATAACAGTGAACCATCAAATATCTCCCAGAGTTCAGTGCCCATCAGTCCCAACATTTAGCAATATAATCAAACAGTCCAAAAGTAAATTAGATCCCAAACCAAACCGAAAATGTTATGCTTTTGATGGCCTACCAGTATGCCGCTCCAAATGAAAAGCATCTCTAATGATGGTTGTTAGTAGACAAACTGGCTTCAGGTACTGCACTGAAAACTCGGCCAATCACAGCCCTTGCTGTCGAATGCGCCGTCTGGTTCGACCGTGGAACGCCACAGCGGACTATGCTGCCCCCAAGCGGCTGCAGTTGTACTTACATTTCACCCAGCTGCGTGAATCACCATGATCGTGAATGAAGTGTCAATTTTTAACTGGGACCCACTGTACAGTATCAACTCTGTTGGTACACATTTATTACTCACATTTTTGATACAGTGGAATAAACCCATTAAAATAAAGTGTACCAGTTAAGTACTTACATCTACATATATACATCCTGTCAATGATGTTATGCATCCTGTAATTGATGTGTTGATTGTGAATTAGTAGACCTGTTCCAAGACAAGACCTGTTCCAGTTTATTCCACTGTATCAAACAAGGTAACAAGGTTGTAGCAGCACAGCTGTTACATGTACACTGAAGACAATGAGGCCTTGACTGGAGCTAAGCATGCTTTGTATATCAAATCTATCATGACCCGATTTACCCCATCCAGCAGGTCTCAGGTCAGCTCTTTGCCTCTGATGAAAATTTAGGCAAATTGGCAAAGTTTTGTAAAAGCACTCAGTATTACAATGTAACAACTATATGTAGGTACCCACAAATACATTATGCAAGTACAATGATAGTACCTGATAGTACATGTTGTTACACAGGTTGTACCACTGTACCTAATTAGGTAGGTACACTGTAACAGCGACACATTAAAATAAAGTGTTACCGCCATGTTCTACTGCTCTTCATACTATTCATCCTGCACATACATTTATTCTTACTACTCTTGTACTGTTACTGCACTACAATGGTACTGTTACCACACTGCACATAGCTGTACATTCTGTACATACAGTACAGTAAATATCTGTCTGTATTTTTCATACTGAATATCCGCATTTATTCTGTTTTCTTATTTATATTCTGTTAATACACTGCAACTTTATTATTATTACTACTATTATAATGTTACTGCTACTAAATTGCACATATCTGTACATGTTGTTCATACATTGTTCATATTACATAGCCATATTTATTCTGCCCTTAACACTGCCTATATTGATATTTAATTTAGACTATTCTAAACCACCTTCTGTAAATTAACTGTATACTACTGTCTACACTGCACTATATTTATTGTCCTGTCTATGCACCACCTGCCTATACTTTGTATATCACATTTCACTTTTCTGCTTTTTTTGCACTTCTGGTTAGACGCAAAGTGCATTTCATTGTCTTTGTACTTGTACTCTGCACAATGACAATCAAGTTGAATCTAATCTAATCTAATGAGTCAAGATGGATGTTAATCTGTTGGGAAATATTTGCACCAACAAATAATTTTTTTTATTAAGGCTAGAGATTAGGCAGGCGTAATACCCACTGCCAAAATACCTTGTTTACTCCTCAGATACTGCATGCTATAGTAATACTCTTTGTAATGAATGTAATTGCAGGATTTTCAGGAAGAGATTGGATCAATCCAGGATGACATCAGTTTGGTTAATGGTCTAGCAGCAAGCTTTGAACCCCCAGATGTTCTCTCACAAGTTGATCTGGAACGTCTGGACAATCTCAATAGAAGATGGAGGTTACTACAAGTATGTAATGAACACACTTAAATGAAAAGCAATCCTACAGTTAATTTTGTGTGTCTTATTCGTCCATTCGTCCATTCACTCATCTTCACATTTATTCCAATTATCATCATCATCTTCATCACCTTTATTGCCAGCCTCCATGGTCCATTCAGAAGACACAGACATGACATACAACATACAGTACATTAAAAAGGAAAAGAAAAAAAGACATAGTGCTTCTATAAAAGACAATTATACCAGTGTTTCCACAGTAACATCTAACACATAGATATGTGTATGTTTTAA
The DNA here is from genome assembly GCF_017589495.1 of Alosa alosa. Taxonomy (NCBI): domain Eukaryota; kingdom Metazoa; phylum Chordata; class Actinopteri; order Clupeiformes; family Clupeidae; genus Alosa; species Alosa alosa. Next base: position 31,792,578 of record NC_063205.1, on the reverse strand, counting down.
AGGGAAACTTCAGTCTAACAACCTAAGGTCTATTTTTGGATGATAATAAGTGTACATTTTTTTAATTTGGGACTGAAACTAAGTCAGTTGTTGCTGTTTTGAGTAAGACATTAACTAGGCTCAAAGGAGTTTAAGTAAGTAAGTCAGAAAGGATATACAAAGGTGTGTTCTTGCAACATTGCTCTTTTCCAGGTTGCCGCCATCCGGTGGGGAGAAAGCTTGTACAAGTCGATTACCAAACTCTTCTCCTATTACGTTCATTGACAGTAGCTTATGCCACATTTGGTAATTGATTTGTAAAGACTTTTTTCACACAAGATGACAGCGACAGTCACAAGAGGGGAACTGATGATGAAACCAGCTGGTTCTTGTAAGGTGGCCTAAGACTTTTGCACAGTTCCAGTCTCGGTTTCAGTTTTGTTTACAGTTTGATGGCATTTCTCACATATCCTTTTTCTTCCAGATATCTATAGAAGAATATCAGACACAGCTCACAGATGCACAGAGGGACTTTGCTGCTAGTTCTCTGCATCTTGTGCATTGTAAGTTTCTCCCCAAATGCATTTCTGTTAGCATGTCACCATCAACTATGTTTGGCCATGGGAATCTTAAGGCATGTATATAACAGCACATACAAAATGAGTAAAACACAGAAAACACAGCGAAGATAAAAAACAACAGTAAAGCAAAATGATTAACATTTAAATAACTATTCACTCAGCTATGTGAGTCGCGTCCACTGGATGCCATTCCTTGTTGTTGCTTACTTCATGATATAATTAATCTAAATCAATTCTAAAAACAGTATCCACATAGTGGGTGATTAATCAAGAGGCGCTTGCAATGACTGAGGCAGGGACTGAGCCTGTGATTCTCTGTGTATAGTAAGGTAAGGTAAGGTGCTCTGTGTCAGTGAGTGTCATGGTGATGGTGCAAATGAGTAAGTCCAACAGTGCAAGAATAAAGTCTAGAGACCAGCATAAAATAAATGTGGACATATCAGCCAGGTAGGCAAGGTAATAAAATAAATAAATAAATAAATAAATATGGCACCAGACCAAAAATATTTATTTGATCATGACATGTAAGTAATGCTTACAGCAACAGCACAACATATCCCAGCCGTACTGCACGATCTGCTTGTGTAACTTTCACTTCATTTTACTCATGTAGCACAGCGGTGACTAGAGGAAATAAATGGTGTAGGCTGTGACCAGTGGGCACAAATGATGACTGCATAAAGCTCAGTGACGCAGTCTGGTCTGAATCAATCAGCTGTTGTAGTCCCAAAATATTTTCCTATCACTGCCTTGACAACACATTCTAAAACATAATTTCATTTTTTAATAAGTTATATAAAAAGTACACGCATAAATGAAATGTAAATACTGCCTGTATGCATTACTGTAATACATGCTTTTTTAACAACCTTTTTAACCTTCTAGCCTCTGTGAGCAGCCCTTTCCAACGGCAAGTTTCACCAAGCAATGTGCCATACTACATCAAGTAAGAGTTACCTTGTGTGTCAAGTAGACATATTCCATTTATGTTACTGTGTGTACCATTGCCACTTATTTTCAGTTACCTTTGCAAGAGCAATCACCTCTATTAAGGTGATTATATAATTGTGACATATTTACAGAATTGATCACTGTTGCACTTCTCAGATTTCCATCACAATGCAGAGGGACAACAATGTGTCCATCTGAATTTTCTCCCTGGTACAGAGCAGTTCTAGCTTAATTAGCACCAGACTGCTTCGCAAATTTCAGTTGAAATTGAGAATGGGTCTGGAAAGGTTACATTGACTTAAGACTTCCAGGGGCATAACCAGCAGTGACTTACTTAAACTTAAATTGGTGCATTAATTTTTAAATTTCAATTTATTTATTTTTTTACATTTTAATTTCAATTTCAATTTAATTTTACCTATAGAGAGCCAAAACATTACACATGTCTCATGGCGCTTTACAGAGACAATCAGAGAAAAGGCGAAGAAGGCCCATGGGTAACAGGGCGAGGAAAAACTCCCATTAAACTCTTACCAAATCATTTCAGAAGTGCAGCAATCAAATTGTTCTTGTAAACTAAGAATTTAAGTGCAGTTTTTACTCAGTTCCAAAGAAAATACATGTCCATATATGTTTAACCCATAAGCGCAGCCATTGGTTGTGTTGATTGCACTGCTCTGTCATCATATAAAGCCTGCCCCCTGTCGGATAAGTGATTGTGATTGGTGCCTGGGTTTTTGGAACAGTGTAGTAATTAGGGCTTCTTAATGTATTATAGCTTACATTAATAAGCCCCTGCACACACCAGAGAAACATAGGTTTGTGGTCAAAATACACAGATGCTCTAGTTGTAACTCTCCACGCCACATGATGGCAATAGAAAACCTCTTGACATTCAAAATACAGGAAGGAATGGGTTGCACAAAGAAATATAAGATTTAGTGGATCAGTATGCTACTTTTCAGTACATCAACATAAAATGTGAATGTAACATTAGTACGAAGATTAGTACTACCAAAAGCCTCATTATCTATAAAGTGCTGATCACACAAAGATGTTAATAACATGGTACACAATAGATCTCTGAAGTTCGCCTACAAAAAGCTGCCATCTTTGCGCAAATAAGGAGATCTGGTATCTTGCATTTGTTTAATATGGGGAAAAAAAAACATGGGGATTTTGAATAAACACACCTGTTAAACTCTCGTGGGGATAAAGAAGTTTAAAATGCAGACGTTTTACTATATACTTTTGTCCTCTGCCTTCGAAAGGGTACTGTGATCTTCAGTACGTTAAGACGGCACACTTTGATTTTGCTACCCCAGAGCTAACTTGCAGTGCAACTTGCTATAGGTAGTGAGCTTCAATTAACACCCAGATCTCCTTACATTGGCAAAGCTTTGGGTCCTTTTTGTAGGTAAACTTCAGAGGTCTATACAGGTCACATTTGGTCGGTACTCATCAGCATGACAATTCATCAGTTTAGTATGATTAGGTACTTTTATCTATTTGGATCTGTTTTTCCAAAATATATATTTCTATATTGTGATGTTAAATCAATTGAGGCATTTTTATAGATATATTTTACAGATGATATATATTTGTGAGCATGTGGTGAATGACATATTTTCCTCTCTGCGCAGAAAAGAAAACAAAACAGGACCTGAAGACCTCCAGACAGAGTGAGATTTCATGACTTCATAAGACATATCCATACATAACATTCAGTAGGATGTAAAAGTGTGCACACACTATACTAATGTCACCTATTATTACAGGAACAGGTAACATATTCTTGAATGTAATGGAAATATGTATAGTTCAGTTTGACAAAACAAACAAAACAAAAACTCAGAGAAAAAATATGATGGGTAAGACAAGATGATGAAAAAAACAGGAAATCAGAATGGACTTTTCTAAGCATTTAGCATGTTCAATGTCAGGAAATATAAATCAGGTCAGTTAAGACATCACACTGGCGTCATATTGGCATACATGGGGTAGTAAAGATTATACTGTATACTGTATAGATTTACATTCACATGTATTCATTTGGCAGGTTGCATTTATCCAAAGCAACTTAAAGCAATAAAATAACATTTAAGCTATTAACATTTAAGCATTTTAACATTTAAGCTACAGAGCTACAGCTACCGCAACAATAACATTTAAGCTACAGTACAGAGGAGAGTATATCTAGGAATCTCCACTGGATATTAAGTACTAGTCAATGTATGGTAGGAGGGGAAGTAGTAAAAGGAAGTAGAGGGGGGAAGAGAGGGAAGGAGGTAGAGGAGGGAAGAGAGGGAAGAGTGTGGTATATGCATCAGTCTTAGAGAGGTTTAGCTGGAGGTGATGTTCTCTCATTCAAGCGGATATGTCAGTGAGACATTAGTTAGTTACATCTGCGTCGCAGTGATATGAAAAATGTGATGTGATGTGAGTAGATGATTGGGCCCAATGTGGCAGTGTACACAGCAAAGAGAAGGGGCCCCAGCACTGAGCCTTGGGGCACCCCTGTGGCAAGGTAGGGAGATGACATATTAATGACACATTAAATGAACGCCTGGTGATGCAGGATTCAAATCTGGAGTGCACTTTGCCTGAAATGCCCATGTTTGAGAGTATGGATAGTGTGCGGTGGTTAACTGTGTCAAAAAATAGGTCAAGCAAGATGAGAACTGAGGACTGAGCTGCTGCTCTGGTAGAGTATAGAAGTTGCTGTATGTAGAAAGGGAGATACGGTGAGAGAATAATGTCTGTATAAAAATACAATCGCCATACAATATTTTAATGCACTCAAAATTCTAACCAATGTCTAAGCAAAGCACTGTATTAAGAGATAACATTTTGAGCTCAGTATTGCCTAAGGATGCACTAGGAAGCGCTTTTAGCACCATTGTAAGTGAGCATAGGCGCAGGTTGAAGTAGATAGATAGATAGATAGATAGATAGATAGATAGATAGATAGATCTTTATTGTCATTGTATGCGATACAACGAAATTCTGTTGGAGCCATCCTCTCCAAATAGCAGCATGGAGTAAAAAGATAATAAATATACTGTATATATTACATATATATATATATATATATATATATATATATATATATATATATATATATGACCATATTTCATATATGTATATATATATATATATATATATATATGTATATATATATATATATATATGTATATATATATATGCAAGAAACATCTCATGGATGCACTGGGACACATCTTCAGTGATGTATCCTGGGATCATTGGGTAACCCAGGCAACCCAGCCAGGGTTGATCAAGCCCCGACTTGCGTCCCAGTAGCAAAGTGAACGTCCTGCAAAGCCTCTACAGCCCACCTCTATAGGCTCATAGAAGGTTTTCCAGCCTCTCTCCATGCACTCCTCCACCAGTTCCTCTCATTGGCTTCCTCAATACGCTCTTCCCAGGTCACCGTAAGTTCCAGCATGATCAGATGTTGGATATATATATATATCAGACATGGGGGACTCAAGTCACATGACTTGACTCGAGTCAGACTCGAGTCACATTTTTTAAGACTTGAGACTTGCTTGATCAACATGTATAAAAGACTCGACTTGACTTTGACTTGCTATTCATGACTTGAGACTTGACTTAGACTTGAGACAAATGACTTGAAATGACTTGACTTTTTATTTTTTTCATAGATATTAAGGAGTTAACTTTACGATTTTAGAAAATCTGCTTAGGTGCTGTTGCATGCGACAGACCAACAGCAAGTGCCAGATCAAATGAGACAGACTGAGGTAGGCTAACTTGCAAATATGGAAGGCTCTACGTTTATACCTAAACATAATAATGTTTGGCTTCACAGATGATGTATCTGACAAGTCAAAGGAGAAATGAACAGCAGTCTGCAAGTGTGCAAAATAGCGACATAACCATCACCACGTTGTTTTTTATCCGAAGTTAGTCGTGTTAAAAACCTAACGTCAAATTTGAGGCATGTTAAGAGTTGGCTTTGAATCTATTATGCTTTTTATTTAACGGCATATTAGGTTCAAATGTGTGAAATGGCAAAGTGAAACATTTTCTTGTCTAAGTTTAATCTCGATATATAGCGAAAATGTTGCCAATGTAACCTAAAGTAAGCGCCTCTCTTTCTCCCTCCCTCTTAAACACGTCCCTGTTCCATACGTTACAGCCTAGTAGGCTAACAACAGTAAGTAGGCCTAGCTAACTGACAGCAATCAGCATAGAAAAGCAGTTTATTTCACATGTTTGTGTATAATATGATATAGCATTGACGGTCCTAAACCCTCCTAAAACCCATTGCGCTGTCGCACTTGTCAAAGTTTGGCAGTGACGTCATCGGCAGCGTTTGATTGATTGATTAGTTCACTTTACATTATTGGTAAACTGGAGATGTGACAGGTCAGGACAGGTGTAACTTGAACTGTTTGAATATATTTTCATGATTTGATGTAGCTTAGGCTACCTAATATTTGAGGCATATTGAAACAATAATAGGCTATTTTATAATAGGTCTACTTGAAATAGGCCTACATTTATTTTTTATTTGTATACATTTCATCTTATTCTATAAACCGTTAAGATGTAGACTATTTGGCTTGAATGAATGCAATGTCTATTTGTTTGTTACAAATAAAACTCCAGCAGTTCATAACTAGCCTATTGTAGCTTATTTTGAAATGAAAGCATGGGTAAATCATCATGAATTTCAATGATTTGGCTATGACTTGATTTGACTTGCTTGACCCAAGCTATGACTTGACTTGACTTGCTTGACTGTCACAAAAAATGACTTGGACTTGCTTGAGACTTGCACATGTGTGACTTACTCCCACCTCTGATATATATATACGCATACACCAGAACATTCTCACCCAAGCACATCTCACACATATACATTCATTCCATGTTCTCAATAAATAGCTAGAAACCGTAAACACAGCAGTTATTGCACAGAATCTGATTGCACTGAGGGGGTAAGGGGTGTGTGTGTGTTTTTAAGATTGTATGTATGGATGTGTGTATGATTTCTGTAATATGTTCACAGCTCTGGGGAAGAAGCTGTTCCGTAGTCTATTTGTGCGTTTGCTGGGGTTCTCAGTGTGCATGAAGGGAGGGTGGTGAACAGGGAGTGTCCAGGGTGTGAGATGTCCTGCCTGATGTTTGTGGCCCGTGTGAGAAGACGGCTTGAGTATAATTCACTCAGGTTTGGTAGGGGGGACCCAATGATCCTCTCGGCCGTCTTGACAACCCGCTGCAGGTCCTTTCTTTCTGCTGCTGTGCAGCTGGAGTGCCACACAGTATAGCAGTATGTCACGGTGCTCTCCATTGTGCAGCGGTAGAAGTGTGTCAGAAGTTCCTCCATTATGGTTTGTTTTGTTTTTTCTGTAGTCAATTTTTTTTTTTTATTTTGTTTTCTTGGTGTTGAGGTTGAGGTCGTTGTTCTTGCACCAACCGTACAGGGTCTGGACCTCTTCCCTGTAGGATGTTTCATTGTTATCTGATATGAGTCCCACTATGGTTGTGTCATCTGCAAATTTGATGATGGCGATGTTGTGTGGGGGGGCAGTCATGGGTGAAGAGCAAGTAGAGGGCTGGAGCCCTGAGGGACGCTGGTGTATATAATAATGCTAGAGGAGGTGTGATGGCTGATCCTGACACGCTGGGGTCCATTGGTGAGGAAGTCTAATACACTGGCAGAGCAGGTCTCCCAGACCCAATGTTTGCAGTTTGTTGATCAATTTGTCTGGGTTGATGGAGTTGAATGCAGAGCTGTACATGTAGACAAAGAATAGCATCCTAACATAACTGTTGGGGGTTTCCAGGTGTGTGAGGGCTCTGTACAGTGCTATGGACATGGCGTCATCAGTGGATCTGTTGGTCCTGTATGCAAATTGGTGTTGATCGAGGTCAGGAGGGGTGCGGGCCTTAAAGGAGAATTCCGGTGTGATATTGACCTAAAGTGTATTTAAAACATGATATTGAGTGTGAACGTATGTCTCATAGCCCATCTCAGCTTGTCCCCAGCACTCCAAAATCTGGCGCTAGTTAGCCGATGCTACCAACAGCTTTTTCAATAGTGGCGCTTCGGCATCGGGCTAGCCATGCAAATAAATCACTGTTTTACACCCATTTACGAGGCTCAATGTATCTCCACACTTCATTGGTAGACTTCCGAGGGCCCTGACATTTAAAACGAGACATTGAGAACTTTGAAATGAACCTTTGAATTCCAAAAATAATTCAGTGGAAATGCATGGATTCCAGTTTCTTCCAGTAGCAGCAACTGGAATCCATGCATTTCCACTGAATTATTTTTGGAATCTGATCCCTTATCATACTTGTTCATTCTTACTCGTCGCTCGACTTATCGTGACTAAATTCAAGATGGCTGTAAACGCTAAACTTCGTGAAGATACTGTCTGTGTAAATCGTCTTGTAAGTAAACTACCAGTGATTTTTCAAAGTTCTCAATGTCTCGTTTTAAATGTCAGGGCCCTCGGAAGTCTACCAATGAAGTGTGGAGATACATTGAGCCTTGTAAATGGGTGTAAAACAGTGATTTATTTGCATGGCTAGCCCGATGCCGAAGCACCACTACTGAAAAAGCTGTTGGCAGCATCGGCTAACTAGCGCCAGATTTTGGAGTGCAGGGGACAAGCCAAGATGGGCTATGAGACATACGTTCACACTCGGTATCATGTTTCAATACACTTTAGGTCAATATCACACCGGAATTCTCCTTTAATGTGGGCCTTAATGTACCAGTCTCTCAAAGCATTTCATGATCACTGGCGTGAGAGCCACCGGCTGGTAATCATTCAGGCTTGTGATGGCTGAGGTTTTGGGAACAGGGATTATGGTGGCGGTTTTCAGACAGGTAGGGACTGTGGCTTGCTGTAGTGACAGGTTTAAAATGCGTGTGAATACTGAAGCGCATTCCTTCAACGCTCATCCTAGAACACCATCAGGTCCCGTGGCTTTGTTGCAGTTGATGTTGTGTAGTGCTGTGTTTACCTGGTAGGTCAGAAGAGTGAGTGGCTGATCGCTCTCTGGAGAGGTGGTGCTTGTATGTGGGTCCGGTCCCCTGTTGGAGTTGGAGCTGGAGTCTTCAAAGGGGGCGAAGAAGGTGTTTAGCTGGTCTGGGAAAGAGGGGTCAGTTGAGGTGGGGTTACTGTTGCTCTGTTTGGGGCCGGTAATGTTCCTTACACCCTGCCACATTGCACGGGGGTTGTTTTCATTGAAGTTGTCCTCAATGTGTTGTTTGTATTTCCGCTTTGCAGATATGATGCCTCTAGGTTGGCCCTCACCCTTCTGTACTCCTCCCTATCCCCTGATCTCAGCGCTGTGTCCCGGGCTCTGAGCAGCTCCCTCAATCTGTTGTTAAACCAGGGCTTCTGGTTGGGGAGCACTTTAATTTGCTTCTTTGTTGTTGCAATGTCTGTGCAGAAGTTGATGTAGTAGAGGACTGTAGTGGTATGGTGCTCAATGTCTGTATGTTCAAAGAGTAGATAGCACTATCACATCCATCATACATCATCATCTATCATATCACATTCCATTTTGTGCATCATCGGATGAAATTTGCAATGATGTGACTCAACAATCTCTGCCTATAAAGCCTTTAATTGACATCACGCTCTGTCTGCCACTCGTTGTCTGTAGCTGATCGAAATTACATAAGCCTAAAGCTTTGATGTAAGGCTATATGTTTAGCCTATTGAATAACTTAATGGTATAGAAGACAAACCATTTTGTAGAAAGATGCATCATCATATGAGATTTGCAATGATGTGACTCAAAAACAGTCTTTGGTAGCATAATTGACACATCGCTCTGTCTGCCACTCGATGTCTAGCTGTGTGGCATTCTGAAACGTCCTTAAACTCCGCTTACCCTCTCTGTCTCTGGTCCTGCGGTGTGCTGTGTGAGAGGAGGAGTGGTTACAGTAGAGGGGAGAAAGCCAATGTGTGCTTCTTTTACCAATATATTTAATGATATCTTTTGCATTACTTATCCAAACAACGTCAACCTTTGCACTGTACTTACTCATGCCCGTAGCAAGACATCTGTCAAGTTTGAAATCAATCAGACTAACGGTTTGACAGATATGCAAGCCTACAGTGCTGTGTGAGAGGGGGAGTGGATACAGTAGAGCGAAGAAAGCCAATGTGTGATTATTTTACCTACATATTTAACAATATATTTTACATTTCTTATCCAAACAATGTCAAACTTGGCACTGCACTTACTCATGCCCGTAGCAAGACACCGTTTGAAATCAATCAGACCATCGGTTTGACAGATATGCACAGAACACACAGACAAACAGACAGACGTTCTTGTCATTTATAGATAGATTTGAAGCATCTTTATGAAAAAAAACATTTTGGAGACTCCTGTGTACCACTAGAGAGAGTCCACATACCACAGTTTGAGAACCACTGGTGTAGGCTACACTCACAAATACATTACATAAACACAGGGGCGCCTGCAGGAATGAATGTAATGGTACACATACCCACCTACCCCCACCCCCCACCCCCTGTGTGCAACAAAACATTAGTTGTAAGAATTTGTCTTTCCCGTTCTTAGGTTTGTGCATTGGTCAGCTAAAAAGTAGCCTACATTGTACTAACAGCCTATCTTTACAACATCTAGGTATGACAGACCTATCAATATTTAAATAATCTGGATCCATTTAGGATTTCGGAAAATCCTCTGGACATTTACAATAGTTCTCATATTTCAAATATGCGCCAAATATGCAGTCAATATCCAGCCAAAATAATTAATGACACAGGCCTATTTCGCCTAGTGGTAGGCCTACTATGTTTCAACACACAATGGTCAACAGAGGAGCAGCTGGGACTTTTTTAGTGCAGATTTTCCTAATCCAGGCTCAAATTCAGTCCAATTAATTTCATGATTTCAGATACTGCATTTCAGTTAAAACTGAATCAATATGACATTGTCTGATAAGGTAAACTTAGACTACATTATTGAGATTACATGTGGAGTAGCCTACTATTTTTGCCAATTTTGTGACCTAGCCTACTCAAGGACGCAGGATGCTGCTTTAGATGGAGTGTGAATGTGACCTTGATTTTAAAACGTGCCATATTAAGGCAGTTCCTTGTGAAAATGTGCCTGGTTTTAGGAGTGGGATGGCCTAGTCTAAATTACACCTGACTTGTCATACGCTTTGACAGTGCACTGCTCTTTCGTTGATGTTCTGCGCTAATTTGTCTGGGGGAAGGGAACTCACGTTAGCTCCGCCTTGTCTGGCTAGACTTAGCTAGAGAATTGCTGTGCATAGCTGCGACCGAGCGGGTCCTGTGTGAAGATTTCTGCCGCGGTGGAATTCGCCCTTTGTATCACGGTTGACGTTTCACAACACATATTTGGATTGCTCTATGCGACAGGCGATGAGGGAGCAAATAAGAAAGTAAGTAGCTAACTGCTGTGTGATTAGTGTGTCGTGTGTAGCTAACCGATCCGTAGGCGCTATCTTATATGCTCGTAGATCTTGGGGGATGGGGAGGTATGGTGGGGGGGGGGGATTGCTCTTCACTAACGGTAAGGGTAGGTAGTGCCAGCTGTGGCAGATGTTCTCGGCTGTGAGCGACCCAGCAGGTGTGCCTTGTTACATTGATCCCTTACATCCGCCCATTTTGTCATGGAGAGTTGAAAACCTACGCTTGCAATTCAATGTGTTCTGTGGTCAATCAAGATTATCGGTCGTTGTAGAAACGACGCATCCGCCACCATGTGTTGTGGTGAGCATAACGTTAGCTTGTGGTTTTGATAACCAATTCGTTTGGGTAGTTTATCCCAATGTGTCTCCCGCCAGGATATCCACCACCGTTCTTTGATTTGCGGTCGAATCTGCTGATCACATTGGATCTGCACTGTGGGCTAGGTAGGGCAAGCGACCAACCCAGACTGTTAACGCCCCTCTGATTTTTCATAAAGCGCGCACATATAGACGGTTTTATTAATTCGCTGTTGTATCAGTTGTGTCCCAAGACCATTGACACACTCGTTACTATGCCAAAGAATGTGACTCTTATACAAAAACGGACACATAAGTGATAACTGGACACTTGATTGTGGTAGATTTCTTGGATAGAATGGGAAACAGTCTAACACTAGATACATGAGACCTGGTAATTTATAACAGTCTGCTAAAGTGTTTGTTCATGATCTGAAGGGGATGGGGAACTTGGCCTAATAAAGTAGGCTTACTTGTATGTATCTTGCACAAGTGTAGGCTTGATTAATAGATATAGCCCATATCAACCTTGATACTTGATGCTGAATTAGCTACATGTAGCATCCTTTTGCCAGTAACAAGCCTAGATCAACTGTTGTGATATTTTGCTTTTATTACACTTTAAAAGTGTCATTAAATAACTACAAGCATAAAAATATTGGGGGGAAAACACCTATTACATTTCCAAAAGCAAGAAAAAATTTAAAGGCACTTCAAAATGTTTCAAAATAGTTAAAAATACTTCATTTCATGGCTTAGTCACCTATTAGGCTACATTTAACATTTTATCCTAAACAATTGAAATTAGCAAATGCATCACAGTGAGGTCAGCAAGAGTTTGAATAGACTTAAACTGGGGACTAGGACTGAAAGGTAAAATATGTCTAATATTTCCAAACCAAGGTTTGCCAATGGCCCATCCCAATCCACGATTCAGGCTAATGATTCATTAGAAGTACACTATATAGAGCATATCCCACATACATGTAGCAATTCTCACTGAATCATCTCAGCCAGTTTGAGTGATTTTCGATCATTAGAAATATGCGATGGGTGTCCCACTTCTCAGTCTGTGTTGAGGTTAAGGCAGTGGGTATGAGCAAGCCTAAGGAACTAACCAGAAATCCGTAAACTTCCTACACCAGCTGCAGTCAGGTATCAGGATATTGTTTTGATTTTGTAAAGATGATTCCACCTGACATTGTGCCATGGTTGGATCTGAGTGAGACCCCATGTATTTGAAAAGATCCTGCAATAATGTTTCCAGCAGACTCTTCATTTGATGAGCCTGATGTAGCACACGCATAAATAAGCTTTACCTAAATAAGCTCTACACACAAGGGCACAGACACACAAGTCAAGTGATTCTTAAAATAAGTCCACAAAGTAAACCAGCTGTTATTAATGTCTTTAATGTGAAATTGTGGAAACTCACACAGATGCAGCTGATGACAGCATAGTGTGGTTGTATGCACATTCATTTTGACAAGTAATTTTGATATAATGATGAGATAAAATTGCCAGTTAGTTACATTTTAGTAATTTGTATGGTTTATAGTTTAGTTGGTGAGAACTGATAAAATTTTATAGTAAATGAAATGTCATTACATTTCAGTTTTTAGTCATTACATTGGGCGAAAAGGTTCTGTTTCCGGAGATAAAAATAGTATTTATTGATATGACTTGTTTATGGGCATATTCCAGTGGCGGACCGTGCGTTCAGTGGTTAGGCCTTCAATGATGACTATTTTTTGCCAAAAAATTAGCCTGGCTAGCGCCACCACTTCTTAATGAGACGTGATCTGGGAACCAAACGTTCATTTTCTTGTATTTGAAAAAAATGTCCTGATCCGTTTATTGGGTGCCACGGATGTCTATCAAATGCGTCTCTGCATAGCTCATCATCGTCTTGCTTCCCCCTTGTTCTGTGATTGGTCTCCTATCTCAGGCGAAAATTTGCTCCATGGTCTCCACGCTGCCTTAGCAGCGTGAATCAAATCGCGCGCAAGGCAGCATGGGAACACCCAGGCTACCAAAAAATAATAATAGGGGGGCGTTCCGGGGGGGATACCCCCTGAAGATTTTTTTTTTGCATTTCAGTGTTAAAATGTGCAATTTCTCAGCATTTCACGGTGGGGCCATCCTTAAAAATATTCTTGTTTGCAGTAACAGCCAAAAAAAAAAAAAATGGGTCGATAGGTAGGTCAATATTTTTTTTTCAAGATTCAAAGTAAAAAAAAAATACAATTTTGGTCATGGTGATTACGTAGGTATGAATTTAAACAATTGTGCATATTGTGACGTAACTGACTGGGTCCTCAACCCGTGCCTTCAGGCGCATCACTGCAAACCTCAATCTGATGCAGGTTATGTAGACCAGCCTTTCTCAAACTTCTTTGACCTGAGGCCCAGTCATGGCAGACTTTGGGGCCATAGGGCTCATCTACACGTACCCAACCCCACTCCCTCCAAATCAAATTGTCATTATCATTATCACAATCATTATTATGCCTAGATTGTTATACATGCACTTTCACTTAAATATTTTGTTACCTGCACATCAGAGGACTGTTTTAGTAATGTAAGATATAATTAGTTTCATTACTTTTGCATGGTTGCATGATGCTTACATAAGAAAATAAATACTTCTCAAAACAGCAACAATTATATGGGTGCTATTGTTTTGGGATGTTTCCCTCATGCAAGCATCATACATTGGTATGGAGAAAAAAAATACATGTTTTTTTAATGAAGTTTAATTTGAATGCCTGAATGTAAGGATTCAGGAAACACAATACCAGCTTTTTTGGCGAGCAGATAGGCGTAAATCACTGATCTGTTGATCTTTAACAGATAGAAAGAAGGCTACAATAGCTTTTGGCCACGTTATATTAAAATTTGACTATACAATACTCAGTGCTATACAGTGTATTATACAGTCTCTGCTCTGTTTCTATGGAAGTTCCAAAAATCAACGTTGTTCTATCAAGTGTCGTTAAACAATTAAATAGCATTCAACAGGTTGAAGCGAAGCTTTGATACCAACGTTATTGATTATTTTCAGTTTCTCTCGCGCAGCCTGCATTGAATGAACGCTCATACCACCATTTTATTGTATGGCTACATGTTTAATGGCATCGATAGCAGAAACGTTTGTTTTCTTTTTTTGTCGGCCTGCGGTATCTTCATCAACTTCGCAGCAAATTATCAGACGAAGCACCGGGCCTAATTTCACTCCACGACTCCGCGGACCATCAGTCTCCACTTAGCGGACCCATATTTTGAGAAATACTGAATAGACCACAACCAATTTCAATCAATTCTTCAACACGGTCACCGTTAGACTAGAGGGGAGAAGAGATGGGAAAAGATCTGGGCACACTTCTTCCAGAACTTTGTGCCAAGTAATGAGCGTTGTCGAGATGTTTGTGTGAATGAAACGAAGCGTATAGGCCATAGTGTGACATGCGTAAACCAATGGTGTACAGATGACGCCACAGGGTTTTATTTAAGAGAGCCTACGTTTGTATGTAGGCAATTTATATTCACAATACTAAAATAAATAGTATTTTATTTGTATTGGTTGTTTAGAGTAAAAAAAAAATCGGTCGGTCTTAACGCAAGTTTACACCCGGCAAGTCGGACTAAAAGGGGAAAAAAGATCTTTATTAGGCGAATAGCACCCGGTCATCATCCTTATCAGCAGCAAAGTGATTTACGGGGCAGCCGTGGCCTACTGGTTAGCACTTCGGACCTGTAACCGGACGGTTGCCGGTTCGAACCCCGACCAGTAGGCACGGCTGAAGTGCCCTTGAGCAAGGCACCTAACCCCTCACTGCTCCCCGAGCGCCGCTGTTGATGCAGGCAGCTCACTGCGCCGGGATTAGTGTGTGCTTCACCTCACTGTGTGTACACTGTGTGCTGTGTGTGTTTCACTAATTCACGGATTGGGATAAATGCAGAGACCAAAGTTCCCTCACGGGATCAAAAGAGTACACTTAAGTGAATAGGCTGCTAGGCTAGGCTACTTATTTATCACCCATATTCATTACAATCTGCTGCCTGCTACTGTCCGGTGAAGACGTGCAATTTAGTCCATGTCATATTGAAAGTGAACACCAAGTGCGCTCAAGTATGGGTTTGTGCAGACTATTTTGAAATATTTAGGTTGCTTAACTTATTTTCATGACTTGCACGCACATAGGCTATGGCACTGCCACAGGTCTACAATGATGTGTTCATTTAATAGTTTAATCTGACATCAGCAAACTTGCTTCAGACTGTTTGTAGGGCTCTCCTACTTAGCTGTAGCTTTACAGTGCAACTGTTTTAGGTTGTGTTGCTGCTGTGATTACTCAAAAGCTAATGTGGAACTACAGTAGGCTATCCTACAGTGTTTGCCAAACGTATTTATGAGAAGCTAAGAAAATTTCTCAGCACACCACCATGATATTAAATATAAAAGCCTTGCATTGCCCTATGCTGCTACTACTGCTTGTTGCCTATTTCATAATGTCTGATGGCCACGCCATTGATTTCACCAATAATGTCCACAAAACACAGATAAATAGTCAGACTAATTAACAGGGCAGGAAACCAAGGCAAATGACAATTTTCACATAGATGCCGATCAAGACAGCTTCACCAAAGCCACATCAACTCACACACAACTTCAAGCTAGCATACAATCTTGTAGTAACGAAGCATTGCGGTTTGCAAGCAGCACAAAAACACTTTTTATATAGAAAGGGGCCAGATTACAAGCATGTATTACAAGTCTATGTTATCAAATAAACATGAAACAAAACTTACCAATTCCTGCATAGGCTACTGACCAGCTACGTGCAGAGCTAGCTGACATTATGTGCATCTTGCTAACATGTAGTCCATGTAACTTAATCAAGGCTTATCAATATATATTTTTTAAACAAAAACGGTCAATATAATGTCCATAGCTATAACCAAAGCCATGTCAGTGTGACATGTACTTTTCCAGTGAATGTCAGTCTGACTGACAGAAGATGCTCACGAAGTTCCTCAAGTCAAATAGATAGCGTCAAAATTTGTGATGAACGGTTCCGGGTATTCAACATTGCAGGCCCAACTGCAGTCAGACCTGCCTTCCTCGCCATAATAGGTCGATTTGATTGGCTAATCAGTCAGATGTAGCCATCAATCAACCCGAATCCAAACATATGATTTATAATGGTTGCTTAGGTACCGAAAACGCAGTGATTCCTTGTGAAGGCCTGATGCGGGCCTTAACAAGGGAAGACATGGGATTGGATAAAAATGTTGCACGCCCTCACTATTTGTTCACACAATCTGTCAATCAAATATAGCGGACAGCGCAGGGAGGATATGGTAGTCAAGAACGATCGGGAAGGAGAAGAAGAAGCGAATAATAAATGGTAAAGTAAAATGTTATTAAAGACACTATTATTTTTCATTCGTTTGAAAATAGTTAGGCCTTCAGAGAAGGCCTTGAAGGCCCTGACGGTCCGCCACTGGCATATTCTAGCATGCTCCAGACACGTTACTGTCGATTAATAAGACTTACCTTAACTGATACTTTCAGGAACATTCTGCTGTTAATAAAGTGATATGATAGATAATGTCTGATGCTCAATTGCAACATAAAAACACTTAAGTTGCTTTGGAATATTGTATATCCCCTAGGTCTATTAACATTCAGAATTTTGCTAACCTAAAGCAGGCACAATGGCCCTCATTTCTGAAACAAATGTACTACATAAAACAGGCATAGGACAGGCGTATGCTCATTTCCACACAAAGCATGGCATTTATCAATCAATATCTCAAGTCTCAACTCATGTACACAAGTTTATGAAGCGGCATAGCAAGATGCAGCAGTAAATCGGGGGAGGATTGGAGAGTTTAAGAGTTGAATTCATGGAATATCTTGGACCTAAGACTTTTCCTGCACATTTGTCTTTTCACATAATGAATTTATAGCCATTTTCAGAGCTTTGCAGAGGGGAAATTACACAACATACGTCTGATCCGATTAGATTTTTTAATTCAACAGGAAAATGTACTTCTATTCACAAAGTTTCACTAATGTGTGTGAAATACCAAAAGAGTCAATACCACGATGCTTAAAATGACTTGAAGTTTCAAAGGGCTGTAGTTTTCCAACAATTAGTTATACAAATATACTATTTAAGATCTATGCATAGATTTGGTCTACAAACACCTGTGAATTTGTTCAGATTTTTTTGGAGAGGGTCAACTGTCAGCCACTGGGTGATTTGACACGGAATGACCCTATACTTATGTGAGAGGGGAATCAATGTGCTTTGATTTCAACTTGGTAGTTGTAGTCTACGTGATTAGAAAGCATGTCCACTTGTGTGTAGTATCCAAACAATCCAGCTTTTTTGGTTTATAATCCAGCTCTCAAAGGAAAACATAAATTAGATTGTTACTTCTGGAACCTGAGTGAGTTGTGACTCACTGCGCCCATATCCCTACCCATTCATAAATAATACTTCACAAACTTTTTCCTCAACACATGACAAACCATATATCAGAATAAACAGCAGACCTTACAAAGCTACAAAGTAATCTGGTTTTAAATTTGCAGCAATGTCTACATGCATGTCTCCAATTTTGGGCTTTAGGTTTCACAATATATTTAAATTGTTCAATACATGATTTCATAACAGGCCAAATACAAAATCAATGTTACAAATATCGCCTAGATATCTGTAAATATTAAAATCAGAGGATATACAGCTGACTAAGAGTTTGTCAAAGTAGCCTTAAAGCTGCTGTTGGCAAGATTTTTATGATCATATTCACTGAAACTGACACTATGCTTCGACAGAACTACATAAATCAGCTGGTTTTAGAAAAAACCCCGCACTTCTACCTCCACCTAGAGTCTGTTATTTGTTTTGCAAAAATCTACAGCTCCCGGTTCTTCTGGTCCAATCAGAGCAGGCCTGTGTGAGATCTGACTGTCAATCACAGTTTGGTGTGCACTGACGAGCACAAACTCAATGAGAGGGTTCTCTGTGGTAGTGGGGGAGGGGCATGAGAGTTGTAAACATTCAACATTTTGGCTAATCTCCCCTCAGTCCCCTCAATCTGTCAGACTTGCCAACTGCAGCTTTAATGATCACAAAATGCTAAGGATGCATGTAGGCTATTTGAGTTTCTTACGGCTCCCACACACAGTTGTGTGCGTTGCAGTGCTGGAGACGCATCCCGTTCACTTTACATGGGGTTATGTCATCTGTTGCCGAACTGAATTGTGGTCCGCTGCGTCACGTTGCTCCCGTCGCTTGCATTGAGAAGTTCAACTTTTGCTGCACCGACGGACGGCACCAGCCAATCAAATTACGAACAAGTGAACAACAGACGGCACCAGCCAATCA
This sequence comes from Alosa alosa, assembly GCF_017589495.1. Classification (NCBI taxonomy): domain Eukaryota; kingdom Metazoa; phylum Chordata; class Actinopteri; order Clupeiformes; family Clupeidae; genus Alosa; species Alosa alosa. Next base: position 31,773,877 of record NC_063205.1, on the reverse strand, counting down.
AATTACGGTTATACCTTAAGTCATAGCTACCGTCGGGAACACCCACTGGCATGCGTTGACAGAACGCAACTGTGTGTGGAAGCCGATAAAGCTGAACTGTGCTTAAATTGTTCAATAGGCCTACATGATTTCCTAATATGCCAAATAGAAAATAAATGTTAAATATAGCCTAGATATCTGTAAATATTAAAATCAGTTCTATGATTTACAGTTCTATGTAATATAATTTTTATGTAGCCTACTGTATAGTTTTTGGTGCCCTGTGGCCTTTGTGCCCCCCACCAAATATGCCCCAAATAAAGGCCAAGGGGCCTTGCCCCTAAAATTATGAAATTCCAAGCCTGGCCTGCAGTATCTTACTAGTCATAGCTAGTCGAGTAAAGAGGGGCACATGTGCTTGAACATTATAAAAAAGAAAAAGCAGGATTTCAACTCTGAAAATTTCATGGCAACTGTTTTACTTAGCAGCCATAGTATATATACTCTTTTATTGCTCATTCAATGTCCCTAGACATTACCCACCCACTCAACCGCTACTTCTCACCCCTACCCTCTGGCAGGTTTAGAAGCATAAAGTGCAATAAAGCCCGCTTCAGCAGAAGCCTAATCCCCTTAGGAATCCAAACACTCAACAACACAAAGCCCCTCAGATAAATATATGCTGTGCAATAATATAATAATAATATGTTTTTGTATGTCTTTTATGTAAAAGTCTGTGTCAAATGCCTATGATGTATGTAAGGTGTATGTCTGTATGTGTCATTCATATGTCTGTGATCATGTATGTGCCATCCTGTGCTTGTGACCATGCAGGATGAAAAGCGGGATGGAAAATGTGAAAAAGAATCTCCCTAAGGGGACAACTAATAAACTAACTCTTTTGATCCCGTGAGGGAAATTTGGTCTTTGTATTTATCCCAATCCGTGAATTAGTGAACACACAGTGAGGTGAAGCACACACTAATCCCTAAGCAGTGAGCTGCCTGCTACAGCGGCACTCGGGGAGCAGCGAGGGGTTAGGTGCCTTGCTCAAGGGCACTTCAGCCATTCCTACTGGTCGGCGTTCGAACCGGCAACCCTCCAGTTACAAGTCCTAAGCGCTAACCAATAGGCCATGGCTGCCCCTATAGCCCCTATATAACATATAGCATTATTGACAGTTATAGTTAGTTCTGTCGTAGTGATAATGTTCGTTACCATCCTTACTGCTTTAGACAACATTCTAATATGCCAGTTCTCTCAATATTTAAATAAAATCAGATTTGCCATTAAAACCTTGCCATTAAAACCTTCTCTGTTCCCATTGTGGTAACTTTGAGGACTCATTTACTCATTTAGGCCTATCCACCACAGTATCAACTGAAACTTTCTTCACGAAAAGAAATAGTTCAACTGTCGTTTGTGATGTAGACAGCTAGTGTGACCCCTGATATTATGCATATCCACTTAGGATATCGGAAAAGTCGTTTCTTGACTGAAAATACCTCATATTCTAGGTGGGCCAAATATGCTCCATATTTATAGTGTTGGCCATCGAAACCCTGTGTCGGTGGCACTTAAATCCCCGGCTGTTTTTTTTTTTTACGAGGCATCACTGCACGGCATACGCCATCTCTAACGTCATGCTCTGATAACTGTATTAGAGCCCTTCATTAGGAAACTAAATTGTTAGACTTATTTGAACACACAGGGCCAGATATACTAACGTTTTTGCGCCCACTTGAGGCGTATTTGTTTCGCAACGTGCGTGTAAAATCATTGTGAGGTATGTACAAACAGGCTGCAATGATATGTGTAAAAGCGCAAACTGCCTGTCACGGGAGCTGAAAATAGCTAACTGCGTCCAGGGGAAAGTGGGAGTTTAGCGTAAAAAGATGGGAGGGGAAGCGTAAAGAGTGCCTAATTATGTATTCCGTGGTATGTACAAATATTGCTCCTGAAAGCGCACGTCTATCCTGCGCCTAAATACTTCCGCCTTGTAAAAGCAGGTGTTAATCCAAATTGCTGTTCAATGTGTCAATAAGAGAACCTTTCAAAGACAACAAAATCGCTATTTAGAGCACCAGTTTTGTAAGTATTTGTACTATCAAAAGCAACCTTAACTTTCGTTGGCCTTTCGAATGTCTTACTTTCACTTTCACGTCATTCACTTAAACTTTCCTACTTGCTAGATTTGACCAATTTTCCATAGCCTATGTGCACTTAGTTTGAGTAAAACTACTGATCTTCATTATCTCCCTGCTTGTTCTTATCTTATCATGTATGGTATTATTTCATGATTGCTAAACGTTTGATTCTTTTTTATGTTGTCATCAGTTAACTTCATTCAACTGCGCTTGTATGTAGGCTCTGCCATTCAGTTGTGGACGTTTGTAAATTGCGTTTATGGGTGGAGAAAGGCAAAGAAAGGCGCAGTTTACACTAGTTTGATAAATACGTCGGAAACTTGGGTCTGACAGCGACTAATCTGACTTCAGTGACTACTTATGGATAGGCCCTGGGTGGGCTCCAGGAACTCCATAGTGTCCCTTTATGTCACTGAGTCTCGTGGTTGGCATATAGTTTCACCTACAAAAGTTGGTTGGGATTTGGACCTCCCTTAGACAAACATAAGTGGAGGGGGGACGTGTGTGTAACTCCTCAAGACAAACTTTCATATGTACACTGCATTACCCACAATCAACAGGAAGTGGGATAATTGGGATTTTGTGAGTTGTGACATATAAACAATTTTGAAGCACTTCTCCTAGACGATTTATCAGCTTCATGGCAAAGTTGGTAAACATGATGTCAAGCCCCACCCACCACATACTGCCAGGCAGGCTGAAATCATGGTTCCCATGGGTGAACACAAATTAAATTTGGCACCCATATCATCCCTCACAGTCTCTACTCAGGGACAGAGACTCCATACTGCCCCCTTATGTCATTGAGTTCTGTGGTCTAATTACTAATAGCTAAAAATATTTAGTAGTTTGAATACTTCATATTGATTCTTAAACTATTACACTTTACACATTACTGGGTCATTCTATGCCATCATACAGGTGCCATTTGCGTCCACAACATTTGATGATATGCATAAGGCACAAACTAGTGTGTTTCCTAAAGCTAATAATTCAAGGGTTCTTGTTAACATGATGTTCAAGAAAATGCTATTCTTAGAGGATCACAATATTTTTAACCATTTTTCACAAGTGCATGGCCATTTCCATAGGTACTTTCTGAAGTCTGACCCCCTAAGTTTAGTTTAGTTTAGGTCTGACCCCCTAAGTTCTTTTTCATAGAAAAGTAAACAGAAAAAGTTTAATGTTAATCAATTCAATTTTAGAGGTAACTCAAAGAGGTTGAAATTTCTTATAAATGGGCAAATTGTCGCATTTTTACCATTAAATTATGGCTAGCAGTTGATTCTTCTATCACGTCTCATTGACTAGTTTTGTTCCATTCTTGATAAAAGCTATCAATAAAAACTAAAATGAAGCCAGGTAATTTGTGAATGTTGCCTGGTTATAATAGTACTTCTTTAAACTTTCACTGAAAATGTCTTAACGTTTATCTCATATCATACAGCAAATAGGGGCAGCCTTGGCCCCTATTAGGGTTAGGGCTTCTGTAACATGGCAGCTCACTGCTCCGGGTTAGTGTGTGTGCTTCACCTCACTGTGTGTTCACTGTGTGCTCTTTGTGTTCACAAATTCAAGGATGGGATAAATGCAGAGACTAGGGTTGGGACGGTATGGATGTTTTCTTACCGCGGTTGGAAAGCAAGAAATTACAGTTTTGCGGTACATGACCTGAAAGAAATAAGCAGTTTATCAACAAGGCTATCACGATTTTAGAACTGTTACATTCATGACGCTTAAAGGAATTATCCAGAGTAAAATGCACTTTAGATCAATTTACGGATGATTGGGAGTACATACGTTGAGTTGACATCAAAATCATGTCATTCGGATGTGTTTTGAGAAAGTTCGATTTTACCGTTTTTAGTCAAAACTCGTTAGCCTGGAAGTGACCCGGGCATGTCATTTTGCCGCTACACAACGCTATTTTTATACCTCTTCTACAGTTCCAAACAACATTACACTTACGTGGTAGTGTGTAGAGGGTCCCTAAAGCCAAACCGAAGTATCCCGAGGTCTTTATGTGGTCGGATAGAGAGTCCAGAATGAATTTCATCAAGCCAGTACCTTTCCTGAAATGTTGCTGCTGCAGTTGCCATCTTTTTATAAAAATAGCGTTTTGTAGCGGTGAAATGTTGTTGTCGGTGCTCCGCGATGTTAGGTGCTGGACCTCCTCCCTGCAGGCTGTCTCATTATTGTTGCTGATGAGAGCAATCACCGTCTGCAAACTTGGACAATGGTGTTAGAGCCATGTACAGGTATGCAGTCGTAGGTGAAGAGGGAGTAAAGGAGGGCTCAGCACACGCCTGTGTTCAGGGTGAGGGTTGAGTGGGTGAGGTTATCTAATCTAACAGACTGCGGTCTGTTGGTTAGGAAGTCCAGAATATAGTTTCAGAGGGAGGTATTGATGTCCAGTTCACTGAGTTTGGTGATCAGTTTGGAGGGGATAATGGTGTTGAATGCTGAACTGAAGTCAATGAACAGCATTCTCACATAGGTGTTGCTATTGTCAAGGAGGGACAGGGCAGAGTGAATTGCCGTAAAGATGGCATCCTCTGTGCTCCTGTTCTGGCAAATTCTGTTGAAGCACTCTATACTGCAAACAAAATCTACCTCTGGGTACAAATAAAGTAACTTGAACTTGCACTAGTTATAAAGTTATTAATCTAGCTATTAATTCATAGAACGATCATTTTACTAACACAAAGGTTATGAAGAAATATGGGTAACACTTTATAGTAAAGGTACATGAATTATCATGAATTCATGCATGAATTAATTCATGATTTATACATTACTTCCTTTATCCTTTATATCCTATTAATCATCAGGAATTGACATGAATTCATATACTCTCATTCATGATGACCTCATGTATGAACAACACATCAACTAAAGCATTAGGTGTGATGGGTATATCATTGTGATTTATGATTTCTTAAGCATGATCATCATGATTACATGAATTTTAGGATAATTGCTCATGCATTCATCATGTCTGTGGCCCCTCAACTAAAGTAGTGAATAATGACATGTGTTTAGAGAACTCCAAAGTTATGAGAATTTTAACAGTGATGACCACATTTTTGGCAGAGAAATAAAGTCATGATCATGGTTAATACATCATAATTCATAATGATGTGCCCATCGTACCTAATACTTTAGTAATGTGTTCATGTATGAGGTCACAAATGACAAACTATGGACTCAGTAAATTCCTGATGATTAATTAGATATTAATGAATGAAGTAATACATAAATCATGAATTACTTCATGTACCCTTACCGTAAAGTGTTACCGAAATGGGTAAAGGCCTGTGTAACTTAATCCGAGACTACATACATTACCAACCTAATTCGCTTCAATTATTTAAAATGTAATGTAAATCAGGTTTTATGGCCAAGTATACTTGGGTATACAAGGAATTTGTCTCTGCATGTATCCCATCCGTGAATTAGTGAACACACAGGTCACACGTTGAAGCACACATTAACCTGGAGCAGTGAGCTGCCTTGCTACAGTGATGCCCGGAGAGCAGTGAGGGGTTAGGTGCCTTGCTCAAGGGCACTTCAGCCGTGGATGTGGGCATGGAAGACTAGTGCTCAACCTTTCCACCACCCACATATTTCCTACTGGTCAGGGATTGAACCGGCAAACCTTTGGTTTCAAGCCCGAAGACCTAACCAGTAGGCCACAATTAAACTTTACATTTCATCACTACACATCTTTCTTGACCCTCAAAAAACATAAGTCTCATTCGTCAAATACCGTGTGCCTGCTCAGTTATAACATTTTAACAATTACATTTTTCAAAGTTTTTTTCAGGTAATTAACATAGGCATAATACTAGATTTTTTCACAGCCTGTATCCTTGATCTGTTGGCCAAGGGAGATTTCTGTGAACAATATGAATTAATTTACATGGTATAATGACATCCGCCCAATGAAAGTGCCCAAAATCGCCATTTTGGCAACCATTTTGTTTATGCTAAGATGGTCATAAACTCTATATTCAGCTTGGGAACAGGGCTAGTTGGATTCAGCACACCTTAATTATGTTAAAAAAGTCCTGTTCCCAACTTTTACTAAAAAATGCCTCTAGGAAGCACATATCTTAAAAATATCACCTGTCTATAAAGTGCATTTTACTCCGGATAATTCCTTTAGTGCTAATGTTACAAAAGTTGGCCACTGCAAGTTTCAATGGCTGCGTCAGGTTGTAACAAAGGTAGGTCCTAGGCAGTGTTGGGGTCGTTACTCAAAAAAAGTAATGCATTACAAGTTACTTGTTACTTCTTTAAATTGTAATGAATACTTTACTCGTTAGTTATTTTGGAAAGTAACATGTTACTTGTTATCGTTACTTTACTTTTGAGTTGGTCTCTAACCAGGGTGCAACATTCAAAGAGTTAAGCAACATTGTTAATATTCGCAATTTCAGATTCGGCATTGGTCAGCTAAAAGTAGCCTAGTAGGCCTACTTTCACTAACAATAGCCTATATTAATTTTGTCACCTGCTAAATTTACCTTTTGTTTACTTTTATTTTACTGTTATGTGTGTGTGCTTTAACATCAGTTAAAGCTTCGGGCTTCATTCAGCGTTTTGTTCTCTTCTACATTTACTGAATTTTGAATTGTAATGTGTTACCTTACTTGGTTACCCAATAAAGTAACAAAATTACAGTAACGCCTTACTTTGTAATGCGTTACTCCCAACACTAGCCTAGGCCTACATGTCGTTGTTAAGTTACTAGAACATATTTTTTAATTATTTTTCAACTTTCATGGAGTAAACATGTATGACTCCTATCTGGCCATATCACATAGAAGAAAGTTGTATTTGATAACCACTCAAATCAATCTAACCATTGAAATCACCATTAGCGGTGGCTTTCTTAATCTATTTCAATAATTTTACAACGTTTCTAATACATTAGTATATTTTTTTTACACTGTAGGAATCACATACTACAACATATATTCATACCAACACAATCAATTTGTGACTACAGAGTTTTATTTTAGCATGGGTTTCCTCCGTAAAAGAGACCTGCATGTAACTTCACAGCTTGCGGTTAAAATCCTTAAATTCACGGACCAGTTTTGGCTTTATTTTTTTGGCAAAAACCGTCGCTCTTAACAGCCGCCAGTCTTTGAGAAGACGTGAAATATCCCCTGGAATTTTGTTTTTTTTTATATTACACCTGCCAGGGAATCCATATTATGTGGGTAAGCTACTGCCTAGCAGGTAAATCACATTTAAATGGCTATAGCCTACATTTAAAACAATTTATTAGCTAGAAATGGTGCCACATGTCTACATTCAATGCTATTTAAGCCACTTGGAAAGTTTGTTTAGATCCAGTGATTCTGCCGTCATGGAAACGCTACGTCAGACTTCGGTACTCTTTTGAGTCTATATTTTCTCCAAAACTCATAAAACTTTGCAGATAATGTTTTTTCAACAAATATAACATATTCAGGAGGCAGAGACATTGAACCCCAAACTGTAAATGAAATTGAGTGCACTGGTGAGTAGAACAGTGCTATGCTGTATGCCAGCAGTGAGGGGTTAGGTGCCTTGCACAAGGGCACTTCAGCCGTGCCTACTGGTCAGGGTTCGAACCGGCAACCCTCCGGTTACAAGTCCGAAGTGCTAACCAGTAGGCCACGGCTGCCCCAATGCCTCATGGTTCAGTTGCAAATCTCTCTCTTCTTGCATCATAGAATGGCAAAAAACCTTACATAGCATTGAAAATAGCAGTTTAAAAGTAAACTCAAATTAGTTAGAATAATAGTAATATACTTGATATAATAACAATAGCAATACTAATGACAATAATAATAGCAAGTCTTCATAACAATAAACATTACAAACTATGACAATGTAAAATTAACTATCTATCTATTTGTCTTTTCTCCTCAGCCACCAGACACAGACAACAAGCTGGGATCATCCCCAAATGACCGAACTCTACCAGTCTTTAGGTCAGCAACTCAGTATTTTTTTGTGTGTGTTGATTGTGGATCTGTCAGTGCATTAAATAATAGTTTCCTCGAGCTTGATGATGTATGTTAGTGTAACATCTGTAGACACTAACATAACATATCATAAATTTTAATTTGCAAGCATTTATTGGCATGCAATTTGGTGTCATTGACTTTCATCTTGGAGCTGTATACTGCCTTTTGAAATAGGATACAAGGTAGACACTAGCACTACTAAGACAATGCATTACATTTCTGCATTAAATATCTGTTTCAAGAAAACAGAAAAATATGAATCATATTTGGCTTCAAAACTCCTGTTATGCTTACATTAAAGGTATAGTCTGCGTTTCTAATTAAATACATGTGAAATTCAATGAAATGCTCTTCATGCTAGATGTCTGCAAATGATGGATTTTCCATTCCCTCTCTTGCAAGATTCAATCCCACTCCCGCAAAATTATGTAAACATTTGTCCACATGTGTTCTAACAACCAGGAAGATGGATCCAGCAATACAAGAGTTTAAAAATAAATTGTTGAAAAGGTTACAATTGTGTACACATTATGTCAAGGATAAATGAGTAGATCCACATGTCTCCAAATGTCTGAACCTGCGGTACCTCTAGTACTGAGCAGGATTATCATTGCAACAACACATCATTAGTAGGGTAAAACTAACCTGTCTCATGACGGTTAGGTAAGTAACAGTTGGTAAGTATGTTGTTCAGCAATAAATCCAAGAAATAAGATCCTCATAATTTGGGACACTCACTTTTTGAGAAATACTTTGGGACGCTAAACTGCACGTATACCCATGTACGCTCAGAGTCTAACTAATAACAGTACAGTGCCTCATGACAGCAGTATTATAGAGCCTGATGGCAGACGGAATGAAAGAACAGCGGTAGTGTTCCATTTTGCTAGATGGATGCAGCAGTCTATTGCTAAAGGAGCGCTCCCACTGCCCCGTTCAAAGGGTTAGAGGGGTTGGTCATAGATGCAAGTATGTCCAACATTCTCTTCTCTCACCCACCACCTCAATGAAGTCCAGAGAGAGAGAAGAGAATACATAGTTAAATTGAAGGAAAATATGTCAGGAAATGGCTATGAAAAAATAAGTAAACATAGCCATATCTACAGTTAAGAAAAACAATACAAAGTTTCAATAAACTGGAACTGTTTTGTCTCACAAATGTTGCTGTACACAGAGTGCAGTGTGTCCCCTAGAAATGTTTCCAGCAGTGGTGCTATTAGTTGCAGCTAGGCTTAATTTAAATCTCCCAGATTTGGATTGGCACCTATTTCATTGGCTCTGAAACCTCTTTAATCACTATAAAAATCTATAATGTTAAATACATTTTCTCTAATATTTCATATTCTGTCACTCATTTGTCATTGAAGTTTTACGTAAATTGCCTGTTTCCATGGGTGTTGTTCGGCCGAGTGGTGCAGGCAACAGCGGTGGGAATATCCATTACCAATCTCATGATTATGAATGCTATATTGCTTTCATACAACAATTCTACCACAAACTAAATAATCTGAAAACACCCCATTATTGTTGGTTTAACTTTGTTTTATTTCGACATAATTTTTACGCATAAAAAAATAGTTCCATTTTCAATAGACAGCGTCTTGGTTGCCACGTAACCAACATTCCAGATCCCTCTCCGACGGGTCTTTGTGGTTTTTCATATCTTCGTTGAAAGAGAAGGACAGCCATTTTCATCCTGTTTTAAAATGATTGAAACGGAAGGCGAGTGTGATTCACTGATATTAATGTTAGCTGTGCTAAATAGATTTGCATGTATGTTACAAGGACACTGGGCCATGTCATGTAAGGATGGTAGGTTACTGCAAAAAAACAAACATGGCCTACATTGCAGAACCACATCAACTTTATTAATTTATTGTAAATAAATGTTACGCTACTGTGCACAGCCCCATGCTTTTCTAACCTGACGATGCTAAGTCTCCTCCAAGTGATAATCATATTATACACAATGCTGGCAATGCTGAGAACTATTAACATCCTTGTTTATCTAATCCACAGATGTGGTGGAGCACTGTTTTGTTTGGTTTGCTAAGGTGTAACCCTTTGCTTAAAATAGTGGAGAGTTGGGATATGAGAACTTTAAATTAATTTGAATTTAACGGTTATTGCTACATTGTGTCAAAGCGTTATAGAATCTTCACATTGTATCGCGGAGTGATTTATTATTAGCTGTGCAAAGTCTGTGTTGAAATGACCAGGGATATGCCAATGTATTCCAGATGTAAATGGTTGCATATTACTCTAATGTTGTTAAACCTAACAGTAGACCTTAATTTCACAGCCTAGGCAGGTCAGCAACACCTGAGAAATTGAGAAAAGCCAGCTTACTGATCAACTTACTGTTAGCCTACTATTATTTGTTGATATAAAACCTGGAGAGGAACAAACAGGTTCACTCTCGTGGAATTTGTTTCTCTTACTACTGATTATGTAAACAGGGTCATGATTCAAAATCATTGGTTGGTATATTGTACCATTCATTATATACTAAGTCATGGAAATTCTGCAGTGAGGAGAATGGTAAGACAGAAAAATCCATTAGGATTACTGTTGGAGACATAAAATAGCATCTCGGGGTCGCAAAATGTCCAAAAAATATCAGATGCTAGCTTAGCTCCATGCTAATGGATTATTTAGAAGTCATTATTTATTATGTTATACAAAATCCTTTCCTGTCATTTAATTGGAAATGGGATGTGAATCATGTTCTATGGTCAGATTAATTGAAGATAGACTTTTCTTTTGGCAACAAACACTCAAGGTAGGCTTAGCATATGTAGAAGGACGACTGCACTGAAAAGAACCTCATGTCTATGAGATGGAGGGGCTTTTATGGGCTAGAGTTCATGGTATCATGAAACACCTGGACATCTTAAATCAATTTCTGCCCCTACTAAGAAACTAAACATGGGCTGTCAATGGATTTTTCAGCAGGACAGTGATACAAAAAATATGTCCTATTCAACACAAAAATATTTCACCAAACACATATCAAGTTTCTTTCATGACAATCTCCGTGCCTTGATCTAATGCTGCATTCTAGACAATCTCGGAGGAGTTTTCTGGAATGCAGCATAGCACCTATAGAAAACCTCTGGGGTGATGAAAAGAGGAGAGTGCCAATACCAGCGAAGGGAACTGTAAGCTATTTGATTCTGCATAGTTTTAAGTGAATTTAGGGTCCAGGTCACTTTTGCTAGTTGATCAGATGCCAGGTGCATGGCTCAAAAGGGTTATTCTTACGTTTCTTGATTTAAGCATGGTAACATTAAACCAATAAGGGTGCCATTCCCTTTCAAAGCAAGGATCACATGTGGTAATAAGACCGTGTTGCATTCAGAAACTTCTGCCATTTACATTTGTAACTAAATGACAGGAAAGGTTTTTACCTGTCATGCCTTTTAAATATTTTTTTAGCACTGAGGTTACTATTGAAGGATTTTTTTGAGACTTGGTGATCCCAAGATGATACCCTTTTGTCTGTAACTCTCCAACAGTGCTTCTCATGGATTCTCATGGACACTTTTTGCCTCTCTTAGAATTCTCCTTACTGTGCATGGGGGCAAGATAAACATTGGTCCTTGTCCAAGGAAGTTTGTCACATTTAGAACCTTTTAATTGTTGTTTGAACTGTAAATATGGCATTTTCAACCAAGTACTTAGCTTTTATAGCGATTCCTTGACAAATGTCAACACACTTTTATTTAATTTAATGGATTTTTGTTATCTTTTCATTGGAAAATGACTAGGGGATTTAACCTCTGTGTCACCTTATTTTCATACCTTAGTGAAAAAGTCATGAACTACTGCTGAAAGTTCAGGCACTGAAAAAAAGTGAATATAAATGACAATGCCACTGTTACATTTTTTCAGGAGTGCCAATAATTGTGGCCAATGTGTTTTTGTTAAAAATATTTATTTCTCTGAGATTAATTTTTCTCAGAATAAATTTGCTTTCCTTCAAGGTTGGATTTTCCCTCCCATTTTCATTGTGAAATTACAACAAATCACAGAAAGATAATTTTCTTTATTCATGTTTTTATCAACTTTACCAGGGGTACCAATAATTCTGGAGGGCACTGTATGTAGTATTTTACATTTAATGTAACATTATTTTTCTTATTGTGTACCTCTATTGCAGTGTATTGTGACTGACCGCTCATTTTCATGTTTTCTTTTTCTCATTCTCTCACACAGCGGACCTGAATAATGTGCGTTTCTCAGCCTACAGAACTGCCATGAAGTTAAGGCGTCTTCAGAAAGCCCTGTGCTGTGAGTTGGATCAAAACTTTCATGAAAAAAATATTCAGATATTTGAAACATTCTAAGGTTATGTGACTGTACTACACTAACATTATATGCCATGTGCTAACTGCTTGTTACATGGAAGAAGCGTTTATATTGAGCATATTAAAGGTTTGGATAGGACTGCATGAGGACATGAGTGTGTTCATGAGGGGTCAAGATTTTACTTGGTCTTAGGATCTTACCTTAGTCCTGAGAAAAGGGAAATTCAAAATAGATCTCTGTTTAGCATTTTTCTCCTAGATATAATTAAGATCAATTTAATGTCAGTACAGTATATGCGCACCAGAAACCTAATTTGTTTGGCTATGTCCTTAGGGTCTTTGAGTTTCTGGTGCACACACCAAACTTTGTGGTGCTCTCATGAAAGTTTCTTATATGTCCCTTTAGGCCAGTGGTCCCCAAACTTTTTCTTCCGAGGGCCAGCTCACTATGCCTGGCTCTAAGAGAGGGCCAGAGACTCGGAGTATATCAGTAACCATAAATAGCTTAGTGCTGTGAACAACAGCAGTCTATCTTAGTTGAATATTCCATTACATTTAATCTACTGCAATTTAATACCATTGTTAGCTGTGTTTATGTTGCCATCATGCCATATCAGTGTAAAATGTAGCTCAAATGAAATAATACTGATAAAAAGACTTTAGCATTCCCAAAAGTGTTAGCAGGGAGTCCCAAAAGTATATTTTATTCAAAATGTGTGAACTCTGAACTCTGTGTCTTTGCATATACACAGCTCATGTTGTGAACAAGTAGTATCCTACAAATAATTAAAATAACTCAAACTATGAGAGTTTTATGAAGTGCTGGCAAAATCATCTGAAATGACCACCATTCTAACTTAAGGAGTGAATAAAAAATATAAATAATTATCCCGGAAAGTCCCAGAAATAGGACTTGAATAGAAGTTAGTTAGTTATTAACAATTAATTGGTAAACTTTTAGAATACTTTGAGCACTGATGCAGTCAGCATAGGCCTCTTACATGTTTGCAGGTAGGCCTACATTTCATTCTGTTTTCAATGGCAAACGCAAGACAGCGCCAAAACAACCACCAGTGGACAAAAAGAGTATTTCATGTGTACTGTTAAGACTCGCCATAGAGAATGAATGGGGGAAATTGCGGAGGTCATAGTTTGACGATGTCATACTCCCGTGCGGGCCATGCTATATAGCCTACCACGGACATGATTTGGGGGGCCATCCGGGCCGTAGTTTGGGGACCACTGCTTTAGGCATTCCATAGAAATTCAACTGTTAGATATTAAAATAGTCATTTTCTCTCCCCTGCACTGATCTGAGCTATGAGCTATGATTTGATATGAACTCTCCTCTTTCTTTTAACCATATCTACACTTAGGAACAAAACTATTCATACCCCTGGCAAACATTGATTCAGTGTTGATTTGCCTTGACCAATATGTTTGTTCTGGCTGAAACTGCCACTGCCACATGCCAAAGGGATGTAAGACAATGTGGGAGAAAAATGGAATTTAAAAAAGAAGCAGTAGTCTGGTAGTTCAGACATGATCATGCCTCAAATGTTACTTTTATACGCAATATTAATTTTGATAACTTACAGATAGATTTACATAAGATTTACATAGCTTTACATAAGCTACTCCAAAGCTGTTTTTATTGTCAACTAAGTTGTTCCATTCTGCATTGTGAGGAAACTAAGTTTATAGGAATTAGTGCTGTCAAACGATTAAAAAATTGAATCGCGATTAATCGCTGAATTCCTATAGTTAATCACGATTAATCACATATTTTATCATATGGTTAAAATTCTATTATTTTGCATTTCTGAACTTTCCAGGAGTCCATATTAACAACAAATCAATTATTGTGTATCTTGATTGGGATTCAAATGAAAGCAAAGCAAGTTACTTTATTAACTGAACTTTAAGACGTAGGTCTATTTGATTATTTCAAATCAAATTTCAAAAGATGTGCAGCAGACCTGAGGCAACACAATATTCTTCAGAAATTTAGCTGATATAAACTGAAATAAATGCTACTGCTGAAGTGCGTGCACAAAATGTAGGCCTACACACATTATAAAGGGCATAACAAACAGAAAATATTATATTCATACTATATTCATTATCTTTGAGTTCAGTTGAAAATAAGGAAGTTTTCAACATGAGTGCATTGCCATTTTATAGGCCTACAGTCTATGGTGCACTGTCACTTGCCACACACATCAGCGCCGAAGTTTTTAACAGGCAAACACTGGATGAACAATGGATTTTATGGAGCAGCGTCGACCAAATATAACTGAATCGTATTTACACGGCGCCGAAGTGCGATGCTGGTGTGCGCAATCTAATGTAAATGAATGTCGAAAGCAGAGTGCATCGCAAATAGTAGGAGCCAAAGAGGAATGTTGATAACAGAACAAGTGACGGTGAAAGAATCTTTGGCGGCACACATTTAATGCGTCAGCCAAGGCTACTACTCTTTGGCCGACTCGTAAGCCCAAACAAGTGTGTGCAGCATGCCTTTACGTAGCCTACTAACGGCGCATCATCATAAAGATACATTTAATCTGCATCACGTCCCATTTTAGAGGAAAACAAGTTAACATTATATCATTGATAGACAGCTAGTAATCACACGTTGACGTCACATCTATTTTTAATTCACAGGACATTCAATCATTTTACTAACACGGCAGTTATGAAGAATTATGTTTATGTAACTTACTCATGTCGAAACTATGTACATTACCAACCTAATTCGTTTGCAATACCCCATGTTGAGAACAAATTTAGCACTTGCCATAATATCCCATGCAAAACGGTTAGCTTGCTAGCTAGCTAACTGTGGAACTTCAGTATAACATAGCCAATTATCTCACCTACTGTAGTTGTAGGAAATAGGCTACGTTCATATTACAAGTGATAGAATGAATGTGTGACTTATGTTTAGTAAGTTGATGTTATGACATGTAGCAGCTTGCTGAACTTAGTTATAGTCAGCCACGGGCAGTTTGACTGTGCCTATTGATACATTTGTGACACTCCTGTAAACTAGAAAGAGCAAACCATAGGAACATGGTCACATTAATCCCATAAACACACAGATAACTTACACCAACCTTATTTTGTGCCTTTTATTCACGTTTGTTTCAAGATTTAGTAAGTATAAGCCCTTTTTGCTCCCCACTTTGATGCAGCATAGGTTTCCATTATATCAGTCATCTTTTTCCCTAAAGGGGGCGTAATGCGGCAGCACATACAACGTTCCATTCCATTCGTCAGTGCGTATTGTTTAGTTTCCGGTCTAGCTAAATTCAGTGTGGTGTTGTAGTTGTTCTAACGTTACTAGTTGTTACAACAGCATGTGAAAAAACTACAAAGTTTGTTTAACCAAAAAGAACATTAATCTCGCGTTAAAAAAATTGACGCCGTTAAAATAGGTTTACGTTAACGCTGTTAATAACGCGTTTAACTGACAGCACTAATAGGAATATTTCGGTTCATGAAGCATGCCACAATAAGAGGAATGTGATTTTGCTAAAATTAACTAAATATGTTTTGATGTTTGAGTTTGGTTTGAAATAGATTAAAATGTTATTAACTAGTCTGTGTTTGTCTATAGTGGATCTGCTGGGGATGTCGACAGCAGTGGAGGCATTTGAGCAACAAGGACTGAGGCAGAATGAGCAACTGATAGATGTGGTTCAACTGGTCTCTTGTCTCACCAATATCTATACCCGACTGGAGAAGCAGCACAGCAGCTTGGTTAATGTACCACTTTGTGTGGATATGTGTTTAAATTGGCTGCTCAACGTCTACGACATGTATGTACACTCAAGCGTAACACCTTCCATAACAAGTCCTTTTTTTAAGTGTGGTTATATGGTGAGAACAAATTATTGTGACGCATATTTGCACAAAATGTGTATCAATCACACATTTGGAACTTGCTCAAAGGAGCAAAGAAGTTAAAGGATAGGTTCAGTGTGATATCAACCTGATACCAAGTGTGAACTTTTGTCTCATAGCCCATCTCGGCTTGTCCCCTGCACTCCGAAATCTGGCGCTAGTTAGCCGATGCTACCAACAGGTTTTCAATGGGGGTGCCTTGGGCATCGGGCTAGCCATGCAAAATCACTGTTTTACACCATTTACGAGGCTCAAAGTAGCTCCACACTTCATTGGTAGACTTCCGAGGGCCCTGACATTTAAAACGAGACATTGAGAACTTTGAAAAAGGACTGGTAGTTTATTTACAAGACGATTTATACAGACAGTACAATTTAAACTCATTGTATTGGCAATTTGGCATATTATAACGTATCAAAAACAATCATGTATACCAACTTTGAATCTGATTAATCGTCCAGGGGAAGTGTGTAAAAATTCATCATGTGTATATAATGCATATAATCCCAAATACCTTACTTCCTGTTGGGTATGGCTAATAGTATTGTAAAGTTGTTTGTCTTGGGGAGTTACTCACACTGACTAGCCATTTTTCAGGATATCTCGTCAATGGTTGCACTGCAGATCACAAAATGTATGTCATAAATTGGTTGCATCATTGTAACCATATTTGTGGTGTAGAGCATAATGCATTAAGAGATCACAGTGTGCGGTTACCCCTCTCGGTAACACTTTTATTTTAATGTGTCACTGTTACAGTGTACCTACCTAATTAGGTACAGTGGTACAACCTGTGTAACAACATGTACTATCAGGTACTATCATTGTACTTGCATTCAAAGAGTAACAAGGTTGTAGCAGCACAGCTGTTACATGTACACTGAAGACAATGAGGCCTTGACTGGAGCTAAGCATGCTTTGTATATCAAATCTATCATGACCCGATTTACCCCATCCAGCAGGTCTCAGGTCAGCTCTTTGCCTCTGATGAAAATTTAGGCAAATTGGCAAAGTTTTGTAAAAGCACTCAGTATTACAATGTAACAACTATATGTAGGTACCCACAAATACATTATGCAAGTATAATGATGGTACCTGATAGTACATGTTGTTACACAGGTTGTACCACTGTACCTAATTAGGTAGGTACACTGTAACAGTGACACATTAAAATAAAGTGTTATCCTCTCTTTTAAAATAGTTTTATAGTTTCACCATGTTTTTACATTTTACTGATTTGAGCGAAAGTCAATAACAAGTTTATACCCCAATAAGTTCATTTAGCCTACTATTTTACTTAGACAAAACTGTCAAAGTATGACATCAATAAACTTTTAAGCGTGCTTATGAGAACAAATCACGTCTAAACAAGTTTATATGACAGTGAATGTTTATTTTGGTTCACAGTGGCAGAAGTGGCAAGATAAGAGTGTTATCATTCAAGACCGGTATCATCTCCCTCTGTAAAGCGCATCTAGAGGACAAGTACAGATGTAAGTACACAACAGTTCAAAGGGTTGAATTAAGAAATATTGTATAGACAACATACAATTCACATACAATACAATCCTGCAGATATTGCAAGTGTGATTGATCTGCAGCAGCAGAGGATGGTTAACCTTCACACTGCAAAGTGAACAAAGAAATGCACTGAATTATGATGGAATTGGGATACATAGGGATGCATGATGATATTGGCCCAACATCTGTATCTGCAGATAAAAGCTTCATAACTTATCGGTATCGGCCGATATGGACATTTCTGCCGATGTGCCTGGCCGATAAAATGACCTGTTAGTTATGCGCACGCGAAGCAAATGTTTACGTTACTATGAGCGCCAACAACATACTTCAACATGTTGGCTGTGTGCCAGTATTTCCAAATTCCGGAAACTGATAACAAAATTGCTATTTGCAGTGCTTGTAAAGTACCAGTGATGCGAGGAGGGGTAAAACAATACTTTTTATAACGTTACCAATTTAATTACACATCTTAAGAGCCATCATCCTGAACTCTACAAAGCACTAGCCTAAGCCAGAAAAAACTTTTGTTTACAATGGCAATCAGTTTCTAAAGTGTGTAACGTTAGCTAACGTTAGAAAGCTAGCGTGAGTTTCATGAAGTCCAGAACGAAAAGTTACTAGCCTACATGTTGTAGGTGTCATTCATTTTACTCTACAGACTGACATTTTAAGTTTACAGGGTTACAGCTGCATTTCTGCAACAATGTGTCATATTGTCAACAACACAGTTCTTGGGGAACTCTCTTGTAGGCTGCTGTTCATGTATGACATTAATATGTTTATATGAAAATATTAGGCTACTTAACTCATTGAATGCCAAGTTTTTTTATTGGGAGCTTTGTCCTAGAGTGCCAGCAATCTAGACCATTGTTGATGATTTTTGTACAGCCACAGCATATTCTGTGTTATAGCTATGAACACATACAATAGCTCGATTAAAAGGTGAGAATTTAAGCTCTCGGTGGGTGCAAACCGTGTATTTCTACACGCCTCTGTTCCTGAGAAATCCCAAGCTAAACAGTGGCTAGTTTTCATCAAAATCGCTGGGGGTTTTTTTTTCTAGAAATGGAGATATAACATCTTTCATGATGAAGTGTTGCCTGTTACTTACTTGTGTAAACTTTCCGGGAAGTGATCAGCGAGACCTGGCGAGACTGCCACCTAGTGATAGACCCACAAAAATGGCCTGGTTTTGACCTGACGTGCAATGCATCACTGATTCGACCCAAAGCGGCAACCGAGTTATGATAAAATGTCCAGATAAAATGTCTAGATTGTGCATTTTCATGAGTTTCACGATCGTCATATATTTTATTTCCATTCATCACAGAGTTCCCAAAATCACATATAAGGTGTGTTAGAGTGTCTAGTTTCGTAATTTAAAAAAAAAAGCTAAAAACGTCATATTACGTTTTTGGCACTCAATGAGTTAATAAATGTGCCATATTTGAAATAATTTTAAATATTTTTCATGAGTGAATGTCTATTTCTAAAATGATGCAGGGTTGTCCCGTATCCACAGCAAGTATCCTACATATCATAATAACAGGTTAATTAATAAAAAATATAGGTGTATATCGGTATCAGCAATCGGCCAAAATGAGCAGTGTATAAGCCAAGTATAATTGAATTCAGTGTATCTCTGAACAGTACACAAAAAGTAAGCTATATTTACGCTGGGTTCAAAATAAGTAAACCAACAGTACACTTCCATAAACTTATTTTTGCTAAGGGTATCCCGAAGTAGCTTTACACTTAGCCTACACACCAGTGTTTTTCTGTGTGGTTTCCAACATCTTGGTTATCTCCTCATTGGTCCAAATACCAATTAAACATTAAACTTCCTCAATGCTCCAGGTTAGTCCTCAGTTTGTCATTTTTATAGCATTGGCTGTTTAGGCTAACTTTATGCTGAAGAACTATTCGATTTAACATTTTATTTTTATTTATTCTTTATTCTGTATAACATTGCTCATAAAATTCCATATGCTGACGTCAAATATCTGAGTGTAGCACATTAGTAAATCAGGTTAGCACATTAGTATCCCAAAAGCAAACTGGCCTACCCTATTTTTGCAGTTTTTATTCAAAATGCATCCAATCCCACTGATGAGCTTTATTTTGGGCATACAAAGGAAAGGCTTGATGAATAAAAGATCATGCTGGTTTTGGTGGAAAAAATATGCATGTCATAACTTTACATTAATACACAGGATTAGATGTTAAAATCCCTTGTGCCAAAATCCAAGGTAAAAACATATTCAGAGGCCCCTACTCAAATTAACTTTAAAAAGCACGCTACCCACAAATCTGCCAACAAATGGTCACCAACACAAGACAAATGGCCCATCCAACAGCAGTATATAGTATGCGGCATGTCATTGGGGTTATCAAGTGGGCACCCTCATTCACAGAAGTTTTGTTAAGTTAGGCCCACGACACCTCAGGTCATCCTTAAAAATATTTTCGTTTGCCGTAACCCGACCGACTCTGTCAATTTAGAACCGACCCACATATTTATTTTTTCCCCCTTTTAGTCCGACCGACTTGCTGGTTGTAAACTTGCGTTAAGACCGACCGATTTTTTTTTTTTTTTTTTTTTTTTTTTTTTTTACTCTAAACAACCAATACAAATAAAATACTTTAATTATTTATTTTAGTAGGCCTAAGTATTGTGAATATAAATTGCCTACATACAAACGTAGGCTCTCTTAAATAAAACCCTGTGGCATCATCTGTACACCATTGGTTTGCGCATGTCACACTATGGCCTATACGCTTCGTTTCATTCACACAAACATCTCGACAACGCTCGAACTTGGCACGAAGTTCTGGAAGAACTGTGCCCAGAATCTTTTCCCATCCCTTCTCCCCTCTAGTCTAACGGTGACCGTGTTGAAGAATTGAAATTGGTTGTGGTCTATTCAGTATTTCTCAAAATATGGGTCCGTAGCGTGGAGACTGATGGTCCGCAAGTCGTGGAGGAAATTAGGCCGGTGCTTCGTCTGATAATTTGCTCTTGAAAGTTGATCAAGATACAGCGGGCCGACAAAAAAGAAAACAAACATTTCTGCTATCGATGTCATTAAACATGGAGCCATACAATAAAGTGGTGGTATGAACGTTTATTCAATGCAGGCGTCTGCGCGAGAGAAACTGAAACTAATCAATAACGTTGGTATCAAAGCTTCGCTTCAACCTGTTGAATGCTATTTAATTGTTTAACGACACTTGATAGAACAACATTGATTTTTGGAACTTCCATAGAAACAGAGCAGAGACTGTATAATACACTGTATAGCACTGAGTATTGTATAGTCAAATTTGACGTTATTAAATATAACGTGGCCAAAAGCTATTGTAGCCTTCTTTCTATCTGTTAAAGATCAACAGATCAGTGATTTACGCCTATCTGCTAGTCAAAAAAAAAGCTGGTATTGTGTTTCCTGAATCCTTACATTCAGGCATTCAAATTAAACTTCATTAAAAAAACATGTATTTTTTTTTCTCCATACCAATGTATGATGCTTGCATGAGGGAAACATCCCAAAACAATAGCACCCATATAATTGTTGCTGTTTTGAGAAGTATTTCTTTTCTTATGCAAGCATCATGCAACCATGCAAAAGTAATGAAACTAATTATATCTTACATTACTAAAGCAGTCCTCTGATGTGCATGTTACAAAATATTTAAGTGAAAGTGCATGTATAACAATCTAGGCATAATAATGATTGTGATAATGATAATGACAATTTGATTTGGAGGGAGTGGGGTTGGGTACGTGTAGATGAGCCCTATGACCCCAAAGTCTGCCATGACTGGGCCTCAGGTCAAATAAGTTTGAGAAAGGCTGGTCTACATAACCTGCATCAGATTGAGGTTTGCAGTGATGCGCCTGAAGGCATGGGTTGAGGACCCAGGACCCAGTCACAATATGCACAATTGTTTAAATTCATACCTACGTAATCACCATGACCAAAATTGTACTTTTTTTTTACTTTGAATCTTGAAAAAAAAAATATTGACCTACCTACCGATTTTTTTTTTTTTTTTTTTTTTTGTCTGTTACTGCAAACAAGAATATTTTTAAGGATGGCCTCATGAAAGCTTAACAGTGAAACCAGCGTCCTAGAGACACTCCCCTCCATGCTGCCACCATATTACCACATTGAAATATCCAATACCCAAAATACTCTTAACCAGCCTAGGCATGGTCCCGTTGATGTGGACTGAACCTTAACCATAAAAACCCTAGCCAACCACCATCAACCTAGGCACAGTCCATCACAAACACAAAACAAATGAGCCAGTTAGCTTACCTTAGCTTACGCCCCAATTCAGACAGCAAGCCAATAGCAGATCTGGCCACAAACCCTCGTGCACCGATTTCAATAGGCCTTAATCGTGCACTCCAACCTTGCTTGGCTGCCTCCTCTGCTATTTCAGTGTATTTCGCTCTCTTCAGCTCATTGGCCTCTTCCACTCTGTCTTCCCAAGGACCAGTGAGTTCAATGAAGTAAACTATCTTCTCTGAATCAGACCATAGAATTAAGTCGGGTCTTTTAGTCGGGTAGTTTAGTACTCACTTTATGTGGAGGTACCGCCATCTGCTGGCTAAGATCAACCTTCATTTCCCAGCCCGCTCCATTTTCCAACTGGCCGGTTTTACACCTGGCCTTCGCGGACGGGGTTTATCCCCCTGATGTACAAAGTTCATTTGCCTAACCCCTTTACTAGCTGCTAATGAATTGACTTCTCTCATTTTATCCTCAATTGCCGCTGCCACACATTTCAATACCTGGTTATGACGCCACGTACATCGCCCCTGGGTGAGACTTACCTTGCACCCTGATAGGATATGGTGGAGGCTGCCCACACACGAGCAAAGTATGCATTTATCATCCTCACAAAACCATTGACTTAAATTTTTGGGATGGGAGCACATCATATGTAGCACCTAACACAAATCTGATCCTACCAGCTTCTATGCCCCATAGATCTTTCCATCTAATCCGTCTTTTTTCCACCCCTTCCCAGTTCACCCACTGCCCTTGTTTTGCCTGCGATACTGCCTTAGTACATCTTACAGTCTCCTCCTGCCTATGCATTTCCTCCACTACCATTTTCCTCTTTTCTCCTGCAGAAGCCTTGCTCCACAAGGGTTTACTTACGCCCACCCCTAGACTGCACATGCTGCACATGGCCCATTATATCCCTATGCCTCAATGCGGATTGAGCTTGCTTAACTGCCTGTTCTGGGTTCCACTTTCTCCCTGCATTAACTGTGGGTGCAACTTTCCTCACCACTGGGTCCGTGGACTGAGTAAGAGTAATTTTCAATCTAGCCTTAGCACACTTAAATTCCTCTGTCAGACTAGATATTGGCTACTCTACAATGCCCTTCCCCTACAAGGCTACACTGCTTAAGCAGCCTGGGACTCCGAGCCATTTTCTGACAAAGGAGTTGATAATTTTTTCTAACCTCTCTAACTTTGACAGAGGAACTTCATAAACTGTCAATGGCCACATTAGCCCAGGCAATAAACCAAACTGCAAACACCACAGCTAGAGCTTACCTGGCAGCCCTGACTTGTCAATTTTTGCAATACCTTGCCTAGTGACCTGTCTCAAGTATTCAACCTGTGATTTATCACTAAGGCTTGCATCATACAACCTTCCCAGACTCTTCACTGGTTTCTCCAGAACTGTGAGAATCACCTCTTTATTTATAGCAAACTTCTTATCTATTACCTTCCATTTAACAATTGAGAGACTCCTAGACTTACTTGGCTTCACCTTCATTCTGGCCCATTGCAGATTGCTATTTAACTTATCCAGCAACCTGTTGGTGCATGGAACGGTTGACGTCAAGGTTGTCATGTCGTCCATGAAAGCCCTAATTTGGGTGAGGCGTGGCCCTCCCTGCAACTTCTCCCCACCCACTACCCATTTTGAGGCCCTAATGATGACCTCCATTGCCATTGTAAAAGTGGGGAGATGGTACATCCCGCCATGATTCCTATCTCGAGTTGTACTTTGTAAAACATAATTGAATATCCAGAACGTATGCTTTTACTAGGCTTTTAATGCTGGTTCTGTACTCCCAGCTGTAAAAATTAGCCAAATCCATAAACACAAATATCCAGAGTCAAAGTCAAAGTGCTTTTACTAGGCTTTTAATGCTACCCCACGGTGGGATATTTTACCAATTTTAAGTCCACAGACAAACATAATCAAAGGCCTCCCACAAAATTTTGTTGAAATTGTGCAGACTATAAAAAAAACTAGTGCAAAGTCAGCACTGACCCAAAAAAAGCATTGGTGCAAGTTATGTAGCCAAATCCAAGAACACAACATTCAAGTGGTCTCTCTTCTCAATGTCCAGGATGTTATGTAGCTTTGCTAACTGAATTTGGTGCCAAATCATGCTGGTATGCTCTAAGCACCCGGAGAAGCCAGGACTTCCAGCTTTTTGCACTGTGGTATCAATTAGTTTATTCCTTTCAATCCCTTACAATGTGTACAAAAATGTAAGCAAGAGTAAGTTGTACCGCTACACTGGCCCGATTGCTTTCTCACTGTAAAGGAAACGGCTCTAGAGTTTAATTGGAAACGAGCCGAGACCACCTCCTCCAGGTAGGCTCGGTTTGTGTGTTTTGTTCCGAAACAGACAGTGATTGCTGCTCTCACATATACCCAATCAAACCGATCTTTCGGGGGAAACACTCCACATTCGGATTCTACTGTTCCAAACAAACCAGGTGTAAAAAAACAACCTTAACTTTGCTTGAACTGTCAGTCAGTTCTATGCAAGTGGTACTTATTGCTGCTCTAACATATCCTTGTCTCACTTTACCTCGATTTTCTCTTTTTTTTTTAAAGTTTCTTTGGATAAAAGCATAAGCTACAGTATATGACTAAATGTAAATGTAAATCTGAAGTTTAGTTTTTCTTCAGCAGTAGGGCCAAGGTTTTAGAAGATGTTTACCTCACAGCATTTGTGACGTGTTATCAGTCAGTCCAGCAGAGGCGTCAAGACAGTTTTTGCCAAAGGAGAGGCAGAGAAATACTTAAAAATTACTCAGTTTTGAAGACCAGTGTCTCCACAACATCAGTCAAAACGAGCATGCTAATTTAGTTACAAAACAAATGAAAATTTACTGACTGGCTTATCAGCTAGTTGGTTCATTTTGCTGGCTAACTAGCCAGCTGGCTATATCTGGTTACAGTGGGTAGTGCACTGATGAAAATATTCGCCAACAACCTTTTTTCCATGACTAAGACAAAGTTGATGAGCTAAAAAAGATCTTTGAGAACGAAACTGTGGTTGTATTTTTGTTTTTGTTAACGAGACGAGACAGGACTAAAATGTTACCTTTTGGACTGTCAAAAGGTATCACGTGCTCATACAATTAAACTGTCATCATGACCACATTCATTGATAATAATGCATGCAACTAGTGACAACAAATGGCCAATTTAGAGGCAGACTACAGTGGGTCCCCGTTAAGTTTGGATGGGTTCCTTCATGAATCACGCACCCCATTTTCTCAGCAGAAATGGCACAAACTGCTGTTGACACAAACAACCACAAGGTGTCACTTGGGTGCCACTACTATTTTTGATGCGACTGACTTACTGCTTCCATGACGCAGCGGGGGCACGGGAACTTAAATTGATCACGGTAGTTTAAGCTTACACTTGACAAAACATTCTAATATGAAAATGTAGATGCAATTGTTGTAAAATGGTGCAGCTCCTTTAAGAAAGCACCGTGTGCAGGGATGGAGAGAGAAAGCGAGAGGGGATAGGCCTACAGTATGTGTGTTAGAACTTAGTGAATGAAGTGTCAATTTTTAACTGGGACCCATTGTAACTCAAATTTTATTGAAATTCACACCCCTCCTTCTCTTTTGAATTGTTCGCAGAGTACTTGTCACACAGATAACAGACACTAGTCACGTGAAAAAGCAGACCTTAAGCTTTCCAATGAAAGTTGAACATAAAATGTAATCATATTTACAGTCTGCACACAGCTCTGCATACAACTCTTCACTCAATGCATGGCAGACCAAATATCGAAAAAAAACATCAGACCTTACCGAATACGAGGATATAAAGCATGCCTCTGTATAATAAGCCATTCTCAAGTTCCGGTTTTGAAATTGCAGCAAGTTTCCAACTTTGGGCTGGAGTTATAATGTATTCTAATAATGCGAGGTCCATGGCAGGTCATTTTTGAGGGAGCTGTTTTGCCCCCCTTGCGGCATGCCCCCCAGTTTGAGAACCACTGCTCTAGAGGATAAATGTTGTCACACACTGCTTATTTTTAAATCATTGTTGAGAACTGCCATTGATACCAGTCTGTCTCCTTTTCTCCTAGTTCTCTTTAGACAAGTTGCAAGTATAACAGGATTCTGTGATCAGAGGCGGCTGGGTCTTTTGCTCCATGATTCCATCCAGATCCCACGGCAGCTTGGGGAGGTTGCAGCATTTGGTGGCAGCAACATTGAGCCCAGTGTCAGGAGCTGCTTCCAGTTTGTGTGTAGCACTTTTGCAAGTCATACATTTTCACATACTTTTTTTTTATAAATAATGGGCCTCATTCACCAATATCTTCCTAAGAATTCTCCTAACTGTGTTCTTACGAAAACTCTTAAGCAGATTCAAGAAGGTGTTCTTAAACCTCAGAATCGTTCACAGTTTCATTCTTATCATACTGAATCCCTTCTTCTTAAGTTGACAGGGCGTGCCAATTGTTATTAATTAGCATAGGTAAATGCCCTGTCAATCCCCATAAAAGGGATACTGCAGGGCCGTGTGCACACAAATTGAGGCTGAAGCACCAGCTTTCATTTCTACATACTATTCTATTATACAATAAATGAGCAAGACAATTTGATTACCGTATATGACACATGGTTTGAAGTGAAAGCACTGGAATTGAACAGTAAATAAGTTATATTTAGTAGTTATAATAAAAGTGAAAGTGTTATTTGTTTTGTTTATTTATTTTAAAATACCTTAATGCTTTGTGAAATAGTGGCATTTATTTTATTAAAAAAATACTATTATAAGATTTATATTCAAGAATATCATAAATTATAATATAGTTGTAATTTCAATTATATTATATTTTACACAGGTCTGCAGATGTGATGAAAATGCAATAACCATTGATTTTGCACAAACAAGTCAGTTCTCAAATGTGCGTAAGAGTGCTCTTGAGTGTTCGTAGATTCTGTTCTTACCTAAGAACAAGAAAAACATTGGTGAATGCCAGAACCTTCGTAAAAACGGCGTAACTGGGTTTCAAGAACAAATTTCTTCGTAAGAACGGTTGGTGAATGAGGCCAATAATGTATAGACTACTGTGTAATAAATATGTATATACATATTTATATGGGTTGTCAAAGTTAATGTGATGATAATAATCTGCCAATCTGGTTTTAACACAGTTTAAAATAAATAGTGCCATTAATCCACATTCTACCCAATAGAAAACTGGGCTATCAGTTATCAGGATGAGACGCATTCTATTGAAATGTGTCTTGTATTTTGTGTATTAAATGACATGGACACCAAAGTGAGTCATAACACTAACTTTGTGTTAAAATGTTGCTCAACAAGCTGTTAACTGCGGCTGCAAGAGGTCTGATTAGACTAGGTAGTGAATTAAGGTTTGTCAGTGAATTCAGTGAAGTCCCCTCTATACGAAGAAATTCTCAAAACAAGGACAGTTACCTTACAGTTAGTATATCTTTAGAATTGTGCAATACATCTCTGATTTTGTCCGCAGAACTTGCTGTGGTGTTGAAAATATAGTGCTATCTATAGCACTAGCACTCTAGTGCTCAATTTGGAGTTTACAAAACATTGTAGGCTACAAAACGAAAACACAATTGTGATGTTCTCATAATTCCCTTCCAGTTTTGTCAGTACTAGGCGAGGTAAAGCTTTTAAAATCACTTTTAAGTATTTACATTACAGTAATAACATTTCATGTTATTAATCATGATTACATTTACTGTAATCACTTGACAGCCCAAATGGATACATATGTAGACATGGACAATTGGACATATATGAACAGACATTCAGCTACCTCCATTAGTAGCAATGTGTCTTTTGTTTAGGCAAATAATAAACCAGAGTTGGAGGCTGCTGTCTTTCTGGATTGGATGAGGCTAGAGCCACAGTCTATGGTGTGGCTGCCCGTGTTACATCGTGTGGCGGCTGCTGAGACTGCCAAGCACCAGGCAAAGTGCAATATATGCAAGGAGTGCCCCATAATTGGTTTCAGGTAAGACACACACAACCCACATTCCCTTAAAGGGACATGCCAATTCTAAAGTTAGTATGAGAAAAGTATGTATGAGTTAGATTTGCTGTGTCTTATGGTCAGTGCGTGAGACTGAGTTAGCATCTATCATTGTGTCTGTTAAGATTAAATGCCACTTTAAAATCAAGTAATTTGATCAGAAATAGTTATTATTTACAGAGTTGGAATTTGTAAGAAGCCTTTAGAAAATGCATTAAATGAGTGACTGATTGAAGAGAAATATGACCCCTAAAAACTTGACCAGCAATGATTCTTATGCTCTTTAGCATGCTAGCTAACTAATGCAATGTAATATGTAATTGTTGGCAGCTTGTTTAGAGACTACCCTGCTGAAAAAACAGCAAGAAGCCAGCTTATGCTGGTAACTGGTTTTAGCTGGTCTTTGCTGGTGTAGCTGGTTCAGCCACCAGGTGGACATGCTTGCGTGACCATCTGAGGAAGCTGGTCACAGCTGGTGTAAGATGGTCATGCTGGTGACCAGCCTGCTAAGTTTGACATTGTTGGTGTAAGATGGTCATGCTGGTTTGCTAAAATGACCAACATAAGCTGGCATGGCCAGTTAAACCAGCAATGTAGACCAGCAAACACCAACTAAAATGAACCAGTTTGAGGTGGAACGACAAGCAAAACCAGCTGATTTACCATCGTAAGCTAGGTAAACCAACTGAAGGTATGTTTTCGCAAGAGTTTTTCTGGTCTAGCAGGTCAGCCATCATAGGGTGGTCAAACAAGCTGGTTAACAAGCTGGTCACTCAGCAAACAACTTTAAGCTGGTCAGGTTTTTTTCAGCAGGGTAGCGTTAACTGGCAGTTACGAGCCCACTAACGAGTGTTTCTGGGCCATGAACGATGTATTTCATGTCAAATAGGGTATTAATCTTTTTTGAATTGAGTATTTCATTGATTAATCGAGTAATCGGATAAAAAAATGTTTTGCCTTATTAAGTGCAATTTATTAATATGCAAAAGTCATGCTGTAAACTAGCCCTAGTCACTTCAAAGTAAATATATCTGTTTTATGTAGATTTGTGCATCTGCAGAATTTACCATTGTTACCAAATAGCCTCCCTTACAAAAAATAACTGCATTTATACAGGGCCAGTTATACTGGACCTGCAATGTTACTTTGGGAGGAGAGGGAAAGGTGTAATTTGATTCCATTTTGAACTGAAATATCAACAACCTTCGAGCTACATCCTCTTTAGTCAGCATCAATTTTAGAGACTATCACATGATTCCCTGTATTTTCGGGAGCAGTATATGAGGTGACAGGCTATATATTATCATCAAGCAGGCCTATGCTAATTAATTTAGTCAGAATTATAATTTTATGTTGGTTTAAGTTATAAACCAAGCTAGTGTTGCACGGTGTATCGATACTAAAAAGGTATCACGATGCCTTCACGCAAAAAACTATACGATTTCCAACGTTTTTAGAATCGATACTTTGTTAAAATAATAACATTCTGTGTCTGTGTGAACTGCTGCTCTCTATATTGCAGGTAATGGTGTAGACCTAAAAGTAGCACCTAAGTCTGGGACAGCTTAAGTCGAGAGGACTCCTAACTCACTAAGACCTATTCATAAACAGCTTTTTTGTGGCATTTTACGTTGCGATGTTTTGAAATAGCCTATGCGCAACAGGAGCTTCCAATCGTGAGGGAACAATTTTGCATTCATAAAAGGGATGCAATAACGCCACCAACAACAACCACAGTTTTTAAATGGTCAGTAGTGGGAACTACTGTTGCTTTCATGATTTCCTTTTAAAAGTTTCTTATACAGTGGGCATCGCTTTCAAATGACCACTTAATTCGCGCATTACGCGGCGTGAAGCTGCGTGAAGCTTTAGTACCACTTTCAGCCACTGTGCGTCGCTCTGCCACTGTACATCGCTCTGCCTGCCGTTCCTTACATAATTGTTGCCGAGAGTAATCCCAGCCTACGAATTCAATAACAAAATAAATCATGCATAATTAAACATTACCTCGATTTAGGCTACTTGGGTATGGCTTAAGGCTTGACTACACGAAAATCAAAATCGAAATTTGCTGTCTACATTATTGTCAGTGTTGGGGTTAACGCAACTACGCAAATCAAAACAGTGGTGTGATAATTGAGCCAGCTCGTAATCACAATAATTTAACACACGACAGTTGGATAACCTACTTCATCATGTCCCCATGCCTACATTTTTGTGAGTAGCATAGAGATCGTTAAAAACAATAAAGTATGGCTCTCCGTTTGGGACATCGAAAACTTATATTTTTAATAGACAACCGTCGAAGATGCTGACTTGCAAAAGCCTCTGGATAACACGTTATCTCCACTATCATCAGTCATGCCCCTTGATCAAAGTGGGGAATGAAATAAAAGTTTGAGAACCACTGGCTTAACAAGTTACCTACAGTCCAGAACACAGAATCTGTTGCAATATTCTGATGATCGGCGATGATATCGGCAAATGTTTGTTTTCCAAAGTAAGAATTTCACTTCACCATGCACCTGCGACAATACCTGGCCTACCTGGTATCATTACAAACATTATTCTGTGTCCTAAAACTGGCATATTTTATGGCATTGTGTCATGTAAGTTCGTTGCAAAATCTAGAGAAATGTGTGAGGTGGTCAGCGGGGGACAATTGAGACACACATTGGATTGTGTTATTACTTGAACATTCCACACTATCCACAGCTGTGGTAGGCCTATCAGGGGCAGGAGGATTACTGTCAGCGCAGGCTTTATATAAAATTCTTCAACAGAAGGCCTC
This sequence comes from Alosa alosa, assembly GCF_017589495.1. Lineage (NCBI taxonomy): Eukaryota > Metazoa > Chordata > Actinopteri > Clupeiformes > Clupeidae > Alosa > Alosa alosa. The sequence continues at coordinate 31,742,867 of NC_063205.1, read as the reverse complement.
GAATGTTGTCTTGTTTGTGGGGCGCTTTGCTTCGCTTCTGTAATTTCGGCTTCATTGAAAATGAGGGCTTCCCTCAATGACCCTCCGAGAATAAATAAAGGTTGAATGAATGAATGAATGCAGGCTTGCCCAAAATAAAGGCATGTGGTTTTATGCAGCCTACAGTAAATAACAGACCCGCCAGAATATGCGTTATGATGCTTTTTACGAGCAAGATGTTTTTTGGTACCCTCGCGACACTGCATGTTCTTAAATAACAATGATCATCAGTAATATTCGACCATTAATTTGGGTAAATGGGCAAGCGTGACCACCTTGATTGGCTGATTGGCTGATGATTGTAACGCGGGCATGATTCCAAACACCTCCCTTACGATGATGAGTGACAGGTCTCAGAATGCGTGCGCTACACAAGGACGGAAGATGATGAATAACTGGGGCCTTAGGCTATTCACAAAGGCTTTCAAAGTCAAAGTCAAAGTCAAAGTCAGCTTTATTGTCAATTTCTTCACATGTTCCAGACATACAAAGAGATCGAAATTACGTTTCTTCACTATCCCACGGTGAAGACAAGACATATTTTGCCAATTTAGATCCACAGACAAACATAACATTCAAGTAAACAAAAAAGTAAGTAAATAAGTAAATAAGAGGGCACATATAATAATGAAAAAATAAGAGCAGCAAAATTTGGTTGAAATTGTGCATAGACAGTCAATAAAATACTAGTGCAAAGTCAGGCCAATAAAAGGCTTGGGTAGTTCTGTTTGACCTAAGTAAGAAAGAAAGTGGCATAGTGGTGCAAGTTATGTAAGAGCAGCAGAAGTGTTGTGTTTCAAGACAACAACACCAAGTTGTAAAGTGTACAAGTGTGCAAGTGTGCAAGTGGAGTAGTGCAGGCGGCCATTTGGGTCCAATGTCCAGGATGTTATGTAGCTGAGGGGAGAGGAGGGAGAGTTCAGCATCCTTACAGCTTGGTGTATGAAGCTGTTGGTGAGTCTGGTAGTCTTGGGGGCGCAGGCTTCTGTACCTCTTCCCAGAGGGCAGTAGATCAAACAGATTGTGGCGGGGTGACTTGCATCACTCACAATTTTGGTCATATTTGGTGTGAGGTGGGTGGTGTAAATGTCCTTCAGGGGGGAGTGAAGCACCAATAATCCTTCCAGCTGTGTTCACTATCGCTGCAGGGCTTTCCTGTTGTATTCAGTGCAGCTTCCGCCCACACAGCGATACAGCTGGAGAGGATGCTCTCAATGGTGCCTCGGTAGAATGTGGTCATGATGGCTGGTGGAGCACTTGCTCGCCTGAGTTTCCACTTAAGTACAGGCGGCGCTGAGCTCTCTTCGCCAGTGATGCAGTGTTGGTGGTCCAGGAGAGGTCTTCACTGATGTGCACCCCCAGGAATTTGGTGCTGCTGCCGCTCTCCACCACAGCACCGTCGATGGTCAGTGGCAGGTGTTGGGTGTGACCTCTCCGGAAGTCAACAACAATCTCTTTGGTCTTGCTGGCGTTCAGCAGGAGGTTGTTGTCCCTGCACCACGTGGTCAGATGGTCGACCTCCAACCTGTATTGAGTCTCGTAAGCCCTTAGTGATGAGACCCACCAGAGATTGTGTCGTCAGCAAATTTCACTATGTGATTGTTGCTGTAGGTTGCAGTGCAGTCATCGTCAGCAGGGTGAAGAGCAGCGGACTGAGCACGCGCCCAGCCTTGGGGGCCCCTGTGCTCAGTGTGATGCTGCTTGAGGTATTGTTGCCAACCACGTACTACTTGGGGCCTCTGACAGAGGAAGTCCAGTAGCCAGTTGCAGAGGTAGGTACTGAGTCCCAGTTTGTCAAGTTTGCAGATGAGTTGTTGTTGTATTATGGTGTTGAATGCAGAACTGAAGTCTATAAACAGCAATCTCACATATGAGTCTCTTTTTTTCCAGGTGGGTGAGGGCTGGGTGGAGGGCAGAGCAGATTGCATCCTCTGTAGGCCCGGCTCGGTATGCAAACTGGAAGGGGTCCAGGGTGGGGGGAGAATGGCTTTGATATGTGACATGACAAGCCGCTCGAAGCACTTCATGATGATGGGTGTCAGTGCCACAGGGCGGTAGTCATTGAAGCAGGATGGAGCAGTTTTCTTCGGCACAGGTATGATGGTGGCAGCTTTGAAACATGATGGGACGATGGCTTGCTTCAGGGAAGTGTTAAAGATGTCTGTGAAGACATCCTTAAGCTCCCCCCGCAGTCCTTCAGCGCATCGACCTGGGATGTTGTCTGGACCTGTTGCCCCTGTTGATAGCAGCAAGTGTCCTCTTCATGCTGTCGGCAGAGAGGCACAGGGCTGCTCATGTAGAGGGGATAGCTGTTTTGTGCTTCAAAGCAGCAAAAAACGGTTCAGGTTGTTGAGCAGAGGGATGTTGCTCTCACAGCTCTGTGGCGCCGGGCTTGTAGTCCGTGAGGGCCTGAATGCCCTGCCATAGGCTTTGTGCGTTCCTGCTGTCTTTGAAGTGGGTAGTTATCTTGTGAGTGTATTCCTTTTTTGCTTCCTTGATGCCACGGGACAGGTTGGCTCTCGCTGTTTTCATGCCAGCTTCATCCCCAGCTCTGTAGGCTTTGTCTCTGGCCCTCAGCAGCCTGAGGACATCCCCTGTCAGCCATGGCTTCCAGTTAGCCCGAGATGTCTTTTGTGTGGGTCACATCATCGATGCATTTGGTGATGTAAGAGGTTACAGTGTCTGTATACTCCTCTATGTCTGTCCGGTTGTTGTAAGTGGCTGCCTGCTTAAACATTTCCCAGTCTGTTGTGTCAAAGCAGTCTTGAAGAGCATCGGAGGCTCCCTCAGGCCACACTTTTACCTGCTTACGAACCGGTTTTGTTCTTTTACCCTTTGTCTGTATCGCGGCATTAGCATAACAGTGATATGGTCTGAAAGTCCAATGTGGGGGAGGGGTGGCTTTGTATGCTCCTTTGTGTGTAGTGTAGACCAGGTCCAGGATGTTATCTCCTCTTGTTGGAAAATCAACATGCTGGTGTAGCTTTGGAAGTACAGTTTGAGATCAGCATGGTTAAAATCTCCAGCGAAGATGGTGAAACCGTCTGGGTGTGCCGTCTGTTGTTCACTGACAGCCTGGTACAGTTCACTAAGAGCCCGTTTCTTATCGCTGTTGTTGTTGGTGGCGGGATGTATACTGCAACTAGCAGAATCGCAGTAATTTCCCTTGGCAGGTAAAAAAGGACGGCACTTTATGATCATAAACTCTGCCAGTGGTGAGCAGTGTTTGCATACTACTACAGTGTCCCGCACCATTCGTCACGGATGTAAACACAGATTCCTCCTCCTGGTTTACCTCCCTTTACAATGGCCCGGTCTGCTCGATAGCATGCTAGCTGCTCCAGTTGTACAGCAGAGTCCGAATGTTGTCATTTAACCAAGTCTCAGTGAAGACGAGCACACAGCAGTTACTTTACTGTCCGTTCGTTGATCTCAGCAGTCGTGTATGTGATCCATTTTGTTGTCCAGTGATCGTACATTTGCCAGGAGAATGGATGGTATGGCTGGGCGAAGTTGGGCTGGCCGCTAGCCTGGCCCGGACGCCTCAGCTTGCCCCTCTTCTGCTTCCTCGCACACCGCTTCCGGCGCTTTCTTTCGAGGAGTAGCAGCGAAGTCGGTGTTGTTGCAGGCGGAGTAGTCCGTCCGAGTTCCTTTAAGCGTCTCTGTTGCAAAGTCCAGAACGCTGCAAAACTTGCTTTTGCAGATGTCAATTAAAACTGCCTGCTGTACTTGTAGTACGACGTAGTAAGACGACGGCGAACACGTAAAACTTTCGGACAAACACTTTTAAACGCAACAAAACACCGTCACGGTTGGGACAGAGAGAGGTCGCGTGTGCAGTACGCCGCCATCTTGGATGCACATCTTACTACTAGGAGTAGGCTACTCCTAAATCGCACTTAAAGATTTTAGATTGGAGTTTTCTCTTAAAAGTTATTCACAAAGCCTTTCAGACAACTCCTAAACTAGGGAGTGAGTCTTCGTTGCTATGGATGACGCCATTACTCATGCACGAGCTTGACTGAAGTGACCACCTTGATTGGCTGACGATTGTAACGCTGAATTCCAAACACCTCTCTTCGATGATGACTGACAGGTGACAGGTCGGAGAATCGCGCGCGCTACACAAGTAGTCTGCGAAGGGACGGAAGATGATTAATAACTGAATAAAAAGGCCTAGCCTAAATGAATAAAGAGTAAGGCAAAACAAATAGCTTAGTAGCCTAATGAAACATAGGCCTATGGATTGATGCAGTAGCCTACCTTTGCAACATTATTAAATGAATCTGTCACCATATCCCTAGGCTCACGTTTGCAAAGAGGAGAACATTTTAATTTGATTCACAATGAAACGTTACATTTCATTTACATGTTAACAATGAGTAGTTTTGGTTGTTGTTGGTGGCGTTATTGCATCCCTTTTATGAATGCAAAATTGTTCCCTCACGATTGGAAGCTCCTGTTACATAGGCTATTTCAAAACATCGCAACGTAAAATGCCACAAAAAGCTGTTTATGAATAGGTCTTAGTGAGTTAGAGTCCTCTCGACTTTAAGCTGTCCCAGACTTAGGTGCTACTTTTAGGTCTAAAATGCTTCGTGAATTACTTTTTTTGCCAAAAAATTAGGAGTCCTAAAGTTAGGAGTGACACGCCCATTATTTTTAGGAGTTGCTCCTAAATTAAGCCAGTTAGGAGCTACTTTTAGCCTTAAAATTCTTTGTGAATCGGCCCCTGAATAAAAAGGCCTAGCCTAAATGAATCAAGGCAAAACAAATAGCCTAGTAGCCCAATGAAACATCATGGATTGATTTAGTATCTTTGTAACATTATTAAATTATTTTACTATGTTACTATGCCTAGTTACTATGCCTACGTTTGCAAAAGAGAACATTTTAATTTGATTCACAATGTTGACAATGATTAGCCTAGTTTTGGTTGTTGTTGGCGTTATTTGCATGTTAGTTATGCCTACAATGCAAAATTGCTTCCCTCATGATTGGAAGCTCTTGTAGCTGCATAGGATTTCAAAACCGCAGGTTTGTGAATAGGTCTGACTTCTTTAAAGCTGTCAGAGGTGGGAAGGTGGGAATTTTTTTGGGGAAGGGCGGGATTAACTGGGCACAATTGTCTGATGGCCCCCCTTCCCCAGCCAACGTGAATTGGGTGGTTAGTTAATAGGCCTATCGTTGAAGATTTTTCCTTCCATCTAAAGGCCGCAGCGCATCTGTGAGGCCAAGCCTCACCAAGTAGCTCGCTTTGTTTACAACTAACATTCCATTTAATTAAACTGCTTTATAGGCTATGCGAAATAGTTTTCAACATTTTGAATATTAGTGTCGGGTGAATTGAAATGTTCTCAAAGTAGCCCCCCGTCAAGCAATATAACCATACAAACGCCAGCCTGCCTGCTCATTGTTTCAAAAGGAGTAATTTTGGCTTTGTCAGAACTGAAGAGCTGTGAACGGGCACGGCACGGTATGCCCAATGAAAATAAATTAACGCAAACACAACACAACACAGACCCGCTTCTCTGGCGTCAGTCACTGACATGAACGAAACACAGAACCCGCTTCTCTCACGGCAGTCACTGACAGTAACCTAATAAATGAAAACACTTCCCCATGACAAAGACATCGTGAAAACACTGAAAGTTAATATTTTGTCACTAGCAACATTCATCTGTCCTTTGTCAAATGTATTATGTTCCAAGTACCCTATCGTAATTCTGCTTCATAAAGTTGAACAAATACATTTGCTTATTTCACAGAAAAATATAAATAGCCAGTCTACAGTGCAGAGTTGGTAAGTTATGGTAGGCCAACTTGCAGTGAACATACAAACAGGGAAATTATTTCTCTTGCAGCTGAGTAGCCTCAGGTGCGCATACGTGGGCATAAGGCCGAACATGCAAGCCAATGAATCGTGCTCTCTCGCGACAATCGCCCGTTAAACTTAAATAGGTTAACATCACTCTAAGTTTGCCTTCAAGCAAGAAAACGATGATTTGAAGACATCTGTTTCGTTGGAAGGGCAAGGGTAGCAACAGGGCAACACAGAGACAGGCCCGATGGCAGGGCTGTTATGAGAGTATTAAAATATGGGATATTCTACGGGAAAACATTAAAACGGCAAGACAGCGGGGAAGTTAAAATCACGTGATAAAATAAAAAAGTTGGCATGCATTGTTTCGGTCCCGTGCACAGGGATTATTTGTCATACTATTAATCACATATGATTATTTGTGAAATTGTGCAAACAAAGCGCAACACATTTGAAAAGGAAGGACTGGTAGCATGCAAGCTCACGGAAAGATTGATTTAAGAACGTTATCACAAAGTGTGTGGCTGTGGCGCTGAAGGCGAAGACAATTGGCAGGGAGGGTCATGTCTTTTTTAACAATTCTGTCGGAGGGTCATTGAACAATTTCTAGCAGGCAAGAGAGGGTCATGCAACTTCCAACTGAAGCACTCAAAATTCCTCCGGTGGCCTTCAATAAATAACGATCAGTCCCTAGATTGCTGCTGGGCTATATGTCTTGGTTCTGTTAACAACTCATTGTCAAACGATAGCCTATCTCGCTGTTGCATCCATTACAAAAAACAAACATGCAATGTGAACGTCTGGGATTGGGGAGAGCACTAAATGCTCTACTGAATAAGCACAAAGTCAAACCTTTAAATGAAAAACACTCTTTAATAATCCAAAAAATAAACCGCTAATGAAGTAAACTTGTGACAATCAAAAATCGTTTTATCGCTTGTAACTCCATTGATACCAGGGCGTAACAGGAAGGCATTTGGCTGAGCAACGGAGGTTAATATGTTCCATGTTTTGTCCAAATGATGACTGTCTATCATCGTTGCACTTTCGGAGAAAACCGAATGTTTCATTATCTCCCCTTTTCAATCGTCCCGGTTGTACCTACTTAAAAACGCAGATAGAACCTTATTATTCTAAGGTAGCGAAATAGCGTTCAGCATGATTCATGCCCAATTAATTCCCCTGTTAAAGTGTTAAGCCTTTGTAGTTTGGTTTTACGTGATGGCCTATGATAAACGGTATGGCCAAATATGTGAAAACGTTAAAATACAGTAGGCGATAAACCCGAAAAAAAGTTGACAGTGACTTTTTCATAATCACTTTGGAGGGTCATAGAAAAAATGTATTGCTGGCGAGGGAGGGTCACGTCTTTTGGACTAATGCTCCCAAAACTCCTCCGTAGCCCCTTAAATAAATAACGAACAGTCCCTAATGAAGTAAACTTGTGACCATCAAAAATCGTTTATCGCCTGTAACTCCGTGATAACAGGATGTAACAGGAAGGCATTTGGCTGAGCAACGGAGGTTAATACTCTATATTTTGTCCAAATGATGTCTGTCTATCATCGTTGCACTCGGAGAAAACCAGAATGTTTAATTTGTCCTGCGTCTCTACGGCTGCAAACGGGATTCACTCGCAGTTAACCAAATATTTCTTTATTAGGGCAGGGCAGGCATATTTCTGGCTATTACATTATTTCTAAACCAGTCTGCTAAAGTCTGTAGTGAAGTCTGTGTAGGGTTTTCCAGGCTCCATTTCTTTTTACGAGACACCCTGCTCACTTGAGCCATCTACCGGTTGTTTGGGTTGTTGCAGCGTCTCACTGGAAAAATACAAATTAAAGTCGCGTGATACCGCGTGATCCCACGCGCGGACCGCGAGTGAAGCTGGCCAAGTCAAAGCACTGCCCACTGTAAGAAGGAGATATCAATTATCAACAGTTAAGCCAGCTGGAAAGAGTAGGCCTATCTCTATTTAACATGAGGTTTTGACATTGACATTATAAACATTCTTTAAGGAGAGTGAAAAGCAGTTTGCAGTAAAGCTAACCAACGTCGTCTCTATCGCAGGAAAAAAATAGTGAGCAGCCTGAAAACCAAATTAAATGTTCGGTGGGCCGGATGAAAGTGCTTGGTGGGCCAGATGGGGGCCGCAGTTTGCCCACCCCTGCCTTATAGGCTGTATTGTAATATGGCATAATGTATGAAATATATGTACTGTATCTTAATTTATGAATAGTTTCCATAAAATGCATCAGATGTCATCAGAGTGCACAGGATGAAAACAATAAATCTTACTGAAAGCTTAGTAATATTAAAACTACATTTCATTAGTTGTGTTTCTTTTCTTTTAAATTGTTTGTCTACTGCAATCATATGGGAAAAGTAACTATATACTGCAAATTGTTTTTTGAATCGAGAATCCAGGTGTTGGATTACGTAGTGTTGTAATGTTGCTCCAGGGACACTGTTACAATGCCCTTGTAATATAATTGCCATATGTAAGTCGCTTTGGGAAAAGTGTCTGCTAAATGAATAAATATAAGGTTACACTTTACTTGACAGTATCGACATAAGAGTGAAATGACACTGTCATGAATCTGTCATAAACAAGTCGTAAATGTTTGACATAACGCTTCTGTTATTAAGTGACATTCGTTTTTTGTCATAACGGGTTAGGTTTAGGATTTAGGGTTAGGGTTCATGTGTCATGACAGAGTCATATGCTCATGACAGTGTCATCTCACTTTTACGTTGATACTGTCAAGTAAAGTGTTATAAGTATAAGTGTTTAAGTCATGAATAAATGTAAGTTACCAACTTGGTGCGCTACCACCACTGTTAAGGGTGACAAGTATATGAGAGTCATGGTAATAATAATAAGCCACCTGATAAATATACATTGTATTGCCTGCACTATTATAAAAAGAAGAAGAAGCCTCAGGATCCTTCAAATACAATAGGGTTCCCACAGCTTCACTGCTTGGACCCCTAATAAATTGACATGCTACATGCTCAGGGAAAGTTGGTCAGGGCCAAGAACTCAGTTGTGCAGATATTTGAACAGGGGCATACTCGCACAACATGCTTGCAAATGCTTGTCAGAGCAAATGTAGGCAGATTTTCTGGAATTGTATTCTATTTGACATATACTTGTTGCATGTATGAACATAATATTATTATATTATTGAACATAGTATTTTTACTGTTTTACTGTTTCTCTTTCAGATACCGAAGCTTAAAACACTTCAACTATGATATCTGCCAAAGCTGCTTTTTCTCAGGAAGAGTAGCCAAAGGACACAAAATGCAGTATCCTATGGTGGAGTACTGCACACCAGTACGTGTGTGTGTGTGTGTGTGTGTGTCTTGTATATGATAAAGGAAAGTGATATAGTATTGTGCATAGTGTTGTATGAATGAAATCTATTGGTTTCTTTTTACAATTTTCCCAGACAACATCAGGTGAAGATGTGCGGGACTTTGCAAAGGTGCTGAAGAACAAATTCAGAACAAAGCGCTATTTTGCCAAGCATCCACGCATGGGCTATTTACCTGTTCAAACTGTACTTGAGGGAGACAACATGGAAACGTAAGTAAAAAAGCACTACACATTAATCCTTACTCAAGGAAGACATACTTGATTAGAACATGGTCATGAAAAACCTGGAAAAGTCAGAGAATTGTGAAATCCCATTTCCCATTTTCCAACAGTGTGGTAACCAAAGATATAGAATGGTGGTGATGGTGGAGAAAACACATTTTATCACACATTTTATAATTAGGCCTAACTTGTGTGTTGATATGCTACATGGCAAAGATAAAATATACACACCATTGTAATCATCAGAAACCCTCTAGAATGGTATCCAACATTGTGTGTCATTATGCAGTACAAAAACATTTTGCCAAGATCAATCTTATTTAACCATAATTTATATTGCAGATAGAGAAAAACATAGAGTGCACGGAAGATTAACAATTTTGTTATCTTGCTTAAGCAATTAATGGGTCTTGATTAAGGGTTATTGATATTTATACAACAATTGGGTTCTATGGAACTATTCATTTGTTTCTGATTGGCCGAGAGACGTTCCATGAGTTGGAATATCCCTGGACATTTCAACTCAGACTTTGCACAGCTAATAATAAATCCTCCTTGAATACAATCTGCGAAGATTTGACACAATGTTCTCATCCCAGCTCTCCACTATTTCAAGCAATGGGTTACTCCTTAGCAAACCATAACGAAACAGTGCTTCACCACATCTGTGGATTAAGCCACACAGTCCAATGTAAGTAAGATAAACGAGGATGCTAATTGTTCTCAGCATTGCCAGCATTGTGTGTAATATGATTGTCACTTGGAGGAGACTTGTAGATAACTAACGTTAGCATAATTAGCTAACCGCTGCTAACGTGCTAGCATCGTCACGTCAGGCACAGTAGTGTAACATTTATTCACCATAAATTAATAAAGTTGAGTGGTTCTGCAATGTAGACTATGTTTCCGTTTTTTTGCAGTACCATGTCCCTTACATGACATGGCCCAGTGTCCTTGTAACATGCATGCAGCAAACCTAGATATGAATGTGATTTCAGCCCGACTTTCAACATTTCTTTCAAGAAGACATGTAAACCACAAAGACTCGTAACGAGGGATCTGGAATGTTGGTTACCTAGCAACCAAGACGATGTCGAAATTAACATTTTTAAACAATAATGGGGTGTTTTCAGATTATTTAGTTTGTGGTAGAATTGTTGTATAAAAGCAATATAGCACTCGTGATCGTGGGATTGGTCATGGATATTCCCACGGCTGTTGTTGCCTCAGCCACTCGGCCTCCGCCCGCGGGCTCTGGCGAACAACACCCGTGGGAATATACGTGACCAACCCCACTCTCACTCGTGCTATATTGCTTAACTATAGTATGGATCAAAATATAAACTATATAACCTTCTAATACATTGTCTTAATATGACCTCTTGATGAAGTAGGCAAGGAATATAGGCCTTGCCCATATGCCTGTCCCAAAAGCGGGTGTATGATGATTTAAAAAAATAAAAGCCTGGGCTATTAAATGAGGTTTTACGGTAATTAGCATGCATTTTTGTTGTTGTACTCTTTGAAGGCAACAATATATTAAACATATTACTCCTGAGCTGTCAAATTCAGAGTACAGTTTTCTCTTGATAAGGGTATCCCTTGCACTCTGTTACCTCTCCAAGCTCAGAGAAAAGGACAGATAGGATAGATACAGTTGTGACTAGAGATACACCGATTGCAATTTTCTGGGCCAATTCCGATTTCCGAAAGTCAAAATCCAGACCTCAATTTAATAGAAATGTTTTGGCTACATCTGAAGTAGGCAGTACATGCCAGTTGACCCTCCAACCTCTCTCATCTGGCTGAGTTCTGCAAAAAGGAGTGGGCAAAAATTTGCAGAACCAGAGACACTGGTTAATGGGTACAGAAGACGTTTGGTTGCAAGAGGAGGTGCTACAAGAAATTAACTACATAGGTTCACATACCATATTGGCCTGAATATAAAACAGCCCTGAATATAAGGCCACCCCCCTATTCAGGACAATTTATTTTGGGGGGAAAAGATCAAATAGCCTAAATAGAAGCAGCTATTTGTAGACCAAATGTTAATTTATTTTATTTTATTTTTGAAAATGCTGGTGATGACACATTGAATAAATTAGTTTATAGGCCTTTTAAATTAAATCATGAGATCAATTTAATTAAAAAAAAAAAAGATAGACTGGTACCAATTATGAAAGAAAAGAACCATAGCCTCAATAACTTTCAATAACTGCATCAACCATAACCTACACATCTAACTGTACAGTCTTGAAACAAGCAGTTTCAACACTGACAGATGCAAAAAACACTGACGTTTGATCAGCATTGCCTATCAGTTCCAGGGGGTGGGAATGAGTTTTCCTTAATTTGATCACATACAGTGGGTCCCCGTTAAGTTTGGATGGGTTCCTTCATGAATCACGCACCCCATTTTCTCAGCAGAAATGGCACAAACTGCAGTTGACACAAACAACCACAAGGTGTCACTTGGGTGCCACTACTATGTTTGATGCGACTGACTTACTGCTTCCATGACGCAGCAGGGGCACGGGAACTTAAATTGATCACGGTAGTTTAAGCTTACACTTGACAAAACATTCTAATATGAAAATGTAGATGCAATTGTTGTAAAATGGTGCAGCTCCTTTAAGAAAGCACCGTGTGCAGGGATGGAGAGAGAGAAAGGATATAGGCCTACAGTATGTGTGTTAGAACTTAGCGTGTGGAAAAGTAATGTGCTGTTGAGACTGGAGCGAGTCATATTCAAAATAATGCAAAAAAAAGCAATTATCCTCATTCATTGCAACCAAAGCATGCCTGCTTGCCGACATTCAAACGAAAAATATATCAAAGCACCTTTTGCGTTTGAATGTAGCACAAATTTTTTTTTAAACAGCTGGACAAATGATTTAGCTAATTGATTATATAACCTGTACACCAGCAATTGTTGAACATTTACCTGTACAAGTACATTGACAGTAGCCCAGCCTAACAGCATGTTGTAGGCCTACTGTAGAAATTTCACTTAAATTGCAACCGCAACATGCCTGCTTGCCAACGTTCAAACGACAACGAAAAAGATAATACAACAACAAGAGGGTTGAGTCTGAATGACACTGAGTTTTTAGACACTGAGTTTTTGTAGTTAAGAAATATTTTCAGATAAAAAATGGTCATTCTTCAATCTCCTTCACTGGCCTATGGAAAAGGCTTAACGTCCCAAAACAACGATCAATGATCATAAAATTTCTCTCTCCACATTGCTCCTCATAACCATCTATAAAAAAGTGTTTTTTCTTTTCTTTTTGAGCACATCCGAATCCCAGGACATAACGCACTGGACCTTATAATAGGCTCGAGATATAATTCCAAAGGGGGCAGATAGGGGCCACTGCACTTAAAACTTAAAAGATGAAGCTTTCCGAACTTTGAAATTGATCAGTGACTGGCATCGGGTGAACGAAGCTTTTCGAAGTTGAACAGGCTATTAAAAAACTATTTGCACACCTCCATGTCACAGGAGAGACTGGGCTCTCCCTTCTATGAAAAGGCGTTAGGCTACCTGCAAACTGGCCTATGATTTCATTGCTGAGTTTTTGACAAAAGCAAGAAAAATGTTTTTTTTCCTGAGTCAGGATATGGCGAGTCAGTGTCATTTATTTGTCCAATGTTAGCCTATAGATACAGACCAGTACATCTTCTCAATAGTTTGAATGTCGGTGTGTGTGTTTCTGCTCATTGACAAATACCGTTCAGCACAATGATTCATGCCCAATTAATTCCCCTGTTAAAGTGTTAAGCCTTTGTTACACTATTTGGTTTCGTGATGTAGCCTATGATAAACACCATATGGCCAAATATGCGACTCAGCTAATGTTATAGGCTACAGCCTACAATTGAATTAAAGGCAAGCTGGTGTAGCTTATTAGACTAGGCTACTATTAAAATACACCGACGGTAGCCTTGGCTATGTGTAAAGTAAGCTATCGCATGATTTCATGCACGTAAGTGAAAAGGGCCTTGTATCTGTCAAGTTCGCACAGGGCCTTGCATCCCCTTGCGACGGCCCTACAGCTCCTCCTAAGACAGCGAGGAAAAAGTTAAAATACGCGATAAACCCGGGAAAAGTTGACAGGTTTGTTTCGGTCCCGGTGATTATTTGTGAAATTGTGCAAACGACAGCCTTTTCAAGGCATTTCAAGGAAGGAGTCATAGCATGCAAGCTCCCAAATTGACCCAGTAGCCTAAGGCATCAATAAATTGTTGGGACTGGGGAGGGTCATGCGTTTTTTCTCAATCACTTTGGAGGGACATAGAAAAAATTCTTGCTGGCGAGGGAGGGTCACGTCTTTTTTGACTAACGCTCCCAAAACTCCTCCGGTAGCCCCTTAATTAAATAAATAACGAACAGTCCCTAATTGATTAATAGCCTAGGCCTACACCAGCAATTGTTGAACATTGACCTGTACAGGACATTGACAGTAGCCCAGCCTAACAAGCAAATGTTGCAAAATACATCAAAAGACGCAATTAATCAGAAATAAATAATGTAATCTGCATCGCTTTATTTAACAAACTGGAAGCAACAAGAGCATTGAGTTAAGCTGTAAGGCCAAACCAAGAGCAAAGCCTATCTGTTAAGGCAGTCGATAGGCTATATAACGAGCTGTTTGCCTGGAAAGACGATAGATGACGGCTCTGGTCATCCCATACCCTCCCCCACTTCCTGTAGCCTACCATTATGAAGGCCTGTAGCCCAAAAACGACTTCGTTGCCATTTTGTGACATTAAGCTTTTTCACGTTAAGCCCCCCTCCCCCATCCCCTTCTTTCACAAGCAGTGGGGGAGCGCGGGGCACAAAGTAACACTTTTTGGTAGACAAAGGAGGGTTCTCCGCGCTTCTGTTGTTTGGCCACAATCCGTTGCAACCAGGCCAGGACAGATATTTTAGAGACGCCGGTGCAGCTCAGATGTCTTCTTAATTTTCTTTATTCTTTAGTAAAAGGTGCAGAACATTATTAAACTTTGACTAACATTTCGATTTGTCGATGTTTTTGACTAACGAACATCGAAACGTTAGTCAAAGTTTAATAATGTTCTGCACCTTTTACTAAAGAATAAAGAAAATTAAGAAGACATCTGAGCTGCACCGTCTCTCCTTCTCTAACACATTTTGGCTTTGGCTAAATATTTCCTAAAATCATTTGAGTTTCACTAGTCACATGTTTTAACAAGCAACACTTGTTATTGAACTAATAACAGGCGTTATGTCGAAAATTGACTTTATTTTCCATAATGGAGAAATAACATATGCAGAGTCTAACCAAGGTCAATCTTGCCAAAAAAAAGCCCTCAAACCTGAAAACACATGAGGCAAAAGTGCAACACATCACAAAACTAACTAAACTAACACGCCATATTTTTGTATTGCAATCATTGTAGTCTACAGTTGTAACAGCTGTAACAGTCGTTTTACTCCCCGGATCGCGCTCATTATAAAGAACGTTTAACGTGTCCCAAAACAGCTATCAATTAATCACCAAACGCGTCTTATAAACAAGTATTGCCAGGAGCAACACCTTGCAAAAAAAAATGATAACAATAGGCCTAGGCCTTTATATGGCTCTGCTCCTGCCTAGATTCGAACTCAGAACTGCCTGAAAGTTGCAGACCTGTTCTGGAAATATGTGCATTATAACCCAGTGTTTCTCAAAGTGTGGTCCGGGGACCACTGGTGGTCCGCAAGCTATCCCAAGTGTTCCGCGAGCAGACGAGGTAAAATATGATATAGATGAGTTGTTTGCAATATTGAACCAACTTGTATGTAAATCCAAACAGTTCTGCAACACTGTCTATGTAAGATATGCCAGTTTAAATCATATGAATCCTCTGACACAATAAGCAAAGTGAAAATACAATAAGCAAGGTGGTTCAGTGAGTAGGCCTATTGTGCTGATATACTGTTGAAGTAGGTCTAATTTATTTTTTTTTAGCTAGGTGGTCAATGCATTTTTTATTGGTTAAGTGGTCCTCCATCTGAAAAAGTTTGCTGCATTAACCCACTCGACCGTCAGACAACTATCTGCTTGAGTAGGCCTATTGGGTAGGACTGTAGCCTACACTGGTTGCTGTGGCACAGTCTTGAGTTACCGAATTCGTTTTCTTTGTCATATGAATGCTGTCATTTTGTTAACATTACTGTTAAGGAGATGCTGTAGGCAAAGTCTATATTTCAACCTCGTTAGTGTAGTAAAAAAAAATCGAACTATTCACAAGGTTTCTGGGCAGCATATTTATGTTCTGTTAGCAAAGCGAACTTCTCATGACTACCGACAAAGTAGCCTACTGCCAGCTGGCCTAAGCTCTCATTTTAAAACATTACTGAGAGACAGACACTGTACAATCAAGAAATCTTGCCACTGAATCCAAAACTATGTTTAACATTATGTACAAGGCTTAGGCTACAGTGGACTAGCATGTTGCAGGGCTGCTAAAAACACAGAAACGCACTGAAAACTTCGGCCAATCACAGCCCTTGCTGTCGAATCGCCGTCTGGTTCACGACCGATGGAACTCCACAGCGGACTATGCTGCCCCCCCGCGGCTGCAGTTGTACTTTACATTTCACCATTCACCATGATCGTGAATGAAGTGTCAATTTTTAACTGGGACCCACTGTAGCCTACCACTGAAAAGAGAGCCAGCTTCTCCTCTGATGGGCATGACTTCTCCGACACAATGACAGTCCATTGTGCCGCATCATTAAGGCTAGTTTTGAAGTCGGTGTGGTTAGCTCATAGCGATCTTCAAAACATTCAGCTGTATGACGTCTCTGGTAATGAGCATTTCGTTTTTACGTTTTTCAATCACATATTCACACACTCATCTATCAATCTGTTGGATTAACAACAGGCAAAAATGATCTCCGTAGAGCTATGTCAATTGAATAGGAATTTGCTGGGGCGCCGCTCTTGGAAGTTGCATGACTGGTTTTCTTGGTAGGGACTCGCTACGTCTATGCTGTATAGATATGCTAGGTGAACGATTTGCCTATTACAAGTTCGTTTACCATCAAATTGGCTTCGTAAAAGGTGAAAATCTTGCATAGTGTGCCTTTAGTTCATAACACTCGTTAGAAAATATTGATATGGCACCATCTACAGACTTTTCGGGTTTTTTTCTAGGTGGGCAATATAAGACGACAAGAAAAAAAACCTTGTCTTATATTCTGGCCAATATGGTACTTTTGCAAATGTCATATATTGGGGCTTTTTGTGAACTAAACTGCTTTTGTTGAAAATATAATGAAACTATATAACTTTCTTTTGTTTCTGTCTATTATTTAGAAGGTCAGCTTTACAAATTGGGGTTTGTATGTGCATTAAATAAGGTTATTTTGATTTTTTTTTGTAAAAAACAACAACTGACCATGTCTGAGGGTTTGCAAACTTGCAAACGTATGTTTTTAGAATAGCCAAACCATTGAGTGACACATTATGGGCCGCTATGGAACAGGAGGTAGAGGAGTCGTTGAGCAACCAGAAAATTAATGGTTCCGTCTAACTCTGTCAAAGTGTATTTCTGAACCTCAAACTACTCACAATGTGCTGGTTGGCACTGTGCATGGCAGTCTCTATGTAAAGTGCTTTGAGTGCTCAGATGAGTCCATTTGTCATTTCCCATTTGCCATTTTATAGTAATATTTATGAAAGTAATAGTAATCTGAGGCTTTTTATATTGTCTGAAATGTATCTTGGCTAAAGCCACCCTAGCAGAGTGGTAGTGTTTAGAAACCTGTGCATATGTAAAGCAAATACATGCAAAAGTGTCACGATTGCTCGCCAAAGCTTTCTCAAAACATTATAAGGGCACTCTGAAGGTTGGGATATAATTTTAATTCTGCAAACAGAAATGTTTTACATTAGAAATGTAATCATAACAGGAACATTAATGTCCATGTATGCATTCAGTTATCTAAATCAAGTTCCATAATTCATGATGGAATCCTCATGCATTCAGTGTCAGCATTTCATTTTCTATCAAAACTTCATGCATTCACTGTCAAACTCTCAAGCATTCAATGTTGCATCCTTGTTTTATAAATCAAATGTTTATTATAATCTAATAAGCAAGAGATGTATGGTGTTTGTAACAAGAGTGGTGTGGACACAGTGTATTTGATGTCTTATTAGAAAGCTTTTGACAATTAAATATATTGAATTGATTTTATAGTATGGGATTGCTTAACTGAACAATGACTTAACAGTCATGTATGCCATCATGTGCATGAATGGTCATCAAATTGATCAACTTCCTCTGCCTCAATAGCATGTCTTTTTTGTCTTGCAGTCCTGTTACCCTTATCAACATCTGGCCTGTAGAGCATGCGTGAGTACCCCAAATGCACACATATACAAAAAATCTTACAAATCTCACAAATGAACAAATCCATTCTCAATTAGGGATGGAACAATAAGTATAAGTATATATACTTTTGATCCCGTGAGGGGAAATTTGGTCTCTACATTTATCCCAATCCGTGAATTAGTGAAACACACTCAGCACACAGTGAACACACAGTGAGGTGAAGCACACACTAATCCCGGTGCAGTGAGCTGCCTGCAACAACAGCGGCGCTCGGGGAGCAGTGAGGGGTTAGGTGCCTTGCTCAAGGGCACTTCAGCCGTGCCTACTGGTCGGGGTTCGAACCGGCAACCCTCCGGTTACAAGTCCGAAGCGCTAACCATTAGGCCACGGCTGCCCCCACAAGATACATTATCCAACTGAACGATACCCCACCTATGGTTAAACACAGAACCGCAATAATTTGGTACATCTGTCATTTAACAAAAGAGCAGCAAACACATGATATACATTTACATTTATTCATTTGGCGTGCGCATTTGTCCAAAGCAACTTACAGCAATGGAATAACATTTAGACTATTAACATTTAAGAATTTTTAGATTTCAGCTACAGAGCTACAACTACAGCAATATAACAACATTCAAGCTATTAACAGTTAAGCATTATAACATTTCAACTTTTAAACTACAAGGCTACAGCTACAGTGCAGAGGAGAATATAGCTAGAAGTGTGTCACTATCTGTCAGTACAAGTCCTAGAGGATAGGAGTGCATACATATTAAGTACTAGTAGAAGTCACAGTCACTGCTTATGGCAGAGCTGACAGAATCGATACAGACATCCTCCTTGGTTTTAAAAAGAACAATTCAAGGGCCCTTTGACAATTGAACTCTTTAACAAGTGCGAGCCATTTATGCTTTCACGCAGACTGTCAAACTGTTTCCCTGCAGGCTGTTCCGTAAGTCTGTCTTGATCTATACACGGAGAGTGGATGAAGTTTAAATTATTTTATACTTTTGTGTAAGATTTACACTTTTGAATTAGAATGTTTGGCGAACGATGATAGATAGCGTGATGACATTCCACCACCAGATCCTGCCGGACGCATCACACGATTATATAGGCCTACCCATAAATCCTCAAATTATGGCCGGAATAATAATTGCCTACAAGTAGCCTATGACTGATGTCCACGAGCACTAAAAAACATTGTTTCGATTTAACTCAATGAAATTAAAGAGCTCTTCTTAATAGTTTATATTGTTGGTTGGTATAATAGCTGGTTGGTTTAATAGCCTACTGTTGCCAATGAAAAGTCGTTGTCCTAATGGGTCTCAACATGTCGCTTTCAAGCTACCAGTCGCTTTTTATTATTATTTTTTATGCGTTCTGCAAAGAAGAGAGACTGGCATTAGTCACGGTTTTGAATGAAAGGGAGAAAACAGTAGGCCTAGAGCAGATATCGCTCATATACCTATACTTTTTTTCTTTTTTTTTGACGACGTAGTTAAGGCGGCAGGCATGTGCAAAGTGGTAGTCACATTTGCAGACATAGGCTATGGGGGTTTCTGCCTCAGGATTTCGTCACATGGAAAAAAGTCATGATGTCATAGTCGGTTATACTGTAGCCCAATCAATAATGTCAGTTATAATGTCACCTTCTGTACACATTTAGGCAGCAAGGTAACTTTTGAATTCTATGAAACTTCAGTGAGAAAAATTTAAAATAACTTGACACAGACACACCAGCTCTCTCCACTGATAGTTGGATGAAGCAGTTGAAATCTACACTATTGTAGTGCAAATAGCAGAAAGAGACAAGGCCTAGTCAGTCACACTGCCATATTTTGTCTGTAGGCAAAATATATAGTTAATTGTTTAAATCAGCAGTTTAATAAAACACTCAAACCATACTGTAACCATGGCCCAAAAACCATGATGCATAACAAACCATGGGCACATTGTACCATTGCATCCCTGTTGTCCATATCCCATTTTTGTATCTCTCTTCAAAATTCAGTACTCATATCTTTTCTATATTCTCAAATATTTGAGAATAGGCACATCATAACTTAATTTTGTTTCTGAAGTGTGTGTGTACTGTATTTGTAAATGTAGGTGATTTCAGGTATTATTAATTCAGTGTAATTTGTACTAATGTGTTTTGCCCTCACCTTACATTTCCTACAGTCTAACGTCCTCGCCTCAGCTCTCTCATGATGACACACATTCACGGATTGAGCATTATGCCAGCAGGTGAGCAATTTCCCAGAATGGGGTCGTAATCAGATTCTATATTGTCCCACCACAACAAAAGGCATTATAATGCCCCAAAAACCTGCATGAGACAAACACTATTTCAGGCTAACATTTTTAAAGAAAATATAGACTAAATAGATAAATATAGACTTGATTGAAATGTTTTAACCTGCAACCTAGGCTACTTACAGATTGTGCTGTTTAGTTTGTTTAATCAACCAGGTGTGCTTTTGAAAAAGTCAATGTATATACCTAGGCTTTGAGAGCTGTTTTGATGACTTTGGGCAAGGGCACTCGGTGCATCATGTATATATATCAGGGGTGCCCAAATTTGCATATTGTGCAAAATTAACATTCTATAAAAGGTAGAATACTTTTTAAAGAAATAAAAAACACTACTATTTACTGTGCTTGTCTTTGCACTGTGTGTACAGTATTTTTATTAATATTAGGAAATGATTGAACGCCCATATGGCTGTTTTAAGGAGTAGAAATATACGGTGTATTTGAAGAAAAGAATATGGAGCAGTCTTGGAAGTTATTTGCATCAATATGAAATAATAATGAATATAGAACACAACATGCCTCTATAGGACAAATTGACACATTCTTCAAATTGATACATGGAAACCATATTTTTTTAACTTTTGTACAACACAATGTGTTTCCATACATTTGAAGTTGAACAAATATGAAGGAATAATACAATAAATGTGCATATAATATTAATACATATAAGTAGTAAACAAAATATGAATACAAATAGATTTGATTGAGCAATGACAACCAGTCAATAGAACATTGAGACAGAATGAAATTCTGACCACCAGATCGCAGGCCACAGCCCCAAATTGGCCAGCCCTGATATATATACCCTTTGTTAATATTTGTTAATTGTTACTAACTTATCTATTTGGCACAAGTTAATAGTTTTTAATCATTAATGAAATATTAGTTGTTTGCATAAAATCTGTATGTTAATGTTTTAACTATTTTAACAAATCTATTAACTAATATTGTATTAATATGTGTTAATAGTTAACTAAATTTCTTTTTGGCACTAATTAACAGTTATTTCTTGCATCATTTAAATGTTAAATGTTTATTTGCAAACTATATGTTAATAGAAAAGTTAATGACTTATTATTATTTAACTAATTGTTATTAAACTGTGCTTTTGCCTATCCCAATATGAACCGCTCTCCATAGGACCCTTACAATAGATTACATTACATTACATTACATTTGGCTGACGCTTTTTAGCCAAAGCGACTAACAACATAGTAAACAGTTTAAGTTTTAGAGCAGTTCTCAACAATTTTTGGACAATTTAAAAACATTAGAGTACAGTAAGAATAAGTGCATCAGTGAGTGCTGTTTTTAACAGTTACTTGTCAGTTTGAGACGACTAGTGAGTGCTAGGATCAGTAAGACTTGTTGTAAGTGTTGCTATGAGAGGAGATGTTCTCTAAAGAGCTGGGTCTTCAGGAGTTTTCTGAAAATGGAGAAGGATGTCTCTGCCCTTGTAGGAGCTGGCAGTGTGTTCCACCAACGAGGAACAACAGATGAGAAAAGTTTGGATTGGCTTGAGCGTACCGGTGGTAGAGCTAGACATCGTTAAGATCTGAGAAGCGCCCGGTCTGGAGGTAGCGTATGTCTGTATGAGGGCATTCAAGTAGGTGGGAGCAGAACCAGAGACTACTTTGTAGGCAAGCGTTAGAGCCTTGAATTTGATGCGGGCCGCCATAGGTAGCCAGTGTAGCTGGATGAGGAGCGGGGTAACATGTGCCCTTTTGGGTTGCCTTCTGGATCATCTGAAGTGGTTTCACTGCGCAGGCTGGGAGACCTGTCAGGAGGGCATTGCAGTAGTCGAGTCGTGAGATGACTATTGCCTGAACCAGAAGTTGGGTAGCATCTCAAGTAAGTCCTGATTTTCCGTATGTTGTAGAGTGCGAAACGGCATGACTGGGCGACTGAGGCAACATGATCTGAGAAGTTTAGTTGGTTGTCGAGAACAACTCCTAGATTTTTTGCAGTCCTGGTAGGTGAAACAGACAGGGATTCAAATTTGATGTTGATGTCGTGATGTATGGTAGGTTTAGCTGGGAGGACCAGCAGTTCAGTCTTTGAGAGGTTCAGCTGGAGGTGGTGTGCCTTCATCCATGTAGCTATGTCTGAGAGGCAATCCGAGATCCGTGCTGAAACCAAGGGGTCATCAGGTGGAAAGGACAGATAGAGCTGTGTGTCGTCTGCATAGCATTGGTATGAGAAGCCATGCGAACGGATAATCTGTCCCAAGGAGGTGGTGTAGATAGCAAAGAGAAGGGGCCCAGCACTGAGCCCTGGGGACCCCTGTGGTGA
Organism: Alosa alosa; assembly: GCF_017589495.1. NCBI lineage: Eukaryota > Metazoa > Chordata > Actinopteri > Clupeiformes > Clupeidae > Alosa > Alosa alosa. The sequence continues at coordinate 31,720,431 of NC_063205.1, read as the reverse complement.
GATGGTGAGGTGCAGATAGCTGACCAAGCCCTGATAATGTTAAACGAAGCGTCCTGTGAGGTGGGATTCAAACCAGGAGAGAGCAGAACCGGAGATTCCCATGTTAGCGAGTATAGAGAGAAGGATCACGGTGATTGACCGTGTCAAAGGCAGCCGATAAGTCAAGCAGAATGAGTGCGGATGACCCGGCGGTCGCCCTGGCTTCTTTTAAGACTTCTGTTACAGACAACAGAGCCGTTTGGTAGAGTGGCAGCTTTGAACCCAGACTGACTTGGATCCAGAAGGTTGTTCTGTGAAAGGAAGTCAGAGACCTGTTTGGAGACTGCTCGTTCAATGCCTTTGGATAGGAAAGGCAGGAGGAGAACAGGGCGGTAGTTCTCGACTTGAGCAGGGTTGAGAAAGCTTTCTTAAGTAGCGGTGTTACGGGGCCATTTTGAACAGCTGTTGGAAATGTGCCGGAGGTTAGCGAGGCATTGATCACATGTGTGATACCTGGATAGATAGATAGATAGACAGATAGATAGATAGATAGATACTTTATTGATCCTCAAGGGGAAATTCTAGAAAAAAACACGGAGCTACCTTAACATGCTGCCACTGTTGTCGGCGCCGGAACCGCTTGCAATAAAGTTGGTTAAGCTTAATTAATACATTAGTAGTATATAGCTATAAGCGTGGGGCCCCTTATAATAGAGTTGGTTAAGCTTAATTAATATATTAGTCATATATAACTATCAGTATGGGGGACCCTTATAATAAAGTTGGTTAACCTTAATTAATATATTAGTAGTATATAGCTATCAGTGTGGAGCCCCTTATAATAAAGTTGGTTAAGCTTAATTAATATATTAGTAATATATAACTATCAGTATGGGGGACCCTTATAATAAAGTTGGTTAAGCTTTATTAATATATTAGTAATATATAACTAGTCAGACGGTGAAGGGACTGAGACCAAAACTGGCTTATCACATTTATTCCTTTAGAAAAGTTAAAACAAAACAAGTAGTTGAATGGGCTATATTACATGCATCATTCCTATACCATCACTGTCAGCCCTACTAGCAAGGGAGACATGCGACATGGAATGTTCAGCTGCACAGAACGACAGTTTATTAATATTCTGTAATAAACATAATGCTAAACTAAATGTACATTCATTTCCTGCTAGACTGAATTGCACTTTCCATGCACACTAAGCTAAACTACACTGAATGCATGGAAAGTTGCTAGCGAGTTTACAGCTAGTCACGTTAGACTCAGTGTGTATGAACTTCGTGGTCATAATGAAAACATTAATAAACGTTCTCTAAGTTGCTAGAATTGCACCCAAATCTTAACAATACATGTAAAGTAACATAATACAGGTGGCATATCAAAGTTTTCAACTTAAACAACATTTTACAGGTACAAAATTAGGTAACACTTTATTTTAATGTGTCGCTGTTACAGTGTACCTACCTAATTAGGTACAGTGGTACAACCTGTGTAACAACATGTACTATCAGGTACTATCATTGTACTTGCATTATGTATTTGTGGGTACCTACATATAGTTGTTACATTGTAATACTGAGTGCTTTTACAAAACTTTGCCAATTTGCCTAAATTTTCATCAGAGGCAAAGAGCTGACCTGAGACCTGCTGGATGGGGTAAATCGGGTCATGATCGATTTGATATACAAAGCATGCTTAGCTCCAGTCAAGGTCTCATTGTCTTCAGTGTACATGTAACAGCTGTGCTGCTACAACCTTGTTACTCTTTGTTACAGTGGAATAAACTGGAACAGGTCTTGTCTTGGAACAGGTCTACTAATTCACATGTACTGTGTGGTGTAACAGCAGACCACGTTTCAACACATCAATGACAGGATGCATAACATCATTGACAGGATGTATATATGTAGATGTAAGTACTTAACTGGTACACTTTATTTTAATGGGTTTATTCCACTGTACCAAAAGAGTAATACATGTGTACCAACACAGTTGATACATGTACTACAGTATGTAGGGTAATGGCAGACATGTTCCAAGACACCAATGACACAACATACATGTAATACTGTATGTAATTGTAAGTACTTAACTGGTACACTTCATTTTAATGGGTTTATGCCACTGTATCAAAGAGCAATACGTGTGTACCAACACAGTTGATATATGTACTATACATATATCAACTGTAGTGAATTAGTAGACCTGTTCCAAGACATCGAAGACATAACATACATGTCATATGTACATGTAAGTAATTAACTGGTACACTTAATAGGTTTATTCCATTGTATCAAAGAGTAACAAGGTTGTAGCAGCACAGCTGTTACATGTACACTGAAGACAATGAGGCCTTGACTGGAGCTAAGAATGCTTTGTATATCAAATCTATCATAACCAGATTTACCCCATCCAGCAGGTCTCAGGTCAGCTCTTTGCCTCTGATGAAAATTTAGGCAAATTGGCAAAGTTTTGTAAAAGCACTCAGTATTACAATGTAACAACTATTTGTAGGTACCCACAAATACATAATGCAAGTACAATGATAGTACCTGATAGTACATGTTGTTACACAGGTTGTACCACTAAACCCTAATTAGGTAGGTACACTGTAACAGCGACACATTAAAATAAAGTGTTACCCAAAATTAAAACAAAGTGGGGAGAGCTTTATTAGGGGTTTGCACGGCGTGTCATCAGATTTGGACATCGCCATATTGGAGATACTCGCCTCTAGAAAGCATTAGGCACTGAAGTAAATCCCTAACATCGTCAAGGAAAATGGTTAATTATTGCCGTGTTTTAGGTTGTACCAATAGGTCAGACTGAGAAAAACATCTGGTGTAGGTATCGACTTCCAAAAGTTATTAAAAAACCAGGGAGAAGGGACAATAATGCCAGAAGTTATCAGAGGAAGGGGGGCGCTTGTGGTTGAACTTGGTACTTAGTCTCCCTCACCCAACTCCTATGGATCTGCGCAGCCAATAATCCGTAATTTCTCGAAATATCGCGCCTTTTCTTGTGGTCCAAGTCCTGCCCTATATCCCTTTGCATCTTAGACGCATTTTGATGAGCTTTTCTGTTGTTTAGACACGGCTACAATCACGTAAGATATCCAAAGTGCATAATACTCCATTGTACTTCATTCACTGAGTATCGCCAATATGGCCGCGCGTGCTGGGTTACCATAGTTACCGGCCAGAATGTGACGTCGGTGCAAACCCCTAATACAGTCAACCTACGCAATCATACCACTTCTGATCGGCTATGGCAACAATACAAAGACAAAACGCAGCAGAGCTGCAGTATAGCGTTTCTCCAAAGGGGGCTCCAAAACACCAATCTCAATAAAGCTGCTTAATTACGGCGAAAAATCACATACAAACACTAAACTACAT